>NC_064307.1:31085647-31452414 GCF_023373825.1 Bactrocera dorsalis
GTATTAAAAGTTGAAAAATATTGACCTTCAATAAACGACGTTCAAATCGAAGTTAGTTGGCGCTGGCTAAGGCTTTGTTGGCGGATTCTAATGCCGGCTTAGTTAAATTGTGCAGCTGATTATTATGTGTATTCATGTGTGTGTGTGTGTTGAGCTTGTTCTTGGCTAATTAGTACGCCTAGCATGCAACTCAACGAGCTCTAAGTAAATTCTAAGTTCAATATTATATGCCAGACTTAAGTACCACATATTGCTATTGTTGTTCTTGTAATTTTATACTAAACATGTAAGTATGCTTGTGTGTGTATGCGCAGTACAAGTGGTTATAGTTGAGTTTTTTTTGCAAACGATTGCAAAAAATGCGTGAACATTCACTTTTCAGAAATCAATTAATAAATAGAACTCTATGTAATATTGAACGAGCAGGGAATGTGTTATTATTTGTAATTATAATTATGTCATATTTGTTGCAAATGACTCACACACATGTGATAAGTGTGAAAATTAGTTAGATTATTATTGGGCACCAAATTACTGTTATTAAAGTAATGCAATTTTACATATAAGCATTAAGGTCATCAATTTATTAAAATCGCGCCTAGAATATTCAAATTATTTACTATTAGTTTCATTACTATGACTATATATATATATTGTAATTATTAAATATTAGTATTACTTTCGAATTTTAAAATACATAAATATGTATGTATGATCGCGTGATGCTGTGACTAAGTTATATAGTACATCCCCCGTCTTCTGAAAATTTCCATTCTTAAAATATAAAAGATGGTCAGAGAATATTCGAGGTGTGTTCAGATAAATTAGAGAATTTTGAAGTTTAAATTTTTTCGGGTTTGGAGAGTCCAAATGTCAAAATTTCAACTGTATTCATTATATTTTTGGCTATATTTGTCGACAGCCGCTAAGGTTAGACGTGTTTCAGAAGTATGGTATTTTTTTTTTAAAGCTCATACTTCGTTTCCTGATCGTGAGTTCTTTGCCAAAAATAATAATGTAACAATGCCCCAGGCTTCGTCCGACATGGCGTCATGTGACTTTTTCCTATTTCCAAGAATGTAAAGAGCTTTAAAGAGCCGTCCGTTTATCAGATAGAAGAATATCCTCTGGTTAGCCAACGAACATCTGTTTGAAGGCGAGCTAAAGTAAGAAGACGAACCATCGCCATGTACAAAAACGCCCTCAATGAAAAGGAAACAACGGCCTCGGAAGAAAAACCCTTCTTTTGATGACGACCATGGCAAACGCAATAACGATAACGATTTAACCCTTTCAGCCCCGAAGTTGCTTATAAGCAACTTCTATATATGTATGTTTGACATCGTTTAAAAAGTTAAATACACAAAAACTTCTTTAAAATACACATCCTATAGATCAACTTCATGAGCATGATTAACCCTTTTAGCCCCAAAGTTGCTTATAAGCAACTTCTATTTATGTTTGACATCGTTTAAAAATTCCTTTGGGGCTGAAAGGGTTAAGGGCATGCACTGAAATGTCCAGTCCCTTAATTGGGAAGGTGCCACTGCCTAGCTGGTTGATGTCCTCGTGAAAATGAAGGCTGACATCACCGCCGCCCAAGAAGTGTGATGGACGGGACAAGGACTGAAACGAGTTGATCCTTGTGGCATTTACAACAGCGACTCCGTCGCCTAGTGCTGGCATTCACTCCGGTGGATGAACCACGCCCCCGGCTGAAGAGTAGGACGAGAGCTTATGAGAGTTGCCCCTGCCACGATGTCAAGATCGTGCTTGGCAACTTTAACGCCAGGGTGGGCAAAAAGGGTATCTTTGGCGCAACGGTCGGCAAATTCAGCCTATATGAGTAAACATCCCCAAATGGGCCCGAAATATGGTTATCTGTGGTACTAGATTCCAGCATAGGAAAATTCTTTCAGCTACCTGTCTGCCTCTGGATCAAAGAGCCACCAAGCAAGATCAATCTTATTGTGATAGACGAAAGACACGTCTCCTGTGTTTTAGACGCGCGTACGCTCCGAGGTCCTAGCATCGACTCGAACCACTATCATGTAGCAGCTAAGATACACACCCACCTCTTTGCAGTAAAAAACGCACCTTAACAAACACAAGGAAGGTTCGACGTCGAGAAGATTCAATTACAACAGGCTGCAGAGCGATTTGCACTCCTGCTCTCTGAGGGCGCTCGTCAGCAACTTGGTATAAGGGAACTGTGGGATGGCATTTCAAGCTCCTTATGTACAACTGCAACCAAAACCATCGGTTTTCGGAAATACAGAAGAACAGCTGGTTCGATGAGGAGTGCCGTATCGCAGCGGTTAGAAAATCCACCACAACATGTGCAACATGTGAGTACGAAGAGTTTGATAAACTGCCTTGAAAATTCTTCCAAAAGATGAGGCGACTAACAGAAGGTTTCAAGATCGTGACATACTCTTGTAGAACCCCCAGAGGTTATCTAAGAGGTTTTTATGAAGAGTGAAATTATTCACCAGCATTAACACCACCAACAATGTCAGCCTGGAAATCCAACGCAGGATTACTCTTGCCAACAGGTGCTACTTCGGACTGAGTAGGCAATTGAAAAGTAAAGTCCTCTCTCGACGAACAAAAGCCAAACTCTATAAGTCGCTCATAATTCCCGTCCTGCTATATGGTGCAGAGGCTTGGACGATGACAACAACCGATGAGTCGACGTTGCGAGTTTTCGAGAGAAAAGTTCTGCGAAAGATTTATGGTCCTTTGCGCGTTGGCCACGGCGAATATCGCATTCGATGGAACGATGAGCTGTACGAGATATACGACGACATTGACATAGTTCAGCGAATTAAAAGACAGCGGCTACGCTGGCTAGGTCATGTTGTCCGGATGGATGAAAACACTCCAGCTCTGAAAGTATTCGACGCAGTACCCGCCGCGGGAAGCAGAGGAAGAGGAAGACCTCCACTCCGTTGGAAGGACCAAGTGGAGAAGGACCTGGCTTCGCTTGGAATATCCAATTGGCGCCACGTAGCGAAGAGAAGAAACGACTGGCGCGCTGTTGTTGACTCGGCTATAATCGCGTAAGCGGTGTCTACGGCAGTAAAGAAGAAGGAGAAATTATTCACCTAAGAAGTTCCATCATATTCTGCGTGATGAAGCAAGCTTCTGGTGACGAAACGTTTAGAAATTAGCAAGTCTTTTGGATTAATAAAAATTATTCAAAGTGGGTTGAGAACGAGAGAAAATTAATTGCTAGTAAAAAAAAACATATATTCTTAGCAACAAAGTTTCTTTGGCGTTGTTCGATTATGGAAGATATTATATCCGACAGTGCAGAGCTACACGTGTTGACATAAAGTTAATGCAATAGCGTATTGGCGCTTAATTATAAATTTCCACAATCGATTGTTTTTTCACTTTATGCTTGACATAAACGTTACAATTTTTTTAGTCTATATAAAAATATAAAACATTTAAAGTATTAAAAGTGACCTTCGACATAATTCTCTCAAAAAGATGTTGTAAATTTGAATGCTATTATTAACTTGAAAGCAAAAAAGTGAAAGTTTTGTAAGGTGATCCCAAACATCAAATGATTAATAACATTCAGACGCAACAATTGCCTGTAAAAGCGCTCATATTAAAATTCACAGCGTTTTTATGAGCGTGTGCAGCTTTTAACAATGCGCTTTTTATTCAAGTGCTGAACGCATAAATCAATATATATTTACCATACAAGCAATTATACCTAAATACCCAGCAGGTGTTTATCAACTGCCAGCGATAATATTAACAAACTTATTAGCAGCAATTACTTTCATTAAATCGCGCACAACCAGCTGTCGTGTTGTTTTTGCTAGAACTGTTGTTTATTTATTTTTTATTATTGCTATTATTTGCCTTTTTCTAACAGCTTAAAGTTAAGTCCCTCTATTTAAACATTTTGACAGCTATGATAATGAAACTGACTAAAATGGGCCGACACTGGAAGCAGCTCGTTTACGCTTATAACTTTCGAAATTACTGCTAATATATATGCATACTTATTTCCGATTTTCTAAAGACTTTAGTGAGCAACCTCTATTCTCCTAATTATTGATTTGATTGCTTTAGAACATAATTCGAGCCGACTTAAGCACATAATTAATTTGAATGCCAGCGCAAGCGTCAGCTCATTTCCATTGCAAATTAGGCGATTTTCAGTAAACGAGTCAGCAAGTGGTCTAAAATCGAGAACTCGCTTATCTCGAACTGAAAACCGCTTGCCAGCTCGAATTGTAGACAGAAGCGTAGCAAAATAAAGCCATAAATAAGACTAGAACCAAATCAGTTACAACAGTTCAATTGTATTAAATATGTATGTATACATACATACGCGAATAACGCTTTATATAAATTTGCAAAAACAAAAAGAAAACCTGCATTAATTATACATATTTAATATGAAGTGCAACACCTTTCGCATGCGCCGCCGCTTGGCGTGCAACTTCCAGCTGCCAGATGTGCTGTCAAGAATGCAAGTTAGTATGCAGATATGTCTAACTTTAAGTGTGTGTGTGTGTGTGTAGCTATTGCGGAGATCGGTTAGCGCGCAAAGCTGCTCGGCGTGCTGAGGAAGTGGCGTTTTAGAAGTAGCGGCTAGCGTTAGCAAATAACGTCTCGAAACAACCAGTAATACATATGTATCTATATGTGTGTTATTATGTCTATTGCTATAAAAATGTGTATATGTGTATAATTAGTTGTGCTAAATGCTTTTTAGTCGAATTTTTTCTCTTTTTTTATTCTTGAATAATTTACTTAATACCTTTCAAGAGCAAGAACCAATATAAAGCATAAAAGAAGTACGATATGTATATATGTATGTATATACTAAGCAATTCTGCTGCTGCAACAACAATTCAATTGTATGAGTAATAATAGAAACTAAGAATTAAGTATTAATAAATAAGAAGGGGTTAAGTAGGGGCGTAACCGTACATTTTATACTCTTGAAACTTGCAAAGGCCAGAGCCGAGGCAATCCTTAATACTTAAGTGTTGACCAAACTTTGTATTAAACAAAAACAATCTTGACTTCAATTGCATCGAAGCTATAATATCCTTTAGAAATAACGGCTGATCCAAGTAGAGATACTTTTTCAATAACCGTTTCTCAATAACCTTTTTTTGACAGATCACGCAAGAGTCGTGTCAAGCTGTCATGTTGTTCAGTATTGTTTGTCATTTCATCATGGAACGCCTGAAAAAACGTTTACAAATCATTTCACTTTATTATGACAATTCACGTTCTGTAAAGAATGCGTTTCGCGCGCTTCGCCCAACTTATGGGCAACGTAATCGGCCTAGAAAGCGTACTATTCGCAAAACCATTACCCATCTTGAGACCCAGCATTCATTATTGGATAATATTCACCTAATAGACCACGACCAGCACGCAGTAACTGAGAGTGCACACAAAAACCATGTAGAGTCGATTCGGTGCCCTTCGCAGCAACTCTGATTGACGTATGGAACGATTTAGCGCATTTTACGTCGAGATCTTAAATTCCCGAACGAAGATCCGACGTTTTCGAGCGAAATTTTGTTCAGCGATTTTTGGCTCAATGGGTATGTAAACAAACAAAATTGCCGCATTTAGAACGAAGAGCAACCTGAAGACACTCAAGAGCTGCCATTTCACCCAGAAAAAATAACGGTTTGCTGTGGTTTGTGGGTCAGTGGAATCGTTGGTTCATATTTCTTCAATAATCATGCCGGTGAGGCCATGATAACCGATTATTTGCTGCCTCTTGATCTTGACGACATTTGATTTCAACAAGAATGCGCCACGCATCACATCAATCAATGGATTTATTGAGAAAAAAATTTCGGTGAGCAGAAAATTTCAGTTTGGGTTAGAATTTCGTGACTTAATAGCGTTTGATCGGAAATGGACTTATTAGTTTATTTTTATATACAGGGTAGGCCATTTAAAGTTGACCCATTTGTTTCTAAAAAAAAGAACAAAAGAAAACAATGTTTTTTGTTCATTTTAAAAATAATTTATTTTGGTCCAAGGGGATTTGTTTCAGCTAATATTTAAAAATTAGATCGCGTAAATGGGCACCTTTAGCTTTGACAGCTAAATGCACTCTTTTTTCGACATTTTTCATGACTTTGGCTAATGTTTCGGATGATATGGCGGCTGTTTCACGCCGAATGTTGGCTTTCAGTTGAGCTAAGGTCTTTGGCTTATTAGCGTATACCTTGGATTTCAAATAACCCCACAAATAAAAGTCTGGTGGCGTCAAATCTGGTGGTCTCGGTGGCCAGTCAACATCACCATTTTTCGATATCAATCGTTTTCAGCCATTTCGATGGCCCATTTGCCAAAATTAAGGCGTCGCGGATAATCAGCTGGGTTTAGTTTTTGTGCCATTTGAATTTTATATGGAAACATCTTCAAATCTTTATGAATTATGCGTCGGAGAGTGGTGCGAGAGATGTCTAATTCCTGAGAGCGGCGATAACTCGATGTCGATGGAGTCTCCTCAATACTGGCTCGTACAGCTTCGATATTTTCATCAGAACGTCTTGTGCGTTGTCTGGATGCATGACTGGCATTACTGAGATTACCGGTGTTCACAAATTTTGCGTATAAAGACTTAATTGTGTTCTTAACTGGAGCACTTTTCACTTTATTTTTTTTGCGAAACGCACCTTGAGTTAACACAATTAAAAAATTATTTTGAATATAAAGCTGAACAATTTCAGCGCGTTCTTTTGGAGTGTACTGTTCCATGGTATAAATTGTCTTCGAATGACGCTTCTAACGCGGTATGACATTAGCCGATTTGTCAGCGCTGTTAAAAGTTACAGCGTTGCCAGATTGGTCAACTTTAAATGGCCTACCCTGTAGCTATAAACTGGACAGGATTAGGACATAAGTCTACGGAAATTTAATCACACCGGCCAGACAATATTAACTTTACAGGTCACAAATATGCTCTTTTATATGAGCTTGCTACTGGCGGTTGTAAGAGGCTGACAGACAATTTATATATACTATACCATACTATAACTACTATACTATGCTATAGCATACAGTTGGGATACAAACTGACCCATCGACATCAAATTCTTGTATGAAATCCTTTGCATCTTTTGGAATTTCCGATTGACTTTCTCCTTATGCACCCAATATTCTAAATTTCGCCTCATTTATAGGCTTATTTAAAAATTTCATTTGCAGTTTATAAACTATTTTGCATTATAATATACTTATGAACATATGTATAACACAAGCTGTTCCGCCTTAATGCATCAATGCATACATTATAGTATAAATCTGCATTTAGCAATGTCAAACCCTCAACACTTAAGTATATTTTAAGTATGGGAGCAAAAAATATTACAATATTCAAAAGGAAAGGTCAGACACTAAAGTAAATCTTAATGCAAGTAAGCAATTGTTCGTGACCCGGTTCGGTGCTTAAGTTTTTCGTTTCGTGCTGTTCTAATTGATACGAATAAAGGCTGTTTGGCTTATGTTGAAAACGTAAGCACTCGAGGGGTATATGAACAAACGAAGACCATTTAAGTTTATTTAATAGAATTTAGCTGCATTAAACATAATAATTTATATATATTTAATATGCCCACAGAAAGAAGTCAAACGGTGTGATATCACACGATCTTGGTGGTCAATCGGCCGGCAGAAAATGTGAAATTATCAGCTCATGGAAGTGTTCTCTCAATAAGTCCATTGACTGATGGGATGTGTGGGAAGTGGCGCCGTCTTGTTGAAACCAAAAGTCGCCGAGCTCACGAGCATCAAATATTCGGTTGCCTTGACGCAATAACGGTCGTCACTAACTGTTACAATCTCACCGGCATCATTTCTGAAGAAATATGGACCAATGATTCCACCGGCTCACAAATCACACTAAACTGTTGTTTTTCTATGGATGAAATGGCAGCTCTTGAATCTCCTCAGGTTACTCTTCGTCTCAAATGCGTTCGTTTTGCTTGTTTACATACCCATTGAGCCAGAAATGGGCCCCAGCGCTGAACAAAATTCCTTTTCTTGGAACTTTTCAAGGGCCCACAGAGCGAAGCAATGCTGCTTGGGCATGTGTAGCGGCTTAAGTTCTTGCATAAGCAGTATTTTGTACCCTTTTAATAAAAAATGGACTGGGACTACACCTTTTAATAAGTTTAATATACATATCTCCTTAGCCTAGGGACAAATTCCATAAGAATCTCTTCCCACAGTATGAAAAAGGATGATAACCCGAACACCCCCCATATAAGGTTTTGCTAAAAACTACTTAAAAACGATAAATGAATAACTAAATAGTGCCAGAAGCATTAAGTTTTACCGCCAGGATGATACAATACAATTTATAGAAGTCGGACAATGAGCGTCGTACCGCCCATATATCGATGAAATCACATATCTCCGTACATATTCGAGCAATTTTAATCAAATTATATTACAATAGTTATCATATGTCACATTGCGAAAATGGGTGCAGTCAGACCTTCTTCTCATATAACACAATTTTGATGATTTTTTCACTTTTTAGTACACAAAGCAAGCACCACTGAACATAACCGAATGAATGGTCAATTTGGGGTATGACATCGCGAGTCTAAAAATTGTCGGACCATATCTGTTCATTCCCACATGCCGAATATGTGGAACCCAATGCGAATGGTAGGGCAGAACGTATGGCGCGCTGTTGTAAACTCAGCTATAAACACGTAAGCGATGTCTACGCCACTAAAGAAGAAGAAGAAGAGTGATTTTAGTACGATTTTCGATGACGTACTACGCGTAAAACTAAGTGACCCTGTGGCAATAATATAAGATAATACCTTAGCAAATTTGGTTGTTATCCATTCATGCTATAGTCGAACAATGGAGGTGAGCCAACACCTGAAGGCGTTTATCAAGAGTATAAAATTTTCGGTTACAAGCGAACCCTTCCTTACTTGTTTTCATAAGTTTGCACCTTATTGAGGCAGTACATTAGAAAATGTTCTAGGGAATGTACATGAAAGTTATGAATGGTGAGAGAAAAACCTCTGGCTAATAACAAGAACTTAGTTACAGAATTTCCACACCGCGAGACAGTGGCCAAAAGCGGTAACCAGCATTATTTACCCCAATTAAGCAGCTCTTTAAATAATTTGCATTTCGTTTGAATAAAAGTGTAATGGACTTTAGTGATTAGTGTGTAATGAAAGTGCCGAACAAGTTTCAGGGCATTATGCATGTAGGTATGTATGTATCGCGCGTGTGCTTCATACATGTGGCCAATAACGCGCACATGACATTTGTGTCATTTGTCATCTTATTAAATTATAAAACGCCGTTTCCACATGAAATCCTCACTGCACATTTGAATTCATTTCAAATTAAAATTGATGCATAAAGCCCAAGGCATTTTCGGCACGCGTCCATTGAACTTTTATTACCGTTCGCATGAGTTTCTTTTGTATACGCTTTGTTATTTATTATTGTTGTTGCTTTTATTACTTTGTGCGTTTACTGTATATGTTACTGTTACCATGTGACGTGATTAGCAACAATTTCTAATGGATTTTTATGGAAATCCGCAATGTGACAGCTTGTCAAAGCCCTTTTGCTAAAAACTGAAACTATCTTTTTGTTTTTTAATTATTTAAGAGATTCAATGTGTGTGTGTTTGAAATTGTGTATTAAAGTTGCCGCCAGCTATTACATGTATACATTATTGGCATTATATATAGTATATAACGGGTGATCCAAGTAGAGGTACTATCACGTATGGAACGATTTGGCGCATTTTACGTAAATTTTGTTCAGTGATGAGGCCCATTTCTGGCTCAAAAGCAAAATTGCCACATTTGGAACGAAGAGCATCCGGAAGAGATTAGCCAAGAGCTGCCATTTCATCCAGAAAAAAACAACGCTTTGGTATGATTTTCGGGCCGTAGGAATATTTCTTCAACAATGATGCTGGCGAGAAGGTTTCTGTCAATGGCCATGGCAACAAGACGGCGCCACTTCCCACACATCGCATCAATGGATTAATTGAGAGAATACTTCGATGAGCAGATACTTTTCTGTTTTGGGTCGGTCTATTGACCATCTTCTTCTTCTTAATTGGCGTAGACACCGCTTACGCGATTATAGCCGAGTTAACAACCGCGCGCCAGTCGTTTCTTTTTTTTTTTTTTTTTTCGCTACGTGGCGCCAATTGGATATTCCAAGCGAAGCCAGGTCCTTCTTCACTTGGCCCTTCCAACGGAGTGGAGGTCTCCCTCTTCCTCTGCTTCCCCCGGCGGGTACTGCGTCGAATACTTTCAGAGCTGGAGTGTTTTCGTCCATCCGGACAACATGACCTAGCCAGCGTAGCCGCTGTCTTTTAATTCGCTGAACTATGTCAATGTCGTCGTATATCTCGTACAGCTCATCGTTCCATCGAATGCGATATTCGCCGTGGCCAACGCGCAAAGGACCATAAATCTTTCGCAGAATTTTTCTCTCGAAAACTCGCAACGTCGACTCATCCGCTGTTGACATCGTCCAAGCCTCTGCACCATATAGCAGGACGGGAATTATGAGAGACTTATAGAGTTTGGTTTTTGTTCGTCGAGAGAGGACTTTGCTTCTCAATTGCCTACTTAGTCCGAAGTAGCACCTGTTGGCAAGAGTTATCCTGCGTTGGATTTCAAAGCTGACATTGTTGGTGGTGTTTTACGCTGGTTCCAAGATAAACGAAATTATCTACTACTTCAAAGTTATGACAGTCAACAGTGACGTGAGTGCCAAGTCGCGAGTGCGACGACTGTTTGTTTGATGACAGGAGATATTTTCGTCTTGCCCTCGTTCACTGCCAGACCCATTCGTTTTGCTTCCTTGTCCAGCCTGGAGAAAGCAGAACTAACGGCGCGGGTGTTGAGGCCGATGATATCAATATCATCGGCATACGCCAGCAGCTGTACACTCTTATAGAAGATTGTACCTGCTCGATTAAGTTCTGCAGCTCGAACTATTTTCTCCAGCAGCAGATTGAAAAAGTCGCACGATAGGGAGTCGCCTTGTCTGAAACCTCGTTTGGTATCGAACGGCTCGGAGAGGTTCTTCCCGATCCTGACGGAGCTTTTGGTGCCGCTCAACGTCAGTTTACACAGCCGTATCAGTTTTGCGGGGATACCAAATTCAGACATCGCGGCATAAAGGCAGCTCCTTTTCGTGCTGTCGAAAGCAGCTTTGAAATCGACGAAGAGGTGGTGTGTGTGTCGATTCTCCTTTCACGGGTCTTTTCCAAGATTTGGCGCATGGTGAATATCTGGTCGGTTGTTGATTTGCCAGGTCTAAAGCCACACTGATAAGGTCCAATCAGTTTGTTGACGGTGGGCTTTAATCTTTCACACAATACGCTCGATAGAACCTTATATGCGATGTTGAGGAGGCTAATCCCACGGTAGTTGGCGCAGATTGTGGGGTCTCCTTTTTTATGGATTGGGCATAGCACACTTAAATTCCAGTCGTTGGGCATGCTTTCGTCCGACCATATTTTACAAAGAAGCTGATGCATGCTCCTTATCAGTTCTTCGCCGCCGTGTTTGAATAGCTCGGCCGGCAGTCCATCGGCCCCTGCCGCTTTGTTGTTCTTCAGGCGGGTGATTGCTATTCGGACTTCTTCATGGTCGGGTAATGGAACGTCTGCTCCATCGTCATCGATTGGGGAATCGGGTTCGCCTTCTCCCGGTGTTGTGCTTTCACTGCCATTCAGCAGGCTGGAGAAGTGTTCCCTCCATAATTTAAGTATGCTCTGGGCATCGGTAACTAGATCACCTTTGGGGGTTCTACAAGAGTATGCTCCGGTCTTGAAACCTTCTGTTAGCCGCCGCATCTTTTCGTAGAATTTTCGAGCATTACCCCTGTCGGCCAGCTTATCGAGCTGTTTGTACTCACGCATTTCGGCCTCTTTCTTCTTCTGTCTGCAAATGCGTCTCGCTTCCCTCTTCAACTCTCGGTATCTATCCCATCCCGCACGTGTTGTGGTCGATCGTAACGTTGCGAGGTAGGCAGCCTGTTTTCTCTCCGCTGCGACACGGCACTCCTCGTCGTACCAGCTGTTCTTTTGCACTTTCCGAAAACCAATGGTTTCCGTTGCAGCTGTACGTAAGGAGTTTGAAATGCCGTCCCACAGTTCCCTTATGACCATCTAGAGCATGTAAAATCACACTGTTAGACTTTTTTCCTGTATGGATTTGAAAAGTTGAAAGTCTATGCGGACAATCTAGCTTCAATTCAGGCCTTGGAGCAAAACATCGCGGCTGTCATTCGCCAGTTACCAGTCGAAATGCTCTAACGAGTCATCATAAATTGAATTCAACGGATGAACTCAATGGATGGACCATCTGAGACATAGCCGCGGCCAAACATTTGAAAGAGATAATCTTCAAAAAAATAAATACCTAAGACTGTTCTTTCGAATGATAATAAACCTTCTTCATTAAATTTGAAGTTTCTGTGTTTTTTCTTAAAAAAAATTGGAAACCTCGTATGGATCACCCTTTACGTACATATATACATATGTATATTTATATACCTTGCCGATTCTCAGCAAACAGTTAGCAACTTTGCAATAAATCACGCGTTTTGCATTTGCTTATTTTTTTGTTTGTCGGCGCGACGGACATACAGTTTGATTGGATTTCGCTAGACTAACACCGCGCAGACATAGTGTCTATGTATGTATGTATTTTAAAAGTTTTCTACAAATGTACCTACATTACATTTAATTGTTTTATGATATGTTTTGTTATTGTTTTTGCCTTTTTTATGTCTTTTATAAAGCTTCGACTGTGATAGATTAACCTTGATGCTACCGGTTCTTGAACTCTTTGAACAATTATACAGCCACTTCCAGCTTGGTTAAAGGAAATAAAAGTAACTAAGCATGCGCATATGTGCATAAACCTAGCAACATACATACATACATACCATAAATATATGTACATATATAAGCGTACATGCGCGACATAAAATTTTTATAACATCCAACTGTAGCCAACGATAAAGTATTCACCGCTGTCGTTTATATTACAACAGATCGCCTTGAACCTGACCCTACTGGTGTGGATCTCCCACACGATAGTTTAAATAAAAAATAAGAAAACGTTGGTTATATAAGTTTAAAAATAATGAGAGTAACAGTTTAGCTCTTCCGTTTTATATTAAAAAAAAAAAATTAGTACTTTTTTTTAAATATTTTTTATATTTATTTTTTGTATTTTATTTTTTTTTTCTCATCTCTAAGCACTTGCAGTATTTGCGTTCAATAATTAAACGAAGCATTTTATGCTCATTAATGTTCTAAAATTAAATGTTATTTTAAAAATTTACTGCGGCAATTTTTTTCCTACTTCCTACTTTAGGTCTGCAGCCAGCTTAGTCCGCGTGCAATTTTCGGTTAATTAAAATTTTACGTTGCTTAAATATTAGTAAGAGAATTACGTTCCAGTGGTCTTGGTCGGTAAGTACACATGGGTATGTAGATCGTTTAAGAATCTGGCATACGTGATTATGGTTCTACTCTTGAACGTAGCACTAGTAACACTATGACATAATTTCATAATAAAATTTACTGCTCTTGACCTTAAATGATGACTAATAAGTCAATTAGAAACTCGTGTGAGATTACTTTTCGAAAAGCAAAAATATTATTTATACAGGTACAGCGTATATATAACAAACATACATCCCTATATAAAACAATTGCCTGAGTTTAGTGCATTAAGTGCTTTATTACACTTCGAAGGCGATCATTTTTGTTTTTAATTTATTTATTTACTTTTTTCACGAAGTCTTTAAGTTATTTAGTTGAAAGTTTAATATTATTAAAAGAATTCAGACCTCTAAACTTAGTTCCCTTCCTGCTGAAAACGCTAGAGGAAAATTCTTGGGCGCGCACATTAGAGTCGCAGCGCCTCCTTGAAGCTTATCTAAGGCGCAGCACGTATATACGAAGGACAGATTAGTAGAGACTGCACTCCATACACTGGTATTTAATATTGAATGGGATGAATATAAGAAATGCGCTCTTGGAGCATTCCTCGATATGGAGCGTTCAACAACGTCTCTACGGATACAACGCTAGATCAGAAGCCTTTTGATCTCTAACGACGCTTAAATGACCAAGTCTGTAGAGGTACTTCCCCAGCTGGAGTGCTACCTTCGCTTCTTTGGACATTAGTGGTGAATAACCTGTTAAGGAACTTGGATGGCAAAGTCTCTAAGATAGTGCCATATGCGGACAACATTTTCGTCTTAATAACGGGCAATTGTGTACAGATCATTTTAGCAGTATTATGACCACCACTCTCACTACAGACCAGAATTGGTCATCGCTAGCGGGTATGGGGTTGAACACGGAGAAAACGAATATGCATGTGTTCACAAGAATGCACATAATTCCACTATGGGTGTTGCCTTCGATAAATGTGACACAACTGTCTCTCAAAGACCACACCAAGTACCTTGGGGTAGCCTTGGTTAGCAACAACGTATAGGCAAATGCTTGACACAGCCTGGGTGCTCTCTCTCCTATTTCATGCACTGGTGCTATACAGCTATAGTTAGACCAATTCTGCTCTACGGTGCAGTAGTATGGTGGACAGGTGTACGGAAATATATCTACCAGAAGCCAATGAAAAGGATTCAGAAGCTCACTGTGCTGCGCATAACGGAAACCTTAAGAACAACTCCAACAGCCGCTCTTGAACTGGTACTAAATCTGACCCCTTCGCTGAAAACTTAATAGCAAAACCAAAACTTCGGGAATAGCTCGGTGGGTAATGGCGGTAGAAAGAACACTCACTACATTACCCCACTTTTCAACTGGGAAAGAAGGTTTAAAGTTCAATAGAAAAAGATGGCTGGCATAAAGTCTAAATTGATATATAGAGACCAAAGTTGGGCATAAGACAGCCTTTTGCGAGGTTTGACAATTAAGTAATGAGACTGATTTTATTGCCGCGCTTGTGGTAAGCATGTAACCTTTAAATTCCCTTTTTCTTTTTCCGGCGTCCCTCCCCTCTCCATTGATATATGTACCATCGCTCTAGCTTGTTTAGTTCGCCTGCTGCGTCAAGTTGAGTAGACGTGTGTTTGCAGTGCTCCTCACGAAAATGGAATAACGAAATCAAGAGCGCCAGATTGGGCGAAACAGCTTCGGAAACGTACGCTAAAATTGTAAGAGTGTATGGTGATAGTGCTCTCAGTCGTGCCAAAGCTCACATTGGTTGTCTCTGCGTGCCCCCCGCCCGAAAACAGCTCGCATGAGCAAGTAGAAGGTGAAAACGATGATTATTGCCTTTTTTGATAGCCGTGGAATCGTCCACAAAGAATTCGTTCCACCAGGGTAAAACTAGTCTACTATTGCCAAGTACTCGAAAGATTGCAAAAACGAGTCAACAGGGTGCGCCCAGACATCGCTCGAAACTGGATCCTTCATCACGACAACGCGCCGTGCCACACCGCCCTCAGCGTGTCCCAGTATTTGGCCTCTAAAGGGATCGCCATGTTGCAACAGCCACCTTATTCGGCCCGACATGTCACCCTGTGTTTTTTTATTTCCTAAAACAAAATCGATTACGGACATTTGAGTCGATTACGGACATCCAGGCGGCCGTGATGAGGATACTCGCGGACATCCATGTTCCAGAAATGTTACGAAGCCTGGAAAACGCCTTGTAATCACTGTATAGCTGCCCAAGGGGACTACTTTGAAGGGGATGGCAGAGTTGTAGAATAATTTTCGAATATACAGTTTTTACGGAATCAGTCTCATTACTTAATTGTCACACCATGTATTTGCCGGATCACTGCAGTACATTTCAAGCTGAGATCACCTGCAGGTAATTCCAGGGTCAACATCTACGTAGACAGCCAAGCAGCAATCAAAGCAGTAACCTCGTATCGCATATCGGCCAGAAATGTCTTGGGAAACAGGGCAGTAGTGAAAAGTGTTGCCAGAAAGCACAAAGCATTGAGGGCAATTAAATAATGGACGATATTGAAAAGAATGGTGTACGACTAACACACGAATGTATAATAAACTAAGCACCGAATACAAATCAATCTTCACCACGACTCAGCGACTTAAAACTACTGCATTTTTGAGCACTCAAAGCATCGATTTGATGAGTTATACACCGCATAGTTCTGACTTGGCACCGAATGACTTCTTTTATTCCCTTACATAAAATAAAAACTGAAAGGTCAACGTTTTTCTACACCTGAAGAGGTGTTTATAAGGTATGCATTGGAGACCCCGTAGAGTGAAAAAAGCGCTTCAACATTTTGTTCGGATATAAAAGTGTAAGGATCTTAATGGAGAAGATTTTGAAAAACATTAAAGATACCAAAATATTTTGCGGAAGTACTATGAGGAGTCATTTAAAAGAACTGTCGCACAGTTGCCTCTTCCCAGAGCTAATATGAAGGGTTTCGATTTCTCACTGTTAACCTTTATTTTCCATTTCTTAAGCATTTGTTCTATTCAACTAAATCGTTTTGAATAACTTGAGATACCTCTGCTACAGTGTCTTTAGATCTTCACGTCTAAACCATTATCTGTAACCCTTTGGGCTGCTCTTAGCTATAGGCGCACTCAAGTAAGTCGCAACTTCTTTCCATTTTATATACATATGTAAATATATGTAGATTCCGTTTCCACAACAGTTGCGTACACGTTACCTCAACAGAACCAAAGATTTATACGGTAGTAAAATATGTTAAGTGTTGATAAGGTTGACGAATAAAACATTCTCACACCGATGAAAAACAGCAAAATAACTGCCATGTCTTAGCAACAATTACAAGAAACAAAAGTGAGCTCCTTCGTTGTGCTACTGTTAGAGCAGATGTTTCAAAGCAAATATACTTAATAATCGCAGCGGGGAACTCTTGCCAAAGGTATAATCCTCTAATTATTCCCATCTTATTGTAATATGTAAAGTGTCGTATTAACTTATCACCCAAAGCATTTTTAATCTTTTCCAATTAATATTCTTAGAATATTAGAAAGCTGCCGTTCAAAGTAAGAAGTGTTTTCTTCAAACAACACACACAATATACACGTGATAAACGCCTACGTGACTTTTCAGAAACTTTCAAATATCATTCTTATAATAGAACTTTTTTCTTTGTTGTTTGTTTTGTTTGTTACTCTTACGCGAGTCGAAATTCCCAAATCATTATCCGGTATGCAAAGCTACCCAATTGACTTGAAAAAACCTGAAAACCAATTGGCCACTTATATAGGCTAACAAATAATTGAACAATGAATGAGTAGAACGTCTTAATTATGATATGAGTTATTAGCTCGGACAGACGAAATGGCAAAATTAAGTGGCGGGTTTTTAACAGCTCGGAATGAGCTGATACATAATACCTGGTATAAATACATGTATAATTAATTATATGCGTTTTTCGGTTTAATCATGTCGACGAACAAAGGGTGTGTGTGTTTGTCTTATAGCCATGTATAGGGTGGTTAGAAATGTTTCTATTTCTTTCTTTTTGTTTTTTCTTTCTGCTTCATACGAGAATTCAAGTCAGAAAATGATGGAATAATATGGAATGTCTGTTCTGATACCGAATGCCTCTTAAGAGTTTTGAACAATCAGACCTAATCGCCTGGTAATCAAAACACCGCTTCCATGTACAATTCCGATCCTTTGAATATATTACAGAGTTTTAAAGTTTTGCAATTTATTTTCGACTCACGAAACCACACTTTTTAGATGCTGATTCCCCAGAGGTGATCTAGTGACTGATGTCCAAATCATACTAAAATTACGGAAGGAACACTTCTCCAGCCTGCTGAATGGCAGTGAAGGCATAACGCCAGGAGAAGGCGAATCCGATTCCCTAATCGATGACGATGGAGCGGACGTTCCATTGCCCGACCAAGAAGAAGTTCGAATAGTAATTATCCGTCTGAAGAACGACAAAGCGGCAGAGACCGATGGATTGCCGGCCAAGCTATTCAAACACGGTGGCGCAGAACTGATAAGGAGCATACATCAGCTTCTTTGTAGAATATGGTCGGACGAAAGCTGGCCCGATGATTGGAATCCACAAAAAGTGAAACCCCACAATATGAACCGATTACTGTGAGATAAACCTCCTTAATATCGCACATATGGTCTTCTCGAGAGTGGTGTGTGAAAGACTGAAACCACCGTCAAAAAATTGATTGGACCTGTCAGTGTGGCTTTAGACCTGTAAAATCTACTACTATCGACCAGATTTTCACCATGCGCTAAATCTTGGAGAGACACGTGAAAAGAAGATCGACACCCACCACCTCTTTGACAATTTTAAAACCACCTTCGACAGCACGAAAAGGAACTGACTCTATGCGACTGTGTATGTCTGAATTTGGTATCCCCGCAAAGCTAATACGGCTATGTGAACAAACGTTGAGCAATACCAAAAGCTTCGTCACGATCGGGGAGGACCTCTCCGAGCAGTTCGATACCAAACAAGGATTCAGACAAGGGGACTACTTATCTTGCGACTTTTTTATCTACTGATGGGGAAAATAATTCGAGCTGCAGAGCTGAATAGAGAAGGTACAGTCTTCTCCAAGAGTATACAGCTGCTGCTGTACGCCGATGACATCGATATCATTGGTTATAACAACCGCACCGTTAGTACTGCTTTCTCCAGATTGGACAAAGAAGCGAAGTAAATGGGTCTGGTAGTGAGCGAAGGCAATACAAAATATCTCCTATCATCAAACAAACAGTCGTCATATTCGCGACTTGGTTGGCACGTCAGTATTGACAGTCATAACTTCGAAGGAACCAGCATTATTACCAGCAACATCAGCCTCGAAATTCAACGTAAAAGAAGTTCTGCCAGGTCATGATCCCCGTTCTACTATATTATGGGGAGGTATGGAAGAGAAAGACCTCCACTCTATTGGAAAGATCAGGTGAAGAAGGACCTAGCTACACTTGGTATCTCCAATTTGCCAATAAAGAAGAGGTGAGGAAAACAAACCATCTCATAAACTCGAAACAGTTATCAATGTAGTTGTTCATAGCAAGCCTTACATCGCTGCTTTAGTAATCTCTATATATGCTACTGATTATCGATCTCATCTTCCAAGCAACATTATTTTTATATTCTTTCAACATGTTGCTAGAGAGTATAATAGTTTTCGTCACCTAACGGTTGTTTGTATCACTTAAAACTAATCGAGATAGGGTTATATATATATAAATGATCACGATAACGAGACGACTTGAAATTCGGGTGTCTGTCTGTGCGTCCATGCGTTCGCTAGAACCTGTTGCTTGAGTAAAAATTGAGATATCTTGATAAAACTTGTTACACATGTCTTTTGGCATCACAAGAAGTACAAGAATGGCTTCTATATCTGCATAACGCTTTCCTTTCATGGGCAAATGCATTTTTCCAAAAAGGAAGAGGTCGCACGGTACCATATCAGGTGAATACGGGGAGTGGTTAATGGATGAAATGTGATTTTTAATCAAATAGTCGGTCACAATGATGTCCTTCGAATGTTGAATTTTGAGCAATTTTTGATCAGTCAATTTGTGCGGAACAAACCGTGCACACACCTTTCGTAAGCCCAAATGTTCGGTCAAAATGCGATAAATCGATATTTTGGAGATCTCCAATTCCATTTCCATGAATTTCAATGATGATTTCGGCAGATTTTTGATGAATTCACGCACAGTTTCGATTTTTATAGGCCCACATAACTTCACTTCCAATTAATGAAATATCCTGAAATTCTCACCGGACAATCGATAAAGATAGCAGATTCTGACGCACCAGTCGACATATAGATGGGGCCGCTAGATTTAAAGAGTCCTGTTTACTTTGGAAAACACCTTGTATATGAGTATTCAGCTACTAATAAAATGTGTATAATAAAAAAATAAATATAAAGTCAGTCAGGAGTTCGAAAATTAGGTATATGGGACTAAGAGAAGTATTCAACCCATTTTTGACATACAGAAATAAAATAAAAACGAATGGTTTCTTTTGTTTGGTAATCTGAAAAATTGGTTGGTAGACATCTCTCAGAAAACTACACCAATAAGAGTTTTTTTATTTCAATGGGAACATCCTTCGCTTCAGCGTTAAATAAAAAGATCTTCATATCTCGTTGCTTTCTGAATTTGATTGAAATTTGTCGAGTAGGTAGTGATTTCGCCCAAAATGTAGACACCTCTGCAAATTTTTGATACCGGCTTCTATTATGCCCTCGTTTACTACTTCGACAGATAATATAATATAAAAAAGGCTTTCGAATCCCGAAGATTAAACCATTTAATATTTTTTTCGAAAAATTGTGTTTATGTCGAGCCGAAACAAAGCTAGGCTTACTTCACATTTAACCGCTTTCAGTAACTTATTACGCTTTAGTAACTACATCAAACAAATTCTCTAGACAAATCTTAACGCAACCAAGTGACCATATCTTTCTGTTAAAAATGTTATTTGATTTGCAAAACAAATGCAACGGATTCACATTCTTAATCTCCACATACCGAATACAAAACTAAGTAAGTGACTTTGGCCTGGTATCATGGTCTGTGCAACTAAATAAAGAATCGTGATTTGGACCAACTATAGAAATTGATGCTCATCTTTCTCTAAACCCAACATGAATACAAAACAGCAACAGGAAAGCAAATGCAGTTAGAATATTTGACGATGTCAGCATTGCAGTCACAAATGTGCAGACGGCTATATAAATCCATATGTATACATAATCTTCACTTCAACAATCAATAATTGCTAACTAATCAAGTAGCTGCATTGTTTTGACAAAACCAGTTATCGATCCATTATAAATGATTAAAAAATAAAGGAATTAATGCTGTTTTTACTACCGCATGGTTAACAATAGTGAAATAGGAAGAATTGCAAGGCACATAACACGAGTTCGTCGCTTAAATCTTCTGTTTGCTTGAAGCGGGGAAGAGCACAAAGGCACTTTGCAATTACATATGCTCATTTAGTTGATCTAATGCCACGCTTATTATGCGGTAAGCTAATTCCTGAATTGAATATTATTAGTCATTTTCACAATCTTTTTTGTAGTTGTAATCGCTTGTTGCGTCGTGTTGTTCTGTGACTTATCAAAATCACGCTTTGCATGGTATTACAAGCACAGACGCTCTCGTGCCGCCATTGTGTAATCGATGAATGGCGTGGAAAAAGTTTCGCAGACAGAATGTGCTTGTTCCAAATGCATATGTGTACAGGTATTGTTAATGTAGTTATGTTTGTCTGACTGCAGTGTGTCTCAGGTTGCACGTTGGTCGTCGGTTGTGGCAGCGGCGGCAGTAACAGCTGTTGAACTTGGCTCAATTTCCATCGTTCCGCGAATAAATTATATAAATATATTAGATAAGCATATATGTATGTATCTACGTTGTTGCTAATTTACATTGAATTATAATTTGAGTAAGAATAGAAAACACAGTTTTACACTCTTCATTGCATAAACATGAGCAGAGAGGGCGCTACAATCGGCTATTGTGAAATCTTTTGAACTTTTGGAACTACTAGCGCAACTAAATACAGTGAGAACATTGAACTCTCATGATATGCGATTTCACAATAGTCCAGTTCTAAAAATTAGAGTGGCATCAGATTTGAACCGGACTGACTACAAAAAAGAACACTTTCACATACCATATTTTAATACAACCTGTTAATGATCAGGCCTCTTTTTGGCTTTAATAAATTGAAATTTAATTATTATTTACGTTTAATTTAAGAGAATTTGTGTAGAATATACTCTAAAATTGGTCGAAACTAATAAATCGCTTCATATTTGGATTTGCACGCCAACGATTAATCTAATTTTCTATAAACTAGTTGTAAGCCTCGGCTAGGCCTTCAGCGCTTTCAGCGAATTTTGGCTACAGTTTCGACTGCATATTGCCACGTTTGATGAATGGAGGGTGCTCAGCTACGTTTTCAAGTATCTCTTTTTTGTGTAGGATTCTAGTATTCACGCGTTTCATACCCAAAACATTAACCAAAATGCGTCAAGACAATCCATAAGAGATGTTTATACCCTCTGCAATCTCTTTTATGTCAACACGATGATTTTTAAGCAAAGGATTTGGCTCGATAATTTTACTCCGGAGTGCAATCAACAGCTATCTGAGTATACTGAATGCGATAGACCGAGTGGAAAACAAAATTATATTTGCTAATACATATCATCGATTCTGTTGAAAGGAAAAAACATAATAACCCTTATATCTAGGCTTAATGGAAAATTTAGAGTCCCAAATCGAAGAAAACCATCTAAAGAAGAACGAAATACTGTCTCATAAAGGTAACGCACATAGTCACAATTCCATGACAAAAGGTGATTAAATTAATGTATATTTGTATTACTTTCTATTCAACATATTTTCTAGATTGGGCACCCACGAACATTTTCTGATCTCAAACATCAAAGCTGTAAAGAAATCAACAATACTGAGCCCTAGCGAAAGACAAATTGAAGTTAAGAGTTGAAAAAATTAAACAAATACGAATTTATGCAAAATCGTTAAAATCGTTGTGCTGCACTAAATGGCAAAAACAACAAGAAACAAGTAAGGAAGGACTAAGTTCGGGTGTAACCGAACATTTTATACTTTTGCGAGTTGAAAGAATCAAAGTGCAAGAAATTCCTTCAGGAAAATATGAGAATAACATTCGAGTATACTATTAACATGCAACATACTAAAAAAGAGCATAAAATGCCTCCTGAGTTTCATAAAGTGCCTCACATACATACTATCACCAATCATATGGAGTAAGGTCAGCCGGATGTTCGAAAATCCTGATATTACTTATATGTAGGGGCTAGATAAGAATACCCTCTGTATTTAAATTGCATATCCCATCCAGTGGCCGATATTTTCGGTCAAAACTCTACTATAAATACTGGTACCTAGGGACTTGAATAGTTTTGGTTGGATTTGGGCGCAGCTCATAACAGAAGATTCCTTGTGCCACTCTCACCAAACGCATAGTACATACCTCCTTTACCGAGAATCCGGACTTGGTCTCAGTTTGTGCTGGCTCTCCACGATTTAATCACACGTATTGTATCGTGTCCCATTTTTCAAAACCAATAACCATTCGTTACAGAATTCAATCGATGCTGTAGAGAATCGCAGATGAAAATTTTGTCCTTGAGGGTTTTACGTTAACTCCTGCTTCTTTTTATATCTGCCCTTATTTAAACGATACCAAATGGTGTCTTGTGCAATGCTTAAATCGTGGGAATCGAAACAGTTCTTACTCTCTCTCATGGCGATCGAACGCGGCCACTTTCATTATTTTATCGATATTTTCGACAGTTGGCTTTCCAGAGCGTTGCGCATTTTTAAATGTCGCAATAAAAGCAATTAATATTGTTAGTATCCATTTTTTTATTTATATACAAAAATATTACAAGAATATCTAGTAAAAAAATTTAAAAATTAGTAGCTGATGAAGGTGGGCTCTCGAAAACTTAGCACGTGATTATACCCATGATTTAAACCGTCCTAGCAAACTGAAACCAAAAACAAAAAAAAACAAAAAGTATGTGTATAGTTGTTTGTATATTTATTTCTTTTCCAATTAATTATCCTTTTTTTCTTTTTCACGATATGGATTGTTCCAGAAGACTCTACAAAATTTTCAGGTAAATCGGTCCGGAAGAACTTGAGAAATCAAGGGTATCGTATTGAAAAAGAATGGCCAGCAAAACATCTACATATCTGTATACTGTATATATCTCCGATAATAATTTGAATTTTGAAATTGTAAATAAAATGCAAAATATTTAATTATTCATCAATCTTTATTTTGTGGCCTTCAAAGTAATCCCTTCAAATGTAATACACTTATCCCAACGATTTTTCTAGACCTCGAAACACTTTTCATAAGCACTTTTTGGGATGGCCTTCAGCTCCTTCAACGAATTTTGTTTTATCCCTTCGATGTACTGGAAACCGATTCCATTGCGATGATTGCTGACTTGTTTACATGGATGTTTTCAACGATCTCTCGACCGTCTTTGAAGGCTTTATACCACTCGTAGGCTTTTTGATAAAACTGTAACCATAAGCTTTTTCCAACATTCTCAACAATTCCGATATTTGGATATAGACAGAAATTCAAAATTTGAGACAAATTCTTTGTTCGACATTTTTACCAATGTAAAAATCACAACGCACTACTGAGGCGCACCGACTTAAGCAGCTGCTGTAAACAAATTGGTTCACAGATTGTGCTCATATTTAGCAAAAAAAAAAAAATAACAAAATTAATTTTTTTAAGTATCAATTTAAATTACAATTCTCGGGTACTTTTTGGCACAATGTACATATATCTCCGAAAATAATTAGAATTTTGAAAAATTCTCTTACACATTCTTGAATAGTTAAACTTTAAAAAAGTAGTTTTTTTCTAACCTCCTTGAGCTAAGTATAAAAAAAAAATAGTTGACTTCAATAATATACAATAATATTCAATTTTTACCAACTCTTTTCTTGCCTTGATCGAGAAGTTAAAAATATTAGTATACTTTTAGGCGGTGATTGAAGTAGTCAACACTATTATTTCATTTCATTCAAAGATATCAATCGGCTAACTTAACTAGCGCAGATGCAAATATAAATTATTATTTATAATGTATATATCTATACTTGCAACTATTTGAGGTTTTAAAGAAAATCTTACATATTTGAAACGGTCTAACCGAATACATAGAGCCATTCCACAGCACATACGCAGTCTGAGAAGATCAAGTTATTTGACCATTTCCTAAACATTGAGAGCAAAAGCACAGCAAAACACACATAAATAAATCTACACATATTTTATACAATATTCAATATTTTTGTTTTTTTATTTGTATTAATATTTGTATCATAATTATATTTTACAGTGCAGAAAAACTACACCAATATTATACATATATAAATTTATATACGCATGTATACATATATGTTGTTGTTGTTGGTATAATCGTATACCTTTTTCATACTTGCCAGCTGCTTCGTGATTATATACGTATATGTGTATAGTTGTTTGTATATTTAATTTCTTTTTTAATTAATTAATTTTTTTTCTTTTTCAATTAATTTTTTTTTCTTTTTTAATTATTTTTTTTTTTCTTTTTTAATTAATTTTTTTCCTTTTAGTTAATTACTTTATTTTTATTTTTTAATTTATTTATTTTTTCTCATTTTATTTCTTTTCTTTCTTTTTTGATGTTGTGTCGCTTATAATATTTTTCATTTAGTTTTTAATATTTTTTTTCTTTATATTTCTGGTTACAGTTTCAGCTCTGTTTGCTGATAATCTTAAATATACTAGGTACATTTAAATGTTAATTATACTTTCTGCCATAGTATTTATGCTGTTTATTTAAATTAGTGAATACGCATCGAATTACCTTCAGATTTTTTTTTGTTTTTTTAATTATAGCTCAATATTAAGCACGCAAACCGTAAGCCTGTTTGCTTTGAGTTTTCTGTTTGGTTTTGTGTTTTGGTTTTTTTTTGTTACTTTTTTAGTGTGTATATTTTACATTTTTTAAGGTCATTAATTGTTTTATAACCTTACTTTTCAAGTTATTGCAATTTATTTATTTTATTTCATTTGTATTTTATATTAATTTGTTGCTATATATTTTTGATTTTATTCTTGCGAAATCATTTAAACTTCATGACTTTTGTTATACAATAAATTTGCTTATTGTTTTAATATATATTTACACAAATTTTTATTATATTTATTTTTCGTGTTTATTGTTTTTGATTTTATTTATTTTTTGATACTACTTATTATTTTACACTAATTATTTTTTTTAAATAATTTATATTATGGTGTTACTTCTTGTTTTATTTTATTTTTTTTTTATTATTCATTTTTTTAGTATTTATTTATTATGCATATAACTTTTATCATCTATTATTGGAAAGGATTAGTAAACCTGTAACAGTAAATTAGTGTTTGTAGTTCGAAAAAAATACAATTTTTTATTAGTAACAAATTATATATGTACAATAACAGCTGCGACACTTAAATATATTTTTTTATTTGAAGTTAAAACGCTACGAACGACAGCAGACTAACGTTAATGTTTGAAACTAAAAAGCATTTCAAGAGAAATAATGCATTTTTTTCCGTTGCAATGCTGATTTTTATTTTTTTATTTATTGATGTCTCAAGTAATGTTTAGGGGGTATTCTATGGTAGTCTATATTCATGAATTTCAGGAAGTACCGTAAAAAAGCAACCAAACTTTTTACTAATCTTTTGTTTTTGTTAGTTATATTACGTGAAAAATTAATTAAAAATTGAAAAAGTTAAAAATATAAAATATTAAACAATTAAAAATATAAAAATATAAAAAATTCAAAATTAAAAAAAAAATTTCATTATAAAAAATTAAAAAAAAAATTAAAACAAAAATTAAAAATAAATAAGAATATAAAAAAAAATAAATAAGAATTAAAAATTAAAAAAAAATTAGCACATGATGAATTACGGTGTCTCAAACAATAGGCACATGACCAAGAGATTTCAACTCTCCTAGCAATCAGAACCATAAAAAAATTATTAATTTAGAATAATGTCGCCATATCTGGTTCTGTATGAAAAAGTGGGAAAAGTATTTGTACGAAATTGGCTGCCTCAAAAAAAATTGTGAAGAAGTGTTATCTTTTTGTGGAAATTTTTTTTTGCCTGTTTTGAATTTTTTAAAAATTGGGATATTAAAAAAAATTAAATTAAAAAGAAAGTTAAATTAAAAAAAAAATGTAATTATAAAAAAATGAAATTAAAAAACAAATTAAATTAAAAAAAATTAAATAAAAAAAAATAAATTAAAGAAAAATTAAATTTAAAAAAAAAATTGGAAAATTTAAAAAAAAATAAATTAAAAAAAAATTAAATTAAAAAAATTTGGAAAATTAAAAAAAGGGAAATTAAAAAAAGGAAAATTAAAAAAAGGAAAATTAAAATAAAGGAAAATTAAAAAAAGGAAATTAAAAAAAAAATTGGAAAATTAAAAAAAAAATGGAAAATTAAAGAAAATGGAAAATTTAAAAAATAAAAAAATGGAAAATTTATAAAAGATTGGAATATTAAAAAACTTGAATAATTGAAAATTAAGAATTGAAAAATTAAAAATTTTCGAAAAAATTTAAGCATTTAAAAAAAAATTGGAAAATTTAAACAAAAATTGGAAAGTTTAAGAGAAAAATTGAAACATTTAAAAAAATTGTAAAATTTCGAATTTTGAAAATTATAAAGAAAATTGAAAAATATTTTTAAATAAAAAAAATTGGATTATTTCAGAAATATTTTTAAAATTTAAAAAAAAATTGGATTATTTCAAAAAAATTGGAAAATTAAAAAAAAATTAAAAATTTGAAAGTTTTTAAAAAACTGGTAAATTTAAAATAAATTGAAAAATATAAAAATAAATGGAGTTTTAAAAAATTGAACATTAAAAAAAAACTGGTAAATTTAAAAAAAATTAATTTAGGGCTATGGATAGTTCCAGACATAGACAAGCCTTTAAGCAAACCCTGCAAAAATTTAAGGAAAATCACTCCAATAGAAACTGAGGAATCGTGGGTATCATTTTGATAGAAATAGTTTTATGAAAAACGCCTTTAAAGTTTCGCGTGTTCCTACATCTCCTTACGGATACATAGGGAATATGCGATAAATATCTATATTTCCGATATAATTACTATATTTCCAATATAATATCTATATTTTCAATGTAATACGTAGTACCCATATCTCCGATAAAATATCCTTATCTCCGAAAATAATGTCAGTTTTGAAAAATGCTCTTGGCGAAATGTTATTGTATAGTTAAACTTAGAAAATAAATTTAAAAAAAAAATCGATTTTCTTTATTTAAAGACTACAATACCCCCAAAAATTTGTTTAAAATAAAAATGTTGACCTGTTTTTTTTTATTGCTTTTCCTTTAAAATTCTTACATTTTGAGTAAGCGTTTTACTTTGCAATGTTTTTGATCGCATGCTAGTGAAAATTACGCTATGCCATTCTGCAGCAGAACGCCAACAGGATATATATTTAGCATATTTAGGATTTTTGATTTGAAGCAGCTACGCTGTATAGTTTTCAAAACCAACGGATGCAACAAACAGAATACTGAACGCGGCGTATTTAGCTAACTAACAAAGCGAGTGACATAAACGCTAAACCAACTTTACAGCCACCCTTTTGCTTATTGCATTTTATTTTTTGATAATAATTTTATTTTTTTTTTCTCTTTTTTGAAATTATGCTTAAAACCAACACGCGTGAAACTGCAAATTATTTAAACGCAACAAATACTGACATTTATAAATTACAAAGCAACCACAAGTCCATGTGAAACAGCCGCGTAAGGAATGTTGACGAACTATTTCAATTCGTTGTCACACTGCCATACATGAATGAAGCAATTAAATGAAGCCTATTAAATTGTGAAATAAGTCGTTACATTTATTTCAAAGTTCCTGCCTACATTTGAAGCTATACAAATATTGAATGGGAAGAAACTAGCGCATAATGAAGGAATCATAAGATATATATAGTTATAGTGATAGTGATATTTTGCTTTGCTTAATCTCCTGTTAGCTTAATACATAGTATATGCGTAGAATTTTTTCACTTACATAATATTAAATTAAATGTTGTGTCTGTATGTATATATGTTTACATATGTATCTATATACAAATTTAAAAACTTACTGTTACAACAGTGTATTGAAACTTAAATGACTATGCTTTGTATGCTCTTATAGCATACTTATATATGAGTGTTTAAAATTAATCATTAATATAATGCTTCACACACACTTACATGTCTTATAGAGTCAGCGCATAGCGTAAAACGAGAATTTCTATTCACTTTAAATATAAGCAACATTTTACATAATAGTAAACTTAACTACGCAATAGTAATTCACCAACTTATCGAATCCCAAATGGAACCATAATATAACAATATTTTCGTTGACGACTGGGCGGCCGGTCAACACTTATCTACAGAAAAGCATAAATAGACTTTGTGCTTAATTATAAACATATGTACTAAACTAATAGAACGTTTTTGCATTTGCTCTAATCTAATTGCAATATGTTAGACATAAATGTATGTAGTATATATGAAGCGAAGTTGTTAACACTTGAACAACGCTAACACTTCCTTTACACTATTCATATCGGCTTAATGCTGATATATCCTTGTCGTAGAACTACTAAAGCTGCGCCTAAGGTAATGATAGTTGGCATGTTAGCAAAGCATACGATGCTAAACACACATATGTACGTGCACACAACAACAACATTTAGTTTTGTAGCGTAATAATGCACGCGGGTTGTTGCTGATATTAACCACGCCAGCGTCGTTGGTCATATGCTTCACAATTGATGCGGCTGCAACTGCTGATGTTGGTGGTCCAACTGTGGCTGCTGTTGTTGTTGTCCGCCCATTACATTGCTATTGTTGGACGCGCCTTCAACGCCTGGCATAGTTGCTGCTGGCGCTGCGGTCGTCAACTGTCCAGCTATGTCGTCTTGGGCGGTGTTGTTGGCGCACTGCTAAAACCACGAACGATTGATGTCATAAGGCTTGGGCATACCCAACGAGGATGGCCGGTATGCAGTTGGCGGCGGTGGCTGTCCATAACCAGCCGCACCAGCACCGCGTCCCAATAGACCTTGGTTGAACATGAGAAAGTCCTCGCGCCGCAAATATGACGAATATAACTGAGAATTGGGATCGGCCAATTGTGAGGCGCCCGTATTATGCATGAACGAGTAGGGTGTGGCGCGTGGTGTTGTGTGCGCTGTCAAGAATGGATATACGCTCGCTGCCGTTGCACCTGAGTTGAGTGCCGATTGCGCTTTCTCTGCCGCACTAGCATCACTGGTCGAATTGCGATGAGCCGGCGCCGGCGCAGTTGGCATATAGTATGGATTTGATGCATCTCGGAATTGATCCAGATAGCTGCTGGCCGCAGCTGCTGCCGCCTGATCGCCGTATAAACCGAGTGTGCCGGGTGTGGGGCCGAAATTGAAAGCGCTACCGGGCACCATGCCGGTGACTTCTGCGGCGGATGTCTTCAGCGATATTGCCGTCGCCACGTCGACGCCACCCGCAGCGTTTACATTTGAGGCTGCAGAGGCGGTTGCGGTGCTGTGGGCGGCTGATTGGCCGGTAGCAGCTGCCGCGGCGGAAGTGGTACTGCCAGTGGTGGCTAGCGGTGAACCAACGCCACCGGTTTTTAGGCCAGCATAGAGTGGAAAACCTTGTTGCAGGGCTTGCGCATGCGCTTGCAAATGTGCAGGCACGCCGCTGGAGCTTTGGTGGGCAGGCTGTGCTGAAGCTGCGGAGGCGGCGCTGGACAATTGCGACATGTGCGCCGCCGCTGTGTTGTATTGTGATGCGTGCAGGTGATTTTGAGTCATCTGTTGCTGATGCTGTTGCTGTTGCTGCTGCTGATGCTGCTGTTGTTGTTGCAATTGCTGTTGTTGTTGCTGCTGACGCTGCTGCAGCTGCTGCTGTTGTTGTTGATGCTGTTGTTGTTGTTGTTGCTGCTGCTGAAGTTTAGCAGCCGCTGTAGCTGCCGCTGCCGCCTCTGCGGCAATTGTTGACGCCTTCTTTTTGCGCCCACGCTTGGCTGGAGCCTGCACCACGGGAGTAACCGGCTTTGCAGCCTCTGCGACAGCAGTGGCATTCTGCTGTTGCTGATTGCCGGTATTATTACTGCAACTAGAATTGGTGTTCGGTACACCGTACGTATTGGACGCCGCCGCAGCAGCCGATAGTTGCTGAGGACTGCCGTACATACCAGCAGCGCTTGCGCTCATGGCCGCGATAGACGCAGGGTTAGAGTACAGCTGAGAAGTTGTGAGATTTTTCGCGCCTCCCGCTGCATTGTACATATGAGCCGCTGGCGGCATATTTTTGTCGTAAAAGCCGGCACTGGCAGACGACAAGCCGAACAAACTCTCGGCCAAAGGATGCAACAATGAGGCAGCCGGATTGCTGTATGTCTGCGTTGGTGGTGGCGGTGGCGTCGGCTTGTTATAGGCCGACAGATGGTGCGTGAGATGGTGGCTGGACATATTCAGCATGTTGCTGGCGTCCAGTGTTGTGCCGGCAACCGATGCTGAGGCAGTAGATGCAGTTGGTTTAGCGGACAACTGTTGGTGCTGCGTATTTTGTTGCTGCTGTTGTTGTTGTTGAGGTTGTGTTGCTTGCGATTGCTGCGTCTGTGCTGAATAACTCTGGTTTATTTGCTGTGCACGGCCTAATTGCTGATGTTGCTGCTGCTGTAAACTGCTTGCCCCATAATTTAACGGTTTATTTAGCAGACTGGCTGTTATGCTATCCATTCCCGACTTGGATAAATGTTGCGATTGTGTTTGCTGCTGTTGCACATGCTGATTATGTTGCAACTGTTGGTGGTGCTGGCTCTGCTGTTGCTGTTGACCATGCTGCAGCTGATTGTGTGATTGTTGTTGTAATTGTTGAGCCTGCTTCTGCTGTTGCAACTGCTGGTGGTGCTGCGGTTGCTGTTGGCTGCTAGCAGAATTTGATTGCTGATGTGATTGTTGTTGTTGCTGATGATGTTGCTGCTGCTGTTGTTGCATTTGACAGCTATTATCCTTGGCATAGTCTTTGGGAAACCCCATGGATGCCGCACGATTATACATTTCGAACGCCTTGTCCGGCGTAATGCTGCCTAAGTGCTTGCCAAACGGCATGGCGCCCAAGAAACTGTCGAACATTTGTTGTTGTTTGCTAATCTGCGTTGACAACTGTGACACTTGCTGCTGCAAGCCGGTATTATTCTCGCACTTTTGCATTTTGTTGGCTGTGCTGCCTGCACCCGTTCCGCTATAATCCATGCCAAGCATGTCTTCGGCTGTACGCTTGAGGGAGTTAGCGTTGGTGTTGGAATTCACCGCCGCAGTGCTTGAGGCCGTGGTTGAGGCTTGAGGCGCAGAACTCGAGGCCGTAGCCGTCGATATAGCGGTCATTGAGTTTTTATGTGCCTGCGCTTGTTGGTGCATGTGTTGCATAAATGCCACCATATCGTTGGCAGAGTTGTCACCGTAGCTGAGTGTGGCGTTTTGTCGCTTATCGCCATCTGTCTTATCTGCAACGAGCATTTCTTTGTTGGTGGAGGCGGCAGCAGCGGCGGCTGCAGCAGCTGCTTTCGATTGATATTGAGCGTAAGTAGGATATTGCGGCTTTGGTTGTTGCTGTTGTTGCGTTTGCGATTGCTGCTGCTGCTGCTGAAGAGTTTGCGGTTGTTGCTGCTGTTGCTGTTGCAGAGCTTGCGGTTGTTGCTGTTGCTGTTGCAGAGATTGCGATTGTTGCTGCTGCAGAGCTTGTGGTTGCTGTTGTTGTTGTTGCAATTGTTGTTGTGCATTCTGTTGCTTTTGCTGCTGCTGATGCAGAAGCTGCTGTTGTTGCTGCTGATGCGTTTGTTGTTGCTGTTGCTGCATTTGACCCTGCAACTGTTGCACTCCTGCCATGTTCCAATCCGTATGCTTTGCACCATCCAAAATGGACGCAGCGGCAGAAGTAAGCGCGGAGCCGTAAAGAGCACGCAAGTTGTCCGTCTGCTGATGTTGCTGTTGTTGTTGCTGCTGTTGTTGCTGTTGCTGCTGCTGTTGTATCATCGCCTGTGGCTGTGACTGCGTTGTCGTCATAGCCGCTGCATTATAAAGGTCATGCGGCGTGGGCACATAACTCGGCACCGCCGTTGCACTAGCAACATTGGAGGCAATGTTGTTGCTGTTATTATTAGTATTGTTGTTCGCAACACTCGGTTCTGCTGCTGGTGCAGACGTAGCCACCGGTGTCACTTTACCAACATCTACATTTTGTGTAATTTGATTGAAGTTTAAGGACTCCGGAGTGCCGACAGGTGCCTGGTATGGCGAGGGACTCATACTGCTTTGGCTGTATGGTGAGAGTGCATTTGTATTTGAATTTTGTTGCGACTGTTGTTTTTGCTGTGGCTGAGTCGGTTGCGTTTGCGACTGCGGCACTTGCGATTGATACGGCGAATTCATTGGCTGTTGGTAGGGCGAATGTGGCTGATCGGCCGGTGAATGTGCCAATGGTGTAGGCGGTTGTGTCGCAGCAGACGAAGCAGGCGAATCTACACTACTAGTCATAGGGCTATGCGGCTGCTGATGCAGAGGCGAATGAACCGAGGTAGCACCAACCGGCAATGCAGGTGTTGCATTGGATGATGTGTGTGCTGGGCTGCTGTGTGTCGGTTGGTGGAAAGGTGAGTGCTGTTGCTGATGATACGGTGAATTCGGATGGTGGTATGGTGATTGATGCGACTGCGTGGTGTATGGTGAGCTTTGCGGCTGCTGATATGGTGAATTTGGGTTGGGCGTACTCGGGCTCATCGATGAGTTATAGTCGGATTCTTGCGAACGTGGTTGCTTGTACTGATCGTAGAGGTTCGGCAGTGGTGAGGTGGATGAGTAAACGGGCGTTTTGGAAGCTTCAGAACCAGATGGATTATAACTATTTGCGCCACCGTACGGTGATGTGCCACTTAATTCCGGTGTTGAAACATTTGGCGATGAAGCCGATGAGTATATATGTTGTGAGTATTGAGGATATGGTGAAGGCATTTCACGTGGGCTACAACTTTTATCAGGACTGCTTTTGGTAGTGGTGTCTTGATAGAAACCCGCCTTAATAGCGCCATTCAATGGATAGGGTGAGGTAGGCTTGGTAATTTCATCGGGTTTCGGTGAAACCATTATTGGTGATGCACCGATTGGTGAAGCCCCAATTGGCGAAGTGTAATTTGCACCCGTATAGGAGCCGTAACGTTCATCGATTGCTATACGCGGCGAGTCGGGGTCCTGACTGAACGAAGAACGCTCGGATATGGTGCTGCCAGTGCTGGCTTTACGCTGTCTTGGCGCCGAGGGTAAGGAAAAGTCGACACCACCGGTAATCGAAGCCGAAGTGGGAGATCTGCTTGCAGCGGTGGCACCAGTCGAGGATATTGACGCTGACGCAGCGCCATCATTCGACTTGGTCGAGCTAGAACCAACACCGGCACTAGATGCCGATTCATTGGCGTCTGACTGTTGCTGTTGCTGCTTCTCTTCCTCCTCCGACTTCTTAGCTTTCTTTGGTACACCAAAGGCCTTCAACCAAGCACTTAAATTAGGCTTTTCCTTTGCGCCTGCACCGCTGGCAGAATCTGCACTTGCAGTAGATTTATTCTCCAACAGTTTTTCAAAAGGTTTCGTATAGTCGCTGCCAGACGCTTCAACCGCCTTCTTATCAGACGCCACCTCAGAATCTGCAGCAGCTGTTACTGGCACTTTTGGTGTGAAAGGCGAAATTATTTCAAGCGCAGAGCTGGTTTTGCTCGATTTCTCCTCAGCTTCCTTCTCTGTGCTGTTTATTGATTTCGCCTCAGTTTTACTAGCCAATTCATCGATGAAATTATGTGATTGCCCCAAGGCAAAATCATCGGTTTTTATAACCGTACCCAAGCTTAGTTTGGGCGCATTATCGCCAGTGTCTACAATCAGCGCATTTTTCACTTCTTTCGTTTTAGCCGCCACGGGACCCAAGGGGAAATGCTCGTCAGTTTTATTTAGATTCTGCAAAAGATTGCCTTTAGCTTTACCCGGTTGCAAACGTTCGATTGTGCGCAGTAAGTCTTTGCGCCGTGGGTTGGCAGCCGCTTGCAGCTTTTCTTTCAGCGATTTGCGCTTGGCTTCCTTAGCCAATTGGTTTTTAATATGTGGAGGTGGTGGTGGATTCAGCAACAATTGGGTGGTGCTGGGCTCTTTGGGTTTCGGTGGCGCCAAAGCAGTCAAGGCTGGCACAACTGTGGCGGGTGGTGGTGGTATCAGCAAAGTAGGTTGATTCGCAGCGGATGCAGATGCAATTGATGATATCGATGGTGCCGTTACAACTGAGTTATTTGATGAAGCATTTGCTGATGTGCTCCCAACTGAGTTGACAGACGTTACCGAATGTGGTGGTGTGCCACAACTCGAGCTTACACTGCTCGCTGTGCCGCCCACCGCGCTACCTGCGGGGCCCGTAGTTATTAACTCTGAGATCACTTCTTTCTTAAGGCCACCGGCAACGACTGTGTCACCATCGGCCACTAAATCAACTAGAACATCTGCTAGCTTCGTAGGCACTAAATCAATTTTAGGTGGCGCGATCGGTACTGGACGTCGAAAGTCGGCCGGTTCTAATTTGGCGGGTATTGCTGCATCGAACTCATCCAGATTGTAGCGTGAAGGCGAGTTGCTTGCCGAACTAAACTCCGAAAAACGTGGCGTATGCTCCAGCCAACGATTGATGTCTTTAAGCGTCTGCTCAGTTTCAACATCTAGTGCCTCAATGTTGGTCGAAGACGTCTTATTCGACATAGTGCTGCCGGTTGGCTTATTGTTAGCTTTCTTGTTGGCAGCAGCACTGGCGGCGGCCTTCTTTTGCAAAGCCTTTTTTGGTGGCACTGGCGCTACAGGCTTTTCAATGGGCTTCTTTGGCGGTTCTCCCTCTTGTACTACAGGAGCTGTTGGTTCCGGCTTAGGCTTCTCCTTTCGTTTTGATGCCGGTTTATCCGGCGTTGTAACCGGTTTCTTTTCAATGTTTTTAACACTTTTATTCTGAGAAATATTATTACTCGTTGGGTTATCATTGTGTTCTTCAACTGCAACCTCGGTTTTCATAGGTGACTTCAATGCTTTGGCAGATGTTTTCTCATCGTTTTTCGCACTTTTCTCCTCTTTTGGCGGCGTTTTGATTTCAGCAGTGTCAGATACTTCTTTCACTTCCTTTGCGCACGTATTCTTTTTGGCTTTCTTATTATTTTTGCGCGGCTTAGCATTTTCTCCGTTGGTCTTGTCAGCCGATTTCTCTACAGCTTTGGCTGTGTCTTTCTTCTTGGCAGCGCTTTCTTTCGAACGACCTCGCCCACTTTTCTGGCCCTCTTCAACTGTGTTCTGTGCTGCGGTCTGTTGCAAATTATTCGCTCGACTACGTCGATACTTAATCAGCTCATATTTATCCAAGAAAGGCAACAACATCTCCAGCTCGGCTTGTTTTGCTGCCTCAGCCGCCGCCGCTTCATCAATTTCGGCGTTCTTTTTCCTAGCATTTGTCGCTCCGCTCTTACCTTGTGGCTCATCTTTTTTCGCACTACGTGCATTCTTCTTAGGTGCGCGTTTTGTCTTGCGCTCCTCGCTGGAGCCACGCACTGGAGTTGAGCTACGACTCGACAAAGACTTGAAATCATCCTCTTCATCGTCAGTAACCGTGGTGTGCTTTTGATTCGAATTTATTGCCGTTGTGCTGCCGGGCACCTTTTTGACTGTTGTCAGTAAATCGCAGAGATCATCGTTAAGTGCACTTTTGGAATATTTCTTATGCAGATCCACCTTAAACGGTGACATACTGCGCGAACGCGAATCATCATCGTCGTCGATTACCTCTTCCTCCAACTCAGAAGCTGACGCGGCAAGCGCATCCACCGCTGGTGGTGGCATATCCTTATTGACATTGGATTTTTTCTTTAGCAGCTTTTCCGTTTCACTCTCACTCTCGCAGTCGCTATCGGCTTGCGCCGTTTTAGACTTTCCCTTCGACTTGCTGCTCTTGCATTTACCCTTTTGATGTTTGTTGGATGTGTGCTGCTTCGGATTTGATTTATTTGGTGTAGTCTTTTTCTTATGCCCAGCGGTAGCACTAGATTTAGTATGCGATTTGCTCTCTTTGCTTGTCTTAGTTTTGCTCTTTTTAGCAGCGGGATATTCAAAACTCTCATCATCGTCATCGGCGTCATCTTCAGTCTCCGGCTCAGGCTCCATATCCGATTGCTCATCAAGCTCCGGTTGTGGTTCCGGCTCTGGCTCCAATGTTGTCTCTAGCTCTTCGTCTTCAGACATAACCGAATCTTCAGAGTTATGACTTCTTGATTTGCTGCTTTTTTTGCTCTGCTTCTTTGATTTTCCACTATCACTTTTGCCTTTTGAAGACTTATTTGTAGTTTTGGAGGATTTTTCGCTTTTATCTTTGCTTTTCTTTCCTTTTTTCGATGAGTCTTTCGTTTGTTTAATTTTACTCTTTTTTGTGCTCTGTTCGTGTTCCAGATCTTCATGTATATCTTCATTAGCCACACTTTCCTCCATTTCGAGGTCATCTTCATCATCTGTGCCATGTTTTTCCACCATTGCTGCTTTGGTTTTCGATTTCTTCTTACGTCGTTTATCCTTTTCTTTACGCTTTCGCTTTGTGCTACGCTGCTCTGGTCCACCACCACCATTACCTTCATCAAAGTCTTCGTCCGCACTATCAGCATATTTGTCTTTATTTATCGGTACTACGGATTCATGTGAATGAGAATGCGCATGTTTTTTGCTGCTTTTCTTTTTCTGTGTGGCTTTATCCACAGCATTCTTCTCCGCATCCGTTGTTATGCTTTGACTGTCGCTACTTGCATCTTTTGAAGACTTTTTATTGAAATATTTCTCACGGAAGACATTCATCTTGGAATCTGCTGCCGGATAACCCAAACTAGGATCGTCCTCCTCATCGTCTGATAAATTATCAAAGTATTTCTTGGTGGCCTTATCGAACGCATCTTGCAAGTTATTTACCATTTCGGTGTATTCTAAAATAAGAATTTGATAATTCATTGTTCGATCTGTGTTGCTCATTTACTCACCATTGTTTTGTCCATTGTAGAGGCGACAGTTGTTCACAATCAATTTGAAATCATTGCGAAAGTCACTAAATTTATTGTATTTACCACTGTCCAGTTTGTCTTCCATCTTTAAGAGATCCATTGGTCTGTACCATAAAGAAAAAAAACATTAGAGAATTGCTTTTAGTTTACTATAGGGAAGTCGATATGAGCGACCAAACTCAAGTATTTGTATGGAAAGCTTTTTTATTTGAAAAGGTATCTTCACGAAATTTGGCATAGATTATTAACCAAGGCATCGCTTCAACAACCTAGAACGTAATTCACATCGGACTACTATACGATATAGCTATCATACAAACTAAACGATCAGAATCAAGTTCTTGTATGGAAAGCTTTTTTCTGAGAAGACATCTTTACGAAATTTCTTATGCATTCTTAATCAAGGCAATGCTATAACAAAAGCCAAACAAATTGTTCGGCGCAGGCCATTGTGGCGTATAGGTGCCATACAAACCGATGGATCAAAATCAAGTGCATGTATGAAAACTTTCCGAAGGGTATTCCAGCTTCAGTGCAATCGAAGTTAAAGTTTCTTCTTGTTTTACATAAATAATAAGAAATAAATATTAAAGAATTGTTTACAAACTCACCTTCGTATAATGGAATAATATCGTGGCGCTATGTCCTCCTCAACGGGATCCATAAAGGGCCAGGCATCGCGGTGGTTCTTCACATAGACGAGCACTTTGTGCATACCGATTTGTAGTACTTCTTCCGTTTCGGTGAAACTGAGAAAATTCGTATTCGTGGAATTTTTGGAAGCATAATTAAAGGCGTTCAACGATGTTGATGTCAATTGATTGGTGGCACAGGAATGCATTGGGAAATGGGAAACGTGCGTTTGGTGCGTATATTGGTGATGATAGCGGTTATGATTTTGGTTATAGTTATGGTTTGGGATGTGATGATGATTGTGATTATGATTATGATGTTGATGGTAATTGACAGATGAATTGGAGCAATTATTGGATTGGGAGGTTAAATAATTTTGATTAGTAGTTTTGTGAGAACTTTGGTTTTGATTGTTAGCATGTTTCAAATAGCATTTAGTCACTGCTGTCGCCATTGTATTGGCGCCTGACGACGACGTCGACACAAATGTTTTTGCTGCTGTTGCTGTTGTTGTTGTGACTACTGCTGCTTCTGCACCATGCGACGCATTTCTAAACACAGTCGAGGCGGTATGATTTGAAGTGATTTTGGTACTTGAGGTTGTGGTGGTAGTGATGGTTGCTGAGGTTGAGTTTTTGGTGTTTGAGGTGGTTGTGGTGGTGGTGGTGGTGCGATTTTTACTAAATACATTTCTACAATTTACAATTTTTTTTTTGTTTTTGTTTTTGTGTACAAAACCATATATGATGTTTGTAGTGGTTGTTGTTTACATTTGCGGTTGCGTTGATGATAATGATGAAATCGGAGAATAATTAAGATGGTAATACATAATTCATTATGAATTACATATATACATATGTACATATATTTAAGTATGTCAGTAATTAGGATGGGAATTCCAATGCATGATTGATATATTCACAAATTATTTACAAATCAGCAATATGAAAATTTTCAAATACGCATTTTTGTGTGTTTGGATGTGTGTGCAAGGATAATGTATGATGTATGATTGAATGTGGTACAAAATGAAAGAGAGTGTAAGCAAAAGAAAAAGGGAAATGAATTGTTAAATATTTACAATATTAACTAGTTTGGTTTTGGAGAGCACAAGAGTCAACCTTTTCATACAACAACAACTACATGGAAATGATAATAAGAAAATAGGAAGCATGCGCAAAGGGCTTCAATAAATTAAGTTGTTTAGAAAATTATATGAAAAGAATAACAACAAACAACACGTCTAAGAAACATACATAAGCACAAAAGCACATACATATTTACAGAAGCGAGTAATTGAAAGTTATAATGAAAGGACTGGAAATATTTGTGTAAATACATACATATATAAATTAGACGGCAATGAGCCCATGAACATACAGAGATACAAATGAGGAAGGTATTTACATACATATGCACAATAAGCTATTATGCCAGCAACCTGTGTCACCAATGTTTTTATCGAGAAGTTGTCACATCTAAATTTATAGGTTAAAGCATGTAGCACATTTGAGTAATTAATTGTTGGATTATGCGGATTAAAGAGAGTATGCAAAGTTAAATAATCTAAAATGTTCGTTAATTTAAAAACCGTATCTATTCAAGTTGATTTAGCTGATATGATGCAGGTGAATTCGTTCACATATTTCTTATAGCGTTTTCTTTACACGAAGAAAATGTTGGCTCATTATATACATATGTATGTATGTACATAGCAACATTGTGCATTTGTCTATGACAACCTGCAAAAATTCTCAACTTTAAATGATAAAAGAACAAAAAAATGGCACCCTATTATAAATCAGCTGTTGTATTGTTTTCGTTTTCATAAATAGTACATTGTAACTGTAATTTAAAAAATAATGAAATTAAGCTTGTTATTTAACAATATTTTTTATCTCTGAGTCTAAGAAAACATTCAGAATGTCTTCTACAAATCCTTACAGCCGGGGAGAGGATTTTCTTTCAACAACTACCATCCTCAGTTCCTTCAGTTCCTTCCTACTGAAAATAATAAGGATGATTCGACCAACTCATTTGCAATTTCTAATAATGATTTGTCACTTTGTGCGAAAACTTGATTAAATACTTTGCAACTTTAAGAAACTTACGTTTTGAGAAGGTAGAAAATGTTGCACTATTGCCTGGTTTGAAAACTTCTTCATTTGACGAGATTTCTCGCAAAATTGAATAATCGGAATCAAACGCTTGTATGGAAAACTGTTTTTACTTTGTCGTACTGTCAACAAAAGTAATAGTTGTTGGCAACAAGTATTCCACCCATAATTTTAAGGAATGCGGCCGAGTTGAAAATCCTTAGGCAAATGGAAATCCGATTTGTTCGTGAAAACGGTCTCAACAGAACTCTAAATGATTCCTGACACACGCATACTCTCTAAAATAACCGCGCATAATCTTTTATAGTAGTGTTTTTTGACGACATGAATTTGCACAAAACAAGCAACAGCAAGAGAATGCATAAACAATTTTTGTGTATTTTGTCACACACAATAAAACAAAATTCAAACTTTAGTGTGAATGAAAGTGATTAAGAAGCTTATTAAAGAACTTTTATTTAGTACATTTGAGACACTTACTCATCTGCGCTTTTATCCGAGTTCTGCGAGGATGACTTCGCACTAACCGCCGTTGTAGTTGTTGTCGCCACCGCTGCCGCAGCCGCCATTTTTTTCTTATGCCCACCACCGCCACTGCCATGATTTTTCTCCGCCGTCACACTGGCATCAGAGGACGCATTCGACCCCGATGCAGACCCACTGTGTTTATGATGCTTCTTGTGACCCGTACTGTTCCCTGATCCCGACGATGACTTAGACTTGCTTTCTGCACGTTCCGCTGTCGCAACTGTTGTTGCGTCTTCACGCAAAGCTGGCGGTATGAATATATTACCGGTCAACGATGAGAGTGAATTGTTGGTTTGTCTGCCGGGCAATTTCATATTGCTGGTTGGTGCCATATCAAGTACAACACCTACGCCCGCCTCTTTCTTTATGATGGTGGTTGCTATGTGCTGCGTGCCAGTGCCTACGACGCCTGTGGTATCACCCAGTGCATCAACAGCGACCGCGGCGGACAGTTCATGTAATTCACCAGTCGCTGTTGCGTCACCGGTAAATTGTCGACAGAAGTTCTCCTTATCCTCGGGACTCAGCGAAGGGGTATGCGTAAGTACGTGGTTGCTGGTGTGCTGGCCGTTGCTGTGACTTTGCGTTTGCGACCGCGTCTGCTGGTTTTTGCTATTGTGACTGTTGCGTGTTTTGGGTGATTTGTTGTTGCTATTGCTGCTTTGACTATTAGTATTACTATTGCTGCTACTGTTGCTACTGCTGCTAGCACTCTGTTTTGGTGTTATGTCTGCTGCTACAACTTCTTCTATGTCTTTTGTTATTGCACGAACTTGATCAGTGTTGTAAGCGTCAACGTTGTTACCGTTGTTGTCACTTGTACTGGTGACATGCTTGCGACGACGTCGGTGCTCGCGAGATTTCTTCTTCTGTTTCTTTTGCGACTTCTTCTTCTTGTGATGCGACTTTTTCACTTTAGCAGGAGCCAAATGAGCCGATGAAGTGAATTGTGTGCCGTCTAACGGTTGCTGCACCGTTAACTCCAACTGGTCACAGCGCAGAGGAAAGTGGTGCTCAGTTTCTGCTTTCTGCAGGGCGCACACGGAGGCGTTATTGTACGCAGTTGTAATTTGAGGATTCACACCATATTCTCTTTCGTCGTCTTGTGGCTCAACTTTGATATTTTGTAAAAGCAACTGTTGGTTTGGCAAACAGTGTTCGGGTGTAAGCGAATAATCTTTTGGAACCGAATCAATTGTGCTTACAACACCGCCGGTGGCACAATCAATAGGTGTGTTATGATTGATTTCAAGCTGCTGTGCACTATAACAATCGGCCGTTTGGTGCTCCCTGCCGTTCTCGTTCTCGTTATTGTTGTCAAGTTCTTCCTCTTCACCCTCCGGCGTTAGACAAAATGTTTCACGATGACAGAGAAACTCGCTGGAGTTTGTGGTGGCTGTGCGGCGTAAGGAGCTGGCGTATGTGGAGATGCCGCTGGCGGTCGATGTGGATTGGGAGCTGCAAAAAGTAACAGTTTTTAATTATTTTACATTAATATACGTTTTTTACTTTTATTAAACTCGATGCAAATGACAGCGATGGCATTAAGTGATTTTAATCGATATGTTGTGTTAGAATTGTGTATGAATTTGATGGTTTTGCAAAAGACCAAAGCAATATAAATAAATTGGATGCCAGTAGCGCTAAACATAAGGGAAAGATCTAATAAAAAGCTGTGTTTAAAATTTTTTTGAACACGGTTCAAGCTACCATTTTTGTCATCGGTCAAGAATTAATAGAATTGATACGATCATTGGACACAAAACAATTACTGAAGTTGTTTGTATGAGTAAAAAAAAAAAAAAAAAAAAAAAATATTTATATGTAAGAGTTATGTATTCGGAACTTCGATATTTGTTATGACTTAAAAAAATCATTTGGGCAAAAAACCTAGATGTTATTACCGATACGTTTTACCCAAATAAAAACTGTCCAGGGTTGTACATTCTTTAATTCACAAATTTTGAATTAAAAGAGCTCTTAAAATTATTCAAACTCGAACGACTATTCGAATAGTTGCTCTGCTGCGAGTATTTGAATGAAGGAATATTGTTTGAAATCCCAGCAGCTTTTGTTTTTTGCTTACTATACAGCAAAGTTTTTATAAACTTACATTCGTAGAAAGATTTTGTATTACTTTTGGAATAGTCGACAACAAATGAATAGGATAGTCGAAAATGAGCGGTTGATTGAATAGTCGACGACTTAGGGCTATCCGGGCACTCCGCAAACTGAATATTATTATCCGGTTAATCGATTATTCGAATACCAAGAGCTCTAGTACAAACGCTAAAAAAAAATATAAATTCTAAAACAACTTTCTCAATATTCTCCCATAATAATTTTTTGATTTTTCAATCCGGAATTAAGATTTTTTAAAATAATTTTTGACTTATCAAGATTAGTATTGTTATTTCTTTAAATTATTATTATTATTTTTAAATTTTTTTTTATAAATTTTTTTTTTTAATATTTTTTAATACATTTTTATTATTTTTTAATATTTTTTAATATTTTTTCCAATTACTTTTATTATAATTTTTTTTTAAACGCGCATTTGGAAAAGAATTAATTTTTTTTTTTTATTTTAATCCAGTATATGGACTTAAATATTATTTTTAATTAAGGTTTTTGTGATTACAAAATAAAAAAAATACTTCAAATGTTAATTAATTAATTTTTTAACTCATTAATTAAAACCCTGGGCTATTTATTTCAAATTGATATTTTAAACGCAACTGTCAAAGTTATGCTCTAATAATACCGCCTACTATTGAAATTCGAACTTCACGATGATTGTGGACAGAGTAAAAGTCGTCAGTCTTAATGTTTTTAAATAAAGCTCGCAACACAAATGGAGATGAAGCTTATATCTTAATAAATAACTTAACTAAATGTAAATGAAACACATGAGTAAATAAATAATTATATAAAAAAACTGAAATAAATGCTAGAAATTTAAGACGAAAAAGCATGCTTACATAGTTTTTAAAATTCTTTTATTAAATTTGTATAATTTTCTTTCGATTTTTAGTTGAATAACGAAACCAAACGTAAGTTCAGTCCAATTTTGCTGTGATTACCACAATAACCGAAATAAATGCAAATTAATGGCTGTCGTAGTCGGTAAATTTTTCATGTTCCGCTGCTGCTAACTGTTGCTGTTGCCACTGACGCCTCGTAAAAAGTTATTTTTTTTTTTTTGTATTGTTTTAATGCTTAATGTTGTTTTAGTTTTTCATTTTTATCACGATTTCCTTTTTCATAGTTTCATGGTACACCTTTCGCCGGCGCTACACTATTTCGCATAGCTTGAAATATTTTTCGGCAGGCAAATTTCCCAAAAGAAGCGTTCAATTTCTAGTGTGCTTACTTAGCAATGGTTTTGATTATTGTTTGTGAATGAGCGGTCAGTTGTAATTAGCTGTCTTATGAAATGTCAACTCATGGAAAATCTTTAAACGAAATTGACTTGTCTGCATTTGGCTGTTTTGCAATTTTGGTGACAACAATCAGTCCAATCAATTAATATTTATGCATAGTATATGTTCCATTAATAAAATTAAGCAAACAGAAATAGATCACAGCATAGGTATGAACAAATTTCAAGCGCATAAAATCATGAGCATACATAAAATGAAGCAAAACTTTTGTATTTAATGCAATATTAGTTTGGATGTTGTTGTATGTTTGACAGTTTGTAGTTCTTATGTTGTCAATGTATGTATGTTTGTTAAATTCTTGGATGAATGGACAAGTGAAAGCAGGTATAGATGTAATATATATGTAAATATTTATATGTATGTGTGTGCTTTTATGCCTCCACGAATTCAGTTTATTTCGCATGCGTGTGTTTTGAATGATTATTTCTAGATTTCGTTTTCTTCTGTTGTTCTTTTCGTTTGTTTGTTCTGTTGCTGTCTGAGTTCGGTGTATTTTAATGGATAATGAGCAATTGATATGCGTTCGCATTCATTTTCATTTGATTACAGTTCTCTAAGTGTTATGGTGTTTTTGGAATTTATAGGTTTTTGTATTTTGAAGGTTTGTTGTCGTTTTTTTTTATGACTTTTGTTCTTTCTTTCAATTTTGGCTGTCCCTAGTGGTAGTAGTAGAAGTAGTAGTGGCAAGTTCTCTCGCTAACCGTCTTCTTGCTCTGCTCTGTACTGACGACAACTGCTGATGTTTCAGATTCGTTGGCGGCTCGAATTGATAGCGCTGACGCTCTCGCAATAATCGTTCCTGCTCTTGGCGCGCTTTTAGCTCGACGATATTACGTATGCGTGTCGAATTGCGTACTTGAAGCAGTCTTTGAATGGAAGAAACGGAAAAAAGATGTAGAAATAATTTGCATACGCATGTAATTTTAAATTTACATATAATTAAAATATTTTTTAAATTCTAGATTTTTCCATTTATGTTTAAATTTCGCGAAAATTTAGCTTTAATCTTTTAATTTCCATGCCGAATTTCATGAAAATATGTAAAATAAAATTTTTTTCTTATAACGACTTGTTTTTGATCATTCAGATTGCATGGCAGCTATATCCTCTAGGCGATTCTGGCAAAAGAAAGAACATGTGCAAAATTTCAGACAGATAACTCAAAAACGGTGGGACTAATTTGCGTATATGCAGACAGACAGACAAACGGACATAGTTAAATCGGGCCTGTTTAGGGTTTAAACAGAAAATCTATATATATTTTTATGACATTGAACTCTTTTTAAATGATTCAAGTAAGAAATTTTTACTCAATAGTGAACACACAAATGACATTTTACAAATCTCTATGATATCTTTCATTGTAGTTGTATATTTCTTTTTTTTTTTTTAATTAAAAAACTATTCAAAAAATTATAGAAGCAACCCTAAAAATCGGCGAACGTATTTTCGCAAAAAGTGTATATGGTTTTAAATTCGTACAACATTTACTTACTTTCGGCGTCTCAAACGTTCTCGTTCGCGAAACAGTTGCGGCAATTTGGGTAGAAAATTCTCATCTAATATCTGATATAATTCACGCTCTTTTGCATTTGTTGAAGATTTAAACTTGCTGGCTAAATTTTGCCAATCCTCTTCGGTAAAACAAATCACTTGCCAAACTGCACCTTTAGCACTTTCGCTTCCCTTGCCATTCAATGATGTGGTCGTTGATTTACTACCACCAATACCACTGTAACTATTCAAAGACGATGCTGGCTTATCCTCGCGATATAATCGCGTGCCATAGAAATACCAATAGCCGGAATTTTTCGAATCGTATCCGAGCGGCTCAACACGCAAGCTATCCGCTTCCAAATTACTTAGTATAACTTGTACGTCGCAAGAGTCGAGACGAAAGTGGCATAAATCGTGTAGTATTTGTAAACGTTTGCGCACCGGCAGTGACTGAAAGTCAATGTCCGTATCAAAGTGGTTTTCGGTATTGTGTATGCGACACTGTTGGCGTAGAAAACGCCTCAAGAACATCTGATAATTGCTATGGGTTATTTCTTTGGCTACCGATTTGAGCGCATCGCATCCCTTTAATAAACGTACAATTAACTCGGGAACAAGCGCAATTTGGTCTTCATCCGTACCATCCGACAACAGCGCCGACTCAAGATCCTGTAATAAAATTTACAGTTTACAGTTGTATGTAATCAGTATTCCAAACATACAATATAACCTACCTCGATATCGATGTCGGGCAAGTCAAAAGCGGAACTAAACAATGAACAAAAATGAGATATGCACGGTATCTCCCACCATGATTGAATGTCTGTAAGACATAAATATAAATTTTAGTGATTCGAAAACGTTTATAAAAGGCAAGCATACACTCACCCAATAGCCCGATAAAAGTAGAAACCATTTATATATTACTTCACGCTTTTTTAAACAATTAATTAGCTATTTTTATGATTCCTTGAGTTTTGTTCCGTTGTTAAAATTTTCTTGTTTGTTTGTATGTTAAGCTGTTGTTACAATTATTGCTTCGGTTACTTAAATAGTATCTGCTTTCGTATAACATCCTTATGTGAGTAAGTTCAAGGCATTTTGTTTGCTCATTAGAAAACCACTTTACGAAAACAAACTAGATATAGTATATGCTATGTATGTATGTACATGTAACACCTGCAAGGAGAATGTTGTCACTTGCAAATTGCTTATTTGTCATATCCATACAATGTTCAAAATAAATAGATACGCTTCATGCAATAACTCGAAGTAATTCTTTTTATCGATACGGTACATAGCAGTAACTTATAAATAAACTGTAAATTCTGTGCGTAAAAAGTTGACTTTAACATATTTCCGCTTAGTTTTTAAAGAATTTTTGTTTATTAACGGGCAAAATAAATTTACAAGAAAATAAAACAAATGAATTGTTTATATTTCAATTATTAAACAAATATTTTGAGGTACAATTTCTTGATGTTCAGAAATATTTTTAATGAATATTTGTCAACTTTAAATACAAGGTTGTTGCACCGCAAAGCTAATCGACAGCTCAGCATTGCGGGGAAACAGGCGCCAAAATTGACATGAAGCTCCACAACTGGCAACCAAAAGCACATACTTACACATATACATATGTATGTATGTAGTTTATATAGAAGCTTAGTGTATGAAGGAAAAAATAAATTAGTATCGAATTACCGGTAACTCAGGTAGGTAACTAGAAGAAAGAAAACGAATGTAAGTATGAACATGCTCTTGATATAAACATACACATGTAGCATTGGAGATATTTAACAAGAACACAATAATACAGCAATAACAAAAATAAAACCATTTATATCGGATTCATTGCACAACTTAAGTGCCATCCTCAAACATATAGTATAACTAATTATTTTAAGTTATTTGTATATAAGGATCTCAAAAAAGTTGACAAATTATTTGCGCTTTCTTTACAAACGAAATAATAACGAAAATAATAATTAAAAAGAATCAAAAACATATGTGCGAAAATATCTATATTTCAAAAGGCATCTGTTTATTACAGATTATTGAAAGATATGAGAACGTTCATATATTTATACATATACATATGTATGTATGTAAATACTTATTTAGAACTCTATGCGAGTAATATTTGTGGTTATATCGGACATACATATGTATGTATATCGAGAAATCCCGCTTTAAAAGCAATCCAAAAAAGTGCAAAAAAAATATTACAAGCACAAACTCCTGAGTGTTACTAATTACTTTCCACGCTCTCTACGCGTTGCTGCAGCGAATTAAACTGTCGGAATTCCGGTGCCAGCTTTCATTAATCAGCCGTGCAATATTTTCCATTCGAATTTCAGGTTAATCAAAATTCCCTACTTCATCACATACATGCATGTATGTACACATGTGATGTGTATGTAAAAAGTTTGGCGCGCATATTGCACTACAAGTCAAGCACCTTATTAATACACCCACCCAAAATCATTGCATATGCTGCACCAAAATAAAGCAATCGGAAATCAAAACAAAATACGATTAGAAGGAACAAACAATCATCTACTTTCTTCGACGCCGACGTCAACACACTTTACGTTATTGTAGTCGACGACGTCGCCGTTGTTGCCGCTTACATCGCCGTAGTGATTTCCGATGTGTGGGATTGTTTTGATTTTGAAAATGCGAACACAATACCGCCAAAAGAGACAGTTAATTATATTATGCTTGCTGATGCAAAAATGAGTACGTTGTTGACTCTATGGCGGCAAAAAGATACATTAGCCGTGCTATTCATTACTTACATCTTACTATAAAATAAAAAAAAAAAACAACAAACAGAGCGATATAGCGACAGCTTGCAAAGCTTTATCAACATACGTGCGAAGGAAATGACTAATGCCACCTGCGCAATGATATGTATGCCTTTCCGTTTCCTTTATGTCAGTGAGATTGCTGTCAAAATGTTTGCATGCAGTAGAAAAAGGTATACGTGAAATTCTTCTAATGTGGTTATAAGAAAAATTATTACTTTGTAAATTCCCGCAATATAAGCTAAAAACTATGAAAATGCACTATATACATAAAAGACAAAGCGTATAATGCTACACTGGAATAGTATTTGGTATGATATTGAGCGCGTGTCTGTTTAGCCTAGCTGAAGGCGCGCAATCAGAATTTATTTACTCAAGGCACGCATATCTGAATGAATGTAGAAATGTATATACCTTTACGTAAATGTAATATATACATATGTATATTAGCGGAGCAAAGCCGAATGAAAGAGCTCTAGCGCACGAAGTGAGCTATTGGGAGCATTGTAGTGCGCAAATTGAGCGTTTTCATGAATACGCTTATAAACCAACAACTACAATACATTAAATACACACCTCCCGCCCATTTAAGAAATACATAATTCTATTTTCACGCTGTTTTGACACTTCTCTGCCTCCCAAGTATAACTTTATTTCATGCAAAGAACATAACAACATCCCTTTTTCGATAAAAAGCTTTAAAAAATAAAATTTAAACATAAATCGTGTATATTTTTTTTTTGCCTACCTCCACCGCCGACACTTAGTGCAAACAGTTGTTGCACCACTGCGATTTTAATTTTTAATTATAATTTAATTTCTTTTAATCGCAATTTTGTTTTATCTAAAAATATAGATTTATTATGTTTTATTTTATTTGTATTCGTTTTCGTCTTCTACATTTTACTTCATTGTTTCTTTATATTCTTTCTTGGTCAATAAATCATGTAGAAAGATTGTGAAAATTTTTTAGTTCCATCTTTACATTGGTTCGTATGTTTGTGTACGTGTTCATTTGTGTATGTGTGCTTGCGTGCGTTGAGCTCTTTCGTTTCCGATTCTAATTTTTAGCAATTTTATACATTTTTTAACTTTTCACTTTATATTTTCATGTCCAGACGAGAGGTATTTTATTGATATTCTACCATTAACACGATTTTAAGGCGTTTGCTTATTTTATCTTCACTTGATACCTCTTTTAAATTTTCACTTCATAATTTTTTCACATTACACATACACACGGTAAAACACTTTCTTAATTTTTTCACTTTTACCACAAAAGAGCACTACCGAATACGTTCAACGCACGAAATAAACTGAACAATTTTATTCTACTGTGCCTTACCACACGGCAATCAAACGAAACAGGATGACCAGAGCATAAGTATATGTTTCTGCTTCTGTCGCACACCATCGAAAGAGATGCCTTTACATACCTTGTAGTGAAAATGCATATTGTAAAAGGGGAATAACAACATACTAGAGATGTTGAGTTGATTTTCGGTGTTAACATTTTTAAAATAATGCTTAGAGGGGCCGGATAATGTAAAAATACTTATTCAATATTAATTAAAAATTATTACATAAACTAGAATAAGTTGGTAGAAATATTCGGATTAATTAGTTCATGACAATTATGTACCGCGATATTATATACTCATAAATTACAGATACACCTACTATAGGATGTCAATATTAGTTATGTTTTAACATTTAAATAACATTTACTTAATCAGTATTTCAGAGTATTTGTATTTAATTATTTCCCTGATTCATATTTGAAAACATTTTCCTTTTGTTGTTTTGATACACATACACAGACTGTGTGCATAAAACAAAAAGAAACAAACAATTAAAAGAAATTGTTTAAAATGGTTAAGAGACTGTTTACGGAAATAAAGATACTGTCAAATCAAAATATTCATGCTTTCATTCAAAATACTGACAATTATGTAATATGACAAGAAATTCTCATTCAAATTATGAAACCTCTTACTTATAGCTCATGGACATGAACCGAATGAGAATGTGCTAAGAGGAAGTCAAACGAAACTAACAATATTTGAAAATGGAAAATATAAAACGAAAAATTATGTAAACAATAAAACAATTAAGGACCCTAGTCAATACAGCTTGTAATTTATAATTAAATAGAGAACCCGTCCAAGCTTCACTGTGGCTGATACATAGATAATACTACTACTACCATTTATATGATTTCTATTAGTTGGATTATAACTATTAGTTAATGAGATATAGCATTTTTGTGAAGAAACTTGTGTTAGTTTACAAAAAAAAGTGGATCATAAAGCATTTCGTGTGTTAATAAAGCAATGCTTTTTGGGGGAAAATACTGTAGAACTTGGGCTCAGGGAAATCCAACATTGAAAAGATATTTGCTAAGCTGGAAACTGGCGAAATGAGCTCCGAGGACAATCATGCTCCAAAGAGGCGAAAGCTCTTGTGAAGTGGGTGCCTCGCAAGTTCATAATCCAACAATAAAACGATTAACTGATTCTGAGAAGTGTTTGAGTGCTCTTTAATCGTAATAAAACCGAATTTTTGCATAGGTGTGTAACAACAGAAACATAGCTCCATCATTTCCCACTTTTTTAACATATTTCTAAGGTACCTCCCTACCAATTTTCAGCCAAATCGGTTCAGCCGTTCTTGAGTTATATATGGTGTAACTAACACAACTTTCTTTTATATATTTAGATTAGTATAAATTCGGTTCCGAGCTAGCCTCGGGTTTAAGCAGGTACTGACATATTTCCCTATATAACATTCTCATATACTTTGAGCAATTATTATTAATATATTAATATCTAACAACTTTTATAATATTTCCGTGCATAGTTTGTTCGATGATTTTCATGTTTCTATTTCCGCCGAAGTAAAATTTTAATATATGGAGCAGAATTTTTCGTGAAAGGCATTTAAAGACTTTAATTTATTAATCAATTTGCAAATTATTTTGAAATGCAAAGCGAATTGGCATAACCGCAGTTTTCTACTAGCCATTTTCGGTATTATTACCTTTTGACTGTTAAAAAATACTCACACCTAACAGTAATTTTTGTAACTATTTTGCCGCTATTTTTATCTGTGATTTAAATTTCTTATTTGAATGACGTATGTTTCAGAACGCATTCCGGCAACTGACAGTTGGATTTCATGCCAATTCGTTTTCAAAACAATGCGAATGTCAAGCACAAAGCGAAGTAAGCGAATAACAATCGGTTTTCGGAAAATTGTCTGCTGCCACCGCCGACGTTTGTCGATGACCAATGTTTCCCTTCTGTGTTTGGGTGTTTCAATTCATTCGCAACTGTCGCGCTGTACGGACGTAAAATACGAACGCGGAAACGGATACGCGGACCAATACATACAGAATACAAAATTTTTTCTTTCTTTCAAAAGAAAGAAAATACTTTAGAAATACCTTTCTTTCGGGACGGACGAAACAACAAACCGCAAACATATTTCAATTAGAAAAACCAATAAGTTTTTCATAAAAGAAAAGTGAATTTATATTTTGAATGCGCATTTATATGAGAAGTGTGTGATGATTCAGTGAAAAGTAGACTTTGCAAAGTGCAGAATAGGAGTGAAAAAAAGTAGAAGTGGCTGCAGTGGTAGAAGTTGCAAAAGAAGAAGCAAAAAATCGAATTGTGGCGAAACGAAACGAGTGTAGTGTTAAAGCAGCAGATAAAACATATGTAAAAGTTAAAACGTAAACCAGTTTTATGAAAACGGACTGTTTTTCAAGCCAAGCTCAACTAAACAATTTAGTAAAAACAATAACAATCAATTGAACCAACCGGCCGACCAACTCCACTTGATGCGACACCATCATTCATTTCAAATGGTAAATGAAAGTGCAATTCTATTTAAGTGAAATTCGTATACTGAAAAGGAAAATTAAAATACAAAGCAATATTGTATATACATAATTAGCATATTAGCACTCCAATTAGAATTGTATATATACATGTGTACAAATATATAAAGTTGTAAAAATTAGTAGGGAGTTCGATGAAAAAAATGTAGGGATTACATAAACACAAATCTTAAGAAAATTGACACTTGCACATACATACATATGTACATATCGTAAGCAGGTGCGCATTTATACACGTATTATTATTATAGGTATATGAACAAATAAGCATATCCAAAACCTTTCGCAGTATTGTTGTTGCAACAAAAAGTTTGAATATACACAAATTTATTATGCCTGAAATATGAGTGAGTTTGTGGAGAAGCGTGTCCACAAAGGGCAGAATTATTAATGGGAAGCGCAGAGGCTTTGTGAGCTGTGTTATTGTTGTGGTCTAGTCTGGTGAAGAATGCAAGCACATGCCTACATAACAATATTGGTATAAGAGATGCGCAATTTTTCTCATAAACAAGTTGTATGTATGTACATAGATACAGCGGAAAGGGGTGCAAGGGAGTAGCTAAGTTAGCGAAGCAGGTACACACCGCAAGCATATTCAGATTTACGGTAGAATTGAATGCAGTGTTAACCACAGCACTGAAAGTGGATATGTTGGAGACAAACAAAGCTAAAGTTTGACATCAGAGTTTTATGCTCAAGGACGGTGAACACTTTCAAACGCTGCTTATATTACGACACATTTTTAAAATGTGTCTGAAAAAAATGAAAGCGGAAGAAAATTTCAGTTAGCAGGTGGCTTTATATTTAAAAAACTGTTTTTTACCGCAAAAATTGCATTGTAATTGAGGAGCGGCTGACGCAATCACGAACGCTGAAGTTAAGACATTTGCAATAGTCGTGAGTTTGTTTTACAAACAAGGATTACAACACATTGTTGTGGGCACGATTTTTCTCCATCTCCACTAAACGCCCACTTTTTAGGTTATGTCATTCGAAATGGCAATTAAATGAATTGACTATGTTTATAGAATGAATTGCTAATTGCTTGTGCTTTAGAATATTAAGTTAAATGTCTATATTTAACTTTTATTTAAAGCTGGAAGTTTTACTTGTACCTTAGTCTTACAATTGATATTTATGTTTCTTAAAAATATTAGAAATTGCAGTGAGAAGATGTTCTGAATATTCGTAGTTTTAACGTTAATCTTCAAAACCTTTTTTCTAAAAACTTTAACATTGCATATGTATATATTTTTTTCGTAAATATAGGGAAACGTTTTGGCTGAAACATTCCAATAAGGGCTAATATTTTTAGAACTTTATTTGTATGTATGTATGCTCATAATATGTACATATGTATGGTATCCCTTAAGTTGGTTGTGTGATGCGATTCGGCTTCATTTTGTGTCCAATACTTGGTTTATAGCTAAGATGCCTGTGCGAAGCTTCTTGTTTATCAAACATATGACTTTGTTTTTTTTTTATTCGTGATAATTTTTTACAACATTTAAAAGCCATATATTCTTGAGAAAAGGAGGAATTCCAACTTAACCATTTTTGTTTTTCATTACTCAGCACAGCCGCACCGATTTATCGCTAAAACAAAATTTTTATATGGATGGTATGCAACTCATCAAAAATTTTTGGAGAGTTTCTGATAACGCGGCTAACACGAAAGCATTTGGTTTCATTTACTTTTACGAAACTAGGACTTTGAATACAATTAATACAAAAGTTCAAATAGATTGTTGTGATTAAAAGGCACTAGACTTCCATATCCCGAAGGTAGGCTGTGGGTAGTTTCACAATCCTTTTTCTTCTTGAAGGGCGGTGATGTCAGCCTTCACTCTAACGATGACATAAACCAGCTTTGCAGCGGCACCTTCGCAATTAAGGGACCGGACATTCCAGGTGTATGCCCTCAAATCGTTATCCTTAATTCGTTTGCCATGGTCGTCATCGAAAGGGGGTCTCCCATCCGAGGCTTGTTGTACTTTTTCATTCAAATTATGACAACAGCTACCGTATTTTACATTTTGTTAGATCTCTTAAATATCTTCATACATACATATATAGAGTCTAGCATATTGATGGAAATTTTTAGTTGGTATAATCATTGATACAGTAAATTTTGTATTCGTATATGCATTTACAATATTAGTATACATATGTATGTACACATAGTGGCATTAAGTATTAACACACATGCATTAAGCAGCAAAAACTGTGATTAAAAACATCAAGAGAAATTGAAAGCAGATGTTAATAACACACAGAGAAACTGATAAGTTTCACAACACAAACAAAAGAGAAGGCAGGCCGAAGCCAGAGGAAAAATGACTGCAAATGACGGCAAGGGGCACTAAGAAATAATTACAAAGATTTGTAGCGATTTTCTTGCGTGCAAATGAAATACATGCATATGCATGTAAATACATGTGTAAGTGTGTAAATATAAGAAAAAACGTAAATGAAGAGTATAAAAGCAGAAAGCAGTGGGTTGCCGGTGGTGCAGCCCAGCGCATGGCGTGTGTGGTAACTTCCGCAATGACGTTTGGAAAAATCAATATCAGCTGTCACTTGCACTGTTACCATAACTGTTACTGTAAGCTGGAATTAATGGAAAAATGCAATGCAGAGTAATCATTAAGTCACTTGCATGGCAAACAAATCAAGTCGGGTACTTGTATTTATACATATTATGATATATGTATACATATAATGTAAATACATACATATGTATATACTCGTACATTTATATTTTCATATGTACATACTCGTATGTAGTACATATATGTAAATACTGATGTTTGCATAGCTCGAAGATAAAAAGTGAGTGAATTTAACGTTAACAAACAATCAAGTGCATCCCTGACATATGAACGGTTTTATATACATAAGTACATTATTGTTATACACATATTATATATAAGTACATATTATACATATGTATGTGTGTAAAAGCAATATATAATACTTAATGGAATGATATCGCTACACAAATTTGTAGCTGCAGTTAGCGGCGAATAGCACAAGAGTTTTATATGTAAATACACAAAAAATGAATTTATGTGCTACAACAACAAATTCACAAATATATATGCATATACATATAGTACATGCATATCCGTAAATAATCCACAGCTTTGGTGTAGAAGTAGCAAAACCCCATTGCAATCGTGCAAAAACGCTGAAATCGCGAAAACTCTTAGCCAAAATTAAAACAAAAACAAAAAATACAATGCTTGCATTTCACTTCTTTCCATTCTATTCGTTTTATTTCGTTTTTATTTGCTTCTGTATTTTGCTAAATGTGCTAAAAAATTTTGCACATACAACAATAAGTGAACTGAGTTAAAACACACAAAAATACTTAGTGTCTGGTTTACTCACGTCACGACGAGAAATGCACAATTAAACGCAAATACTATATGAAAACGGGCAGCTGGTTGGCTGACAGCTAGGAAAGAGGAAGAGATGAAATGATAATAGAGTCAAGTTTTAGACGCCGCGAAGTGATACTAGTAAAAGTAATTTTGCACGAACAATGGCATAATGAAATAGTTACACGATATATGTATGTACATACATACATACGTATACACAAATGTACATAAAAGTGTGTATGGTTTGTACAATTTTGTTCACAATGCATTCAAATAAACGCGATAAAATTGAGTTTGTAATTTGAGATGCAATGCCATTCGTAAAACCCACGCGGAGAGTTAACTTACATTTTGAAGTAATTATATTGAGGTAAAAGTGATAAGAGATATATGAGTAGCAAGTAGCTGTTTACATATACTGTACATATGTACATATTTAAGGATAGTACATGTATGCATTAAGTATGTACATATGTAGTCTTCCTAATGTTATTAGACAGTAAGTATAAAATAGCTACTTACAGATGCAGCTGAATTCTATATTCGGTGGCAATATGTAGGAATCAAAGGCATTGAAATATTGTCAGGTGTCAGCAAGTATTTTTAGTTCAGAAGCTGCAACTCAGTACTACGTAGACTTCTATTGAACTAATAAATGCGAGCTAACGTCAGCCAGAAGTGAAAGAATGGCAATTATGACATTAGTTTCTCTTGAACCACCGCGAACCTGACGGCACAAGCGCAATGTTGCTGAACTATGTATAAATTATGCACAATTTGCTTTTAAAATTTTATGAAATCTTGTCCGTTTAATTACAACAATTTGAACGAAAAAATACCAAAATGATGTCCGTGTCCCGACATTGTAACGTTTTAATTAACGCATATGAAAATTGGTTTTGTATGAAACTGTTATATTAATGAAGTCTGTCAGGTTATGCGAGGTGTCCGGTTATAAGGACTGTCCGTAATGGGTAATTTCACTGTAGTAACAAGTAAAGAAAGCTGAAGTCGGGTGTTACGTATCAATTCAACATTGTGACATTAAGGGGGTAAGGTTTTTAAGGTAAAACTAATGTTTTTTTGCGAATTTAATTCATAAACATGGATTGAGTAATTTTATCCGGTCTTTTTGTACATTATTTACCAATCAACCAATATCAAATACGTTTCATGACATCCATGTAGTCGGGTAGCATTGCTTCACAGACTTTAACGCTTCGCTGTTTTTCTAAATTGAAGGATTTTGGAACCAATCGTGCTTTCACTTTTCCTAGGCCCAAACGACCATCTTTCCATCCATCTTTCAAAGTGGTTTTTACTGATCCTTCCGATATGCCAACAATATCAGTAAGATCTCTGACTGTTAATCGTGGATTCTCTAGCAATAATTCTCTTATATTATTGACGTGTTGATCATCAGTTGATGCTGATGGCTGTCCTGAACGTGGTTCATCGTCAACGCGTTCTCAACCCTCTTTGAATAATTTGTGCCAATCAAAAACACTTGCTCGTGACAAACAATTATCGCATTTTCCAACATTTCTAACATTTCGGTACCAGCAATTTTTTTCTGGAACTTCGTTGTTGAATACTTTCACTCATCGTAAAAATCGCCGATAAAGGGATGCCCAACTCATCGCTCATTGGAAGTGAGAACGTCAAAACCTCCTGAAGTCCATCAACTGTCAATGTTCAGGAGATTTTGACGTTTAACAATTGGAAACGAAGGATGGCCAAATAGAAATCTTACCAAAAAATATGTAAACGGAGAGATTTGTTGCCTCGTTGAAGAGTTTGAGGCGCTTTTACACTGGAATAAGTTGGGAATCCCTTTGTCCCTCCTAAACACTAATGATTATTTTGATATATGGTATATGGCATAGATGTCACTGACAGTCATACATACCTAAAAAATATATTTCGACGAATAGGTTTTCGCATGAAAATTAAATTAAAAAGTCTTACTATTTTTGGCCCACAGTAGTATAAAGAGTTTCCGTCTTTATCTTTGGGGTTCAGGGCATAATGAAGCATTGCCGAAAGCTGATAGATATACTTAAATATGTATTTCAGTACATATTTATATATGTATACATATGCACATGTGTTCACAGTATATTTGTTTATTTTTTATTTTTTGCATTTTTGTATGGAAACAGTGTAGTCAAAATGCGATATCAGAATGTTGCTAACATGCACACAAATAGATAAATGAATAAAATTAAATATGTATTTATGCACATACTCGTCCAACTACTGTGTGCTGCCACAAACCCTTAAATAAAGCCAGTAAGATATCAAAAAGCGAGCTAATGACTTTCAGTTGAAGGAGTAGAGCTGCCAACAAAATAAATGCGCCTCCCCAAAAACACTCATGACATACTATACTGTGTGCTTACTTACTTACATTCATACATATTTGTATGCCGAAATTGCGAACTCAGACAAAAATATAAAAATCGATAAAGTACACTTTGCTTCTTCGCTATAACGCTTGCGGCACTCAACCAGTTTTGCAATGCCGGTTAAAAATGGATGTGCAAATATAATGCAAACGTGCAAACATAGCACAAAATTTTATTAAATACTCATATACATACATACATATGTATATATACAGTATATATGGTATATACATACTTGCATTTCATACATACATGTATAAACAAAAAGTGATAGCGTGAGCACTTCGTAAACTCACCGTATGATTTCAGCTGAATAAGTATAAAACACGCATAAATAATATAATAAAAGTAAGTGGATAACAAAACAAAAAAGTAGCCAAAATTTTAGACAACTTATTAACCCACTTTTGCACAGCTAATTTATTACCATCGTCAATATTTGAGAGTTCTGTTTATTATTCGCACTAGTTATATTGATTGCAGCGAAAATTTTCGCCACCAATTTACAAGTGTTTGAAATTAACACGAAACGCCTCGCAATAATGCCGATGAGTCATGGAACCAAATTTTTGGCAACAAAAAAAAGTAAACTAAAAAAACAGAAATGGCAAAAGACACGCGCATTTCTTTCTATTAAGTGGACAAAGTGGACATAAAACCAACATAAAAGTATTCACCGAAAAAAGAAATGGCAAAAAAAAAAACTGTTGACACAGAAAGAAAATAAAGAAGGAAAGCAAAAGTAATGTTGACTCAAATATATTAAGGTGAAATAAAAAATTAATTTAATGCTAATTTAAATAACAAAACGGTTAACGTCTTAGCCTAGTTAATACAACTTTATTTTGGGCTTAGGAAACCTTGGTGACAAATAACGGCGCCGATATGCCTTGTCGGCGCTGCTTCTTTTCACGCAAAAGCGTTTCGGCAAGTGTAAATTTAATGCGACACCTTCACGCATAAAACGCTACACGTACAGCTGCGCGAAAAATAAAAGCAATCACAGCAATGTTTTTAAATGTTCACATATTTATCTTTTCATCTAAAATTAAACACTGAATTTTCAAAATGAATCTTTTTGAGGGGTTCATGGGTTTCCTCGGGTAAAAAAACAACCTTTATTCAATAATCTTTTTCTCATATAAAAAATGAAATATTTTATTAGAATTTTAGATTGTTACAAACATACACTATTAACAAAGAAATTCTGAAATTTTTGGAAAAAATATAATTGGGGTACTCACAACCCGTCGTAAAGCATCGTGAAATCGTAAAATTATAAATTTTTCCACTTGTTGAAAAAAATTGTTGTTGGATCATCATAATTGAAAAATTCCGTGTTTTAACTAAAATCTTAACTTAGAACTTGGACGAAGGAAAAAACCTGAGAATTGGATTTTTGGCAGACTTTTTTCCAAAAAAAAAATAAAATTTCGCGACATTTTTTCCAAATAGTTGTAATCGAAAAAAATCCTTCGTCCAAGTTCTTAAGACTTGTATTCAAAGACCTGTGTAAAATTTCATAAAGATCGGTTGAGTAGTTTTTGAGAATTCTCGCCAACCGACTTCAAAAACATAGTTTCGAGAAAAACGCGTTTGAAGTTAGCCTAGCTAGCTTCGAGCGCACAAGTTCTCAAGGCTGTATCTCCGAAACTATTATAACATGAAAATTTAGAACAATATTCTGGAGGTTTTGTAGAATTTAATAAAACAAGAAAATACAAATTCGATTTTTTGAAATCCGTAAACCTACATATGTAACCCCTTTAAACTGACTTACCAAAATGAATATATTCACAATAAAATTTTCTCGATTAGAATTATTTGAGATATATTTAGATAAAGTGACAGTGATTTTATTTCTTTTCTTTCATTCTTATTATAAGAAATATACTGGAAGACTTTCTGTGTCTGCGGTCCCACGACAGTCGGGTCTAAGTAACCGGCCGGATCCGGATTTTCATACGGTTTAGGAATGAAAAATTTCCGAACACATTTCTGCTAAAAAATAGATTCACATAATATTTAGTAGATATTTAGCTACAAATCGATATTAAAACGAATAACTATTCACCAAATGTATGGGCAAGATTTTCGAGAGTAACTGCCAGAAAATAATTTTTGGTAGTGGCACTCTCTTTTCGGCAACCAATATGAATTTTTCGGGTCTATTTTTATTAACGAAGCAGCCCCTGAAATATTAATCAATAGTTCGGGTTTGTATTAAATGTTTCAGGGTCCACCGGTCGTCGGATAGCATCAAGACCACATCGCAAATTTTAGGAAAGAAGTTCAGCCAAATATCCAGCACATAATTTTAATGACTCTTTACGAATATCTTAGAAATTTTTGCTCCCTAATTATACCCTGAATAGGATATAAGCATAGATCCAAGACTCATCGCCAGTAAAAATACATCTCATGACATCCTTGCAAACCGAAAGCATTGTTTCACTGACGTTAACACAACGAAAAAAATTAGTGAATTTGGAGCCAATCGTGCTTTCACTTTCTTTGGCTCAAATGATCTTTCACAATGGTTTTCACTGATCCTTCCGATAATCCAACGATGTCAGTAAGATCTTTGACTGTTCATCGTCGATTCTCAATTTATTGACGTGTTGATCATCAGCTGATGTTGATGGCCGTCCTGTACGTGGTACGTCTTCCGTTCCCAAGCCTCCTTAAATAATTTGTGCCGATCAAAATCGCTTCCTCGCGACAAACAATTATCACCGAAGGCCTTTTTCAATATTCTGAACGTTTTGGGACCAGAAATTTGATTTGGCGCATAAAATGTAAGGCGACTTCTTTGTTGAATAAATTCACTCATCGTAAAAATCGTCGAATGCACTTTATTCAGAAAGACATGCGTATACAAAAAAATTAATATTTCAATAATTGGGTTTTCGCGCGAAAATTAAATTAAAAATGTTACTATTTTTTGCTCACCGTAGTATATAATTTATTTTTAGATGAGAACTTAAAATTTATTAATTTTTGTTTATTGTTTTCTTTCACTTAAAGGTGCCATGATTTTTTTCGCCACTGTATGTCATGCTTTCAACAATGCTTACCATTAGCAACCATAATAGCGATAAAGAAATATTGCTACCAACAATCAACCACTTAATCAAGTAAATCGAGTGGGCAATTCGTAGCCGTAACCGACAGAATTTGCAAATGTTTCAATCTCAATTGACGATTGACGACGATTCTACTTACATGCCATATATTGATTGCCCACATAAGTACATATGTACGCATGTGTGCCCGTCAATATAAATGTCTTCAAACACTTCACTTCTTTTCTCTAGTTATTTTCTGTGTGTACCATATGTATGTACATACATATGTATTTGTAATTATATTGCTTTTCGCAGCAAAACTATAGTGTTGTTATTGTTTTTGCATATGACGGAATTATTTATTGCTTTATTGCCACTGTTATGGTCGCTTCAAGTGCGCTTACTCTGCGTGCCATTGGCTCATGAATCTCTTGAATCTTTACGCCGCTAGACATCATCGAGTGTGCTGGTGCTGAGGCACTGAGAAGTGAGCCACTCGATGAGCACTTGGCAAAATATTGCTGTTGTCAAGTTTCCATTTGTTTTAGCAAAAATGAATAATTATTTAAATAGACATTTTTATTGGTCTCTAGAGTCGAAATATTTTTTTCCGAAACTTTCCTCATATTTTAATAAATAGTGTTGTTTCGTTTTATAAATTTGCAGCCATGAGTGCATATTGCAGGCCTACCTTGGGTGTAGACTACACCTGATGTGTAGATGTTTCGCCGAAAGCTTCAGCTCTGTAAATGCCATATATTTTTCAAAGAAATTAAATTGAAAACGTACAATGCTAACAAAGTCTTTCAATTTCAATTCAGTGAAGCAGTTCAATGCCGCTGATTTACACATGCGCAAACTTTATGCTTGTTAAGTCGGCTTCTTTGAAATTGACAAATTATTTGTTAGATGTCAGAAATTATTTTATTGTAGCTCTTTATAACGCAATTGTCCAATTTGATTTGGTAATTTTTATAATGAAGTGGTCACTATTACATACTTTTGAAAGAAAATAGAGCTCTTTTCGTTTCACTTTTTGTCTGCTCCGTAGTTTTGAGCGCTGCACTCATTTATAAAAAAAATATATGTGAAAGCCACAAGAAAGTTATATACTACGTCGATAGCCAAGCGACATTTAAAGCGTTAATCTCATATCGCACTGTGGTTCATGCGGTTGGGTAGTCATGCAGATGGCATCTCAGCCACTATTTCGTTTCCCCGAACGCCAAGATCAGAGGAATGTCTTTAGAAGCTGGGAGGCAGTACATATAGCGGTCAGCCCACAAGGGCGTTTCGTAAAACGAAATAGCAGATGAGGTAATGAAACTTCTGAAAGGGTTTGCAGATAGTTCAGTGTGAGATAGAATGCCATGGCATGCAGGATCACCAAGAAAACACGCAGGTTTTCTACCCACACGATCTCAAAAAGGCTGCAGGACGGTTATTGGTCTAATCACAACTTACTGCATCACATGCAACAACATCAATAATTATATTATAGAAATGGAGATACGACAGCTTCGACCCTTTACTATTGTGATGTGTGCCTGACAGGAAAATGCTTTAGTTTGAGACGTCACTAATGAAATAGGACACATTTTTGTTTACAATTATTTTCAATGTTTGACGGTTTCGCAGTTTCGTCTCAAATTCGTCTCAAACATCGATTGATTTTGACAATACTTACAATCATAGCAGGTTTTCACTGAATTTATAAATCGCTTTTGTGGAGTATTTTTAAAAATGAAATAAATAGTTGTATCAAAAACAAATGACGTGTCTGTTAACACTAGCAATAAACGTAGTGCTATATATGGTACACTTACAGATATTTAATTTCTTTTTCTCGTATTTTATTTGTCCATTTCATTAGCTGACCATTTGATGAAATTCCGAAAATTCAGCTGTTCAATTTGTGTTTGTTCATCAATTAACAAAGTTATTAGATTTCAGCCGATATTTGCGTTATTTTGCAGCTGTGAAATATAGCATAGCACTCTTTCCTATATACATACGTTTGTATATATATTTACGTTTTTATACCCCGAACAAGGTATATTAAGTTTACCACCTTGTTTGACACACCCTTACATCGAAGACTTTATAATATATATGTATATACACCGTTATTTAAATTCCTCGAGTGAATGATATTTCGAAAAAATGTATTTTATACAATTAGTAGGACTGTCCTTAATTACTATGCCAAATATGAACGCAATCTGTTAACCAGTTTGTTTACAGCAGCTGTTTAAGTCGGTACACCTCAGTAGTGCGTTGCGATAGATAAAGAGATGGAACAGAGAATTTGACTCAAATTTTGTAATTCTAACCAAATTTTGTCTTTTGAATCGAAACGAATGTTGAAAAAGGCTTACGGTGGTTCAGTTTCTTTCGACTGGAACAAAGCCTTCAAAGACGATCGAAAGATCGTTGAAGACATGCCTCTTTCTGGACGACTGTCGACCTCTCCATCCGATGAAAATATTAAAAAAGTGAAGGATGTGATGCTTGAAGATCGTCAAGCAAGTGTTAGAGAGATGTCAAGAGAGCTCAACATCTTTCGCGAGTCCGTACGAATGATTTTGGTGAATATTTTGGGTATGAAACGTCTTCTTGCTCGACTCGTCCCGATAAAGCTGTATTTTTTTCTAAAAGACTACCTTACACAGATGTCTTTGGACATGCTGGATCGTGTGAATTCCGATCCCACATTCATAGAGATCATTATAATTGCTGATGAGTCACGGGTTTATGAGTTTAACATACAAATAAGTCAACAATCATCGGAATGGAGGGAAAATAACGAGCCGAAACCAAAACAAACATGCCAAAGCCGCTGAAAAATCAAAGCGATGCTCATTGTTTTTTCAATATTCATGCATTGGTGCGTCACGAATTTGTTCCGGAGGGACAGGCGGTCAATAAGGAGTTCGGTTTGGCCATATTGAGGCCGTCGAAAGCGGCTGCAATTGTGGAAGAAAGATATGTATATGTAACACAAATGATCAGCATGAAGCTGAGTCGGTTAAGCCATGTCCGTCTGCTTTCCTTCCATCTTGCGGTATATACGCAAACTACTCCCTCAGTTTTTGAGATATCGATTTGAAATTTTGCCAACGTCTTTTTTCCCCAAGAAATTACTCATTCGTCGGAACGGTCGATATCGGACCATTACAACATAATCGGAATCAAGTGCTTGTATCGAATACTTTTTTATCTGACGAGATATATCCGTGAAATTGAGTATAGATTGCATATGGCAAAACTGAACGATCGGAATCATTTGACGAGATATCTTCAAGAAATGTGGCATGGATTATTACCTAAAGCAATAGTACAATCCTTGCAGAAATTGTTCAGATGGGATCACTGTGGCATACATACATATATTTGCCATACAGTTTGACCCATCAAAATCAAGTTCTTACAAGCAATCCTTTGTATTTGTGTAGGGCATTATAGCTTCTGTTAACATTTTTTCTTGTTTTCTTTACAAATATGTGTCTATATGTAATAAACGCGTCATCGAAGACTTTCTATTATCTGCACTATTTTATATGTACATATTTATACATATGTATATAATCAACCCCAATTTTAGTATTATAGATAGACGAAATAATTCGTTATCAAATTTAAACTCTGGGCTACTTATTGTACACCAATAACACACCATCATTGAGCTTGAATTATCTCAAAATGTTTACTGGTACTTTTAATATTATAATTGAAGGGCGTGCAGTTAATAAAATATTGTGATATAAATTCCGCTCTTTTCTTCTTTTTGAAATTGCAGCTCTTAAAGCATTATATTTTTGAAAATCGAAAAATTCAACCAACTACATATATATAATAGTACATAAATTAAACAAAGAGAGGAGTGTCAAACAAATAAATTTTCATTTATAATACATAAAGCACAACCCACGCAATTTTTGAACAAATTTACATAAATACATACATACATATATATGTACAAATATAAACTGATATACAACTAATAGCAAATACAATAAAATATATTATTTTTAATTAACTTTACATAAAAATCTATTTGTATATACCCACACACATACATATAATTGGATTAAATTTCCTCAAATTTTCCACACTTGAAGTTTTTCGTGTTACTCATTAATTCGAAGACCTTCCACTAATCGAATAGATACGCATTTATTTGTTTTGTGGTTCCGTACAATATTTTGTTATTGTTTGGCGTCTCATTTAGGCATGTCAAAGCGTATTCATGGAATTGTGATTAATAAATTTGTATAAACATACCTACATGTTTGTTTGTACATATTTGTCATACAAGCAACAAAACTGTTTTCGTCAAAAGAACACGTCAAATTGAGAAAGACTGGCCTTAAGTGACCAGTTTATGTGAACAAACTTTTTTGGACAACTTACGTTTGTTGTGATGCCTTGTTGATATTATTGATGAGGTGTGAAAATGACAGAGAGACACGAAAATAAACTACTAATGATTGGAAACACTAAAACCAGATTTTTTTTTGGGGCTCTTGTGTTGCCAATGACGATGACGTAATGGATTGTTTAGTTAGATGATATAACATTAGTATTTGATTGCAGCGTTCACAGAGAAACTGTTATGACAACTTTGAAATCATATGTTTTATGATGAAGTTGATTCAATAGTAAACATTTTCTAACACGTTGGACTATTGTGCTAGTCAAACCACCACCATATACTAAAAGGATACATTGACGTGAACTCAAATTCGTCATCAGAAACACCGCAGATCTCTTGGCACATCAGTCGCAAATTTTTTCAGAATTTTACAACTAATGATTCGAAGAATTCACGAGATATTGTGTTAAGTCTCCCTTAATGTGCAATGAAGTGGCAGGAGTTAATTATATTTTAAGTCAAATAATTTTAAATTTATATTATCAGTATATATACCCCAATTTAGCTTTCTACACTATACTTATATCACTCAGGGTTTCTGAAAATATCTGCATAGTTACTAAAACCACAAGCGTATGCTACATAATGTGCATGTACGAAGAAATCGTTGCTAATATCGAGATCAACTGGATCAATGGTAATTGCAAGAAAGAAACTCAAAAGCAAAGTGCGCAAGTGCGTATACGAATCCTATCAGTGGCTCTTCATGATACTAATCGATTACCAAATGCATTATTGATTTTTTTTTTCAAATTCGTGCCACCGTAAGCATGACGATGTTGTTTTTGTGACGTCAACAGCGTAACCCTGTATTCTATCAACCTAGATTTGATAATATAAAAATAAAAAAAAAATTATTGTGATAATCTAATAAAATATACTAAGTGTACTAGCTTAATCTGGAAAAAAACGAAAAAATATATATACACAGTACAAATGTATTTATGTAAACTAGGGTGGGTCGAAAAACGAATATTAGTATTTTCGGTTGATTTTCTATGAGCTCTTAACTGTAACGCGAAGGTCCTCCTCCTTATATCTATCTTATACTTTTTTTAATCAAAGTAATCCCACTTGGCCCCAATACACTTTGGCAACTTTTTTTCCAATCCTCAAAACAGTTGTTAAAAATAACTTCCGGAATAACATTCAATTCGCGTAGCGATTCGCATTTGAGGACTTAAATACATGGGTTTCCTCTGGTAAAAAATAGCCCTTTTTCAAATTTTTTTTTCTCATAAAAAATTAAACATTTTATTAGAATTTTTTTATTGATAAAAACATACACTATTATCAAAGAATTCTGAAAAAAATATTACAAGGTGCGTTCCAAAGTAAATAGGACTTTAAAAAACAGAACAAATGAATTTTTCTGCAAAATCAATTTACTTTACTCAAAATGGTCACCTTCTGCTTCAATACAGCTTTTTGCACGGTCCAAAAGCATGTCGAATGAGTGTTTTAGCTCGTTGGCAGCCAGTATGCCGGTGCAAGCCTTATGAATGGCCTCTACGTCTGCATAACGCTTTCCTTTCATGGACCATTGCATTTTTCCGAATAGGAAGAAGTCGCACGGTGCCATATCAGGTGAATGCGGGGAGTGGTTAATGATTAAAATGCGATTTTTGGTCAAATAATCGGTCACAAGATGTCCTTCGATTTTTTTTTTTTGCATTTTCTGTTCCCTTATACCCTTAGAATTAATGTAGAAACCCACTCTACCATTGGAAGGTTTCTCAAAAATAATAATACCGCTCGACGTTCGCAGCGTTCGAAGTGCACACTTGGCTTTTTAAACGCGTTTTTCTCAAAACATACTTTTTTAAACTGGCGGACATGATTCCGGTCGAACTACTGAACCGATTTCCTTAATTTTTTTTAAATGTTCACAAAACGCCTGGCTATCATCCCTACTAAATTCATAATTTTTTATAATTTATTGACAATGTTATGACAAAATTTATGTAAAAAAACATGGGGAAAAATTAAAAAGAAAAAAACGTTAATTACTTTTTTTCATGATTCTAGTAGGGACGATAACCATTCACGTACTTTTTAAGAATAAATTGGGGTTTTGTGTTTCAGATGATCCAAACATGAGATATCGTGTCCGCCAGTGAAAAACGCATCTCATTCACCCAGCCATTTCTCCGAGAGATTTCATCAAAAAATTCCGAAAAAATTTATTTATACACTCCACGATGTACCTCCATGATATGTGAAAAAAGTTCTATTGTAGAATAAAAATTTCTATGAAAAAAAATGTCAAAAAAAACAGGCCAGATTACCCTACTGACCGCTTAAGAAAATAAAAAAATTTGAAACCTTAATGCCGTAATTGACTCGAAACGGGTGCAAGTCACACGGATCTAAATTAGGCGAATACGACGGTTGCAGCACGATATTGGTTTAAAATTTGGCGAGAAACTATTTCGGCCTGTTTTTACGAATAGCTTCGCGCAAACAACGGATAACAATGAAATAATATTCCTTGTTTAGCCGGTCGAAATGAGTTCGGATAACTACGCCTCGATAATCGAAGAAAATTGTCAATATAACCTTTATTTTTTACTTCTTTTGACGTGGTTTTTTCGGCTTCGGCTCACCTCTGTCCCGATATTCGGCCGATTAGATCCTACACTCATCACCAGTAAGATCTCTGACTGTTAACTGTCGATTCCCAACCACCAATTCCACCACTATAGAATATAGCTGACATACAAACTGAACAATCTAATTAAAGTTCCTGTAAGGAATCCTTTGTATTTGCGAAGGGTATTATAGCGTCGGTTAACCTTTTTTGTCTTAGTTAACATTATCAATTAACTATCTGAATTGCAGTTCACTCTCGTTTATTTCAACGATGTAGTCAAGTGCTTTCTTGATTAATTAAATAATTGTGGTTTTATGTTTGACTTACATAACTAAGTACAAACAAATAGCTCGAGTATACTTCGAGTTACAGCGATAATAGACAATAGTTCACTTCAACTATAAGTTGACCTTCGCTAATTAACATAACCTCACAATTTGACTACTTTCCATCAAATGAGCGCTATGTCATACCCGTATACGGTCAAAGTTCAAAGTTATCGCAACAAATTTCTATATTTATTCGTATAAGTAGCACACTACTATGTTATCGAGGTTCTATATAGTTAATTTGCCAACTAAATAAATTCTTCGACATGCTTTAAATTCCGCAACGCTTCACTGAACATTATTTACACACCTACTTAAATTTGTTCATGACATTAAATACCTACATGTGCAAGTATGCCTACCTGCCTAGAACCTTTTTTGTGTAAACTATACAAATAGTAAGCTAATACTGGTACTGCACCCTCACAGTCACACGTGAGCTATCAAGTTACGACAATTAGAAAAACAAAAACAATAAAAAACATCGTTAGTTTCGATTACATGCGACTGATGGCAAGTGCACTTCAGCGCTCGTGGAATTGTTGGAGCAAAACACATTTTTCAATTTGTTAAACAAATTGACAAAATTTAAATTTCGATTTCAAAGTAGAGTCAATAAAAATGTACTAATAATACGACATGTTTTGCACTGATACCGTGACGCGTGCCCCCACCGTCCTTCATCCATCGCTGAGTATGGGTCTCTATTGCTGTTGTTCGCTTGGTTGATAAACACACCCATATATGTAAGTGTGGTTCGGAGTATTGTTTTAACAATAACGATGAGTATTGAATTTACTGGCGTATATTACTATATCAATACTAACTTAATTGCTATGTATGTACATACATACACACATATGTAGAAACATTAATAAGCATATGAAATTTATACTTCGAAATCAGTCAAAAGTCAATCGAAATGAAATGCTGATAGTGAGCAGCGGCAGAATAACGCCGTGTGTAATAAAAAAAACAAAAGTGAAACTGCTTCCGATAACTTATTTAACGGCACAAGTGACATCATATAAGACGAATCGATGACGAATGTGTAGTTAACTATGAACACTAAGTCTAAAGTGATGTAATATCTACAAAATCCAGTTAGATGGCAAAATTCTAATGGATTAGACTTTAACCTAACTATAATAGTTCTAAAGCGGTAGCTGAATATCGAATATTTTATAGCATTGTTATCTATTTTCATAAGTAATTAAATTTTTTCAATGATTATAGATAATCCCCTTGGAAGAAGAAAATAGGTAAAATAAGCTCATGACAGGTGGCGCCATAATCAAATTATCATGGAAAATCATATTGTGTTCGTCAATTAAATGATATTTTCGAAGGGTGTAGTCAATGTAAAAATAAGTTTAGAATGCCGTCAGATTTATGAAAATTTTTTTGCTAACGTAGTTGTTACGGGGAATTTTATAACACAAAAAACCTGCTTTTGCCATTAATTCTTATCAACAGCGACTATGAGAGACTATTTTTAGAATTTTTCGCGTAATTCAATAGTTGCAAGATATTTAATATACAAGGGAAGTTCTTGATTAGTGGAATCCTCAGGATCATTAGATGCAACACAGATTGTTTCCATCCCGAACAATTTTTGAAATTTTACAAATGTCCTTTTCTCTACAAGAAGTTACTTACTTGTTAGAATCACCGGCATCGGATATAATGTCACATCAAATCAATCAATAGTGATTAGTATGCGCTTGTCTTTCTGAAGAGCAAAGAACAAAGAAGTTACAATAAATTTTGTGTGCGGCATGAAATTTCTGGTGCCAAAACGTTCAGCGAGGAAGTGTTTTTGATTGGTACAAATTATTCAAAGAGAGTCGATAAGCCGTTGACAACGCCCATCAACATCAACTGGTAATCAACACGTCAATAAAATAAAGGAAATGGTGTTCGATCGATGATTAATAGTCAGGGATCTTACTGGCATCTTTGGAATATTGGAAGGATCAAATAAAACCATTTTGAAAGATAATTTGAACCTAAAAAAAGTGAACGCACGATTAGTTCCAACATCACTAAATTTTTCGAAAAATAGCACCGCGTTCATGTCTGTGAAACAATGCTTTCCGACTGAAAAGATATCATGAAATGTATTATTACTGACGATGAGTTTTCGATCTATGCTTACGACCCGGAAACAAACGACCAATCGGCCGAATACCGTGACAATGGTGAGCCGAAGCCGAAAAAATACGTCAAAGCAAATCATAAATCAAGATTACGCTGACAGTTTTCTTCGACTATCAAAGTGTGGTGCACTCCGAAATCCTTCCGACCGGCCAAACTGTCAACAAGGACTAATATTTGAGTTATAAGCGTCGTTTGCACGAAGCTATTCGTAGAAACATGCCGGAATTATTGGCTAATAACTCTAATTTTTTGCACCATGATAATGCACCGTCCATACGGCATTGATTCTTCGAGAGTTTTCCCCCAAACGTTCAATCAATATCGTGCAGGAACCACCGGATTGGTCTGATTTAGCTCCGTGTAACTTCTGGCTTTTCAGCAAACTCAAACGACCGCTCCGAAGAAACAATTGAGGACATTAAACGTGAATAGCTACGCGCTTTGAAGGCTATTGACTTTAAAAACTGATTCGAGAATTGGAAAAAACATTGGCGCAAGTGTATTGTGGCCAAGGAGGATTACTTTGAGGAGGACGACTTAGGTTTTGAAGAAGAAATTAAGATTTTTAAAATTATGAACAAAGTGTTGTAGTCTACTGATTATCAAAATAAAACTAAACTCATAAAGTATGTTATTTATTTGGTTGCTTATCCATATCAAAATTCTGGGTATTGATTTTTAAAGTGCCCTGGCCTTTCTGACATAGCAATGTGCATATGGGCTTAAGCAAATGTGTGGATGTGTGTCTGATTCAGATACCGCTCCAAAATTAACAACAATTCATATAGAATATGTGGTTGGTAAGAGCTTGTTGAGTTGAACCGCTACTGCTCTATTGAGGCGCATTCGCTGGGTACTCTAATATCGGACAAAATATACCACATACAAACAATTTATGGTGGTTAACCGAGCTATTGAAATTAATGAATAACAGACAACAAACGCTCATCAAAAAGCTATACTGTGTATAACAGTTAATCTTATCATGTACACTATGCATATCTATCTTCATTATATATATTTGTCCATACTTATGTACATATTTATATACAATGTGTAGTTATGTATAAAGCCTTAGAAAATATCCCACATTTCGATTGCTCAATTCATTTCATTAAGATTGCATTGTTGTTATCTGCTCCCTTCAATTTAGTTTTTCTATTAATTAATTAATAGTAACTGCGGTTTCTACTATTTATCAGCGTGCGGCCACTTATTGTAACGGCTGTTGTTAGAATCAGCATTTGAGTGTTAAAAACATTCAAACGAAATATCTTTGTAAACAAATACATACATGTGTGTGTGTGATATTTATGGGCGATGATAATTAAATTTCCAATCGCATTGCATTCCAACATGCTTCGAGCGTGTCTTGAAATACCTAATTTGTGGCGAGAACAAATTTCAGACATTCAATTGTTAAATTGTTTTTGTTATTACTGGCTTTATCGCCCGTTTTATGACAAACGTAGTACTCACAACATTGTGTTTGCCATATTTTTTCAAGCTACGATTATTTCTTAATATTTTACAAATACAATATACATAAATATTTATTAGGACATTTTTTGTACTACTGCGCTTTTAAAATCAGCTTTAGCGTGTTTGTGGTGTCTGGGTGTGGCGCGCATGCGAATTGCTTGCATAGCACGTTTGCGCCATCTTTGGCAAAGAAAGGGGAAAAAACAACAGCATGACAAAAAACATAAAGAAAATAATGCTGTAAAGTGAAGGTTTATGATTGAAAAACATTTATGTCTTTAGCCCATCGGCGGCGTCAACAAATTTACATATTTACACATGTGTGTGTGTGTTCACTGCCGCTAGTCATTGTGTGGCTTTACGTTTTTGAAGGTCCCCAATGAACCGTTGAACACGTATTTTGTTGTTTGTATACGCGGCAAGAGTTGATCTAACGGCAATAAATCAATAAATATGTCTTTACATAATTGAGGCTCATCTGTATTGAAGTCGCGAACTTCAATTTGTCTCCCATTTTTGGCAACGGATTTTTCTGCTGCTTTATGTCATTTTTATGGGTTCGAATTGTGTATTTTTAAGCTATCGACACGCATGCGCGGAATGAATATATTTTCAAGCCTTGCTGAAGTGTAAACCTCTGTTGCTGATGAAGATCTTGCATCCACACCCTTAAGTATGTATGTCGTACGCGAAATCTATAAATTTACCTGATTTGATCTACATAGTTTGTTAAATAGTTGTGACATTTTGGAGTCGGGATAATTTTTTCCATTCAGGTTTCAAGCTCACTTTGGTGGCACACATTCATATGAAATCATCTGCTCACCGAAGTCTTCTCTCAATAAATCCATTTATTGATGCGATGTGTGGGAAGTGGTGCCGTCTTGTTGAAATCATATGTCGCCCAGATCACGTTCTTCAATTTCAGACATCAAATAGTCGGTTATCATGACGCGATAATGGTCACCATTCACGGTTAAGTTCTCACTGGCATTATTTTTAAAGAATAACGACCCATGATTCCACCGGCCCACAAACCACATCAAACCGTTGTTTTTTTCTGGATGAAATGACAGCTCTTGAATCTCTTCAGGTTGCTCTTCGTCCCAAATGCGGTAATTGTGCATGAGCCAGAAATAGGCCTAATCGCGGAACAAAATTTGGCTCGAAAACGTCAGATCTTCTTGGAACTTTTCAAGAGCCCATAGAGCGAAGCGATGTCGCTTGGGAAGGTCGAGCGGTTTTAGTTCTTGCTCAAGCTGCATTTTGTACTCTTTCAATCTAAGATATCGACATAAAATGCGCGAAGTCGTTCCATGAGTCAGTTCGAGTTCCTGCCAACGCCGTCAAATCAATCTCCACGGTGTTCGTTTACATTCTCAGCTACGGCTGCTATAGTTTCTTCACTGCGTCCTGGGGGTGCTCTATTCGATCGAATATTATCCAGTAATGAATGCTGGGCCTCAAGATGGGTGATAGTATTTCGAATTGTACGCTCGGTTGACCACAAGTTGAGCGAAAAGTCCGAAATACATTCTTTGAAAAACGTGATTTTTTGTAATAAAGTTGAACGTTTTTGTGGAAAAACTGGACATCTGGTAACCATACAACTATAACAACGCATAACATGGCATTCTGGGTGGTACACGACAATTTTTTTGTCAGTTGTCTTTCAAGAAATTAAGAAAACCCACCGCCGAAGACGGATCACTTTACACCGTGATAATACGAGCTTTGACACATCGATGGAAAAAATCGTATAGGCTTGACATGACACTGAATGACGTCATGTAAAGATCTCAAAGTAGAATATTTTGAAAAACAATTAAGTGATTTCCGATAACTAATATTTGTTTCTGTTCTCTAATACGGAAGTATTAGAAATATAAAAGTTTGGTACTCGTATTAGAAATCGTAATTTGTTTAAAAAATTCATCAAATGAAATAATTATGAAATGGACTCCATATTATTTGAAAAATACGTTTTCATTAAGTATTTTAAGACATGCGGTAAGAATGGGAATCTTACCGGATGCCGACTGCAGAAGCTGTTTGGAAGAAGATGCGGTAGAAACAAGCCAGCACTTCCTGCTTGACTGTCCCGCTTTTGGGAGGTCAAGACTCAGACACTTGGGGACGCATACCTTTGGACACCCCACCGAACTGGCGGGTGTTGAAGTTAAGCGTCTGTGTAACTATGTATTGGCTACAAAGCGTTTCGCCAATCTGTAAGTCCGAACACGGGAGTTCCTTTTCAATGGCATCACAAAGGACTAATTGTTAGTCTACGTGGGATCTTTGATCAGCCATCTTACCTAACCTAACCTAAGTATTTTAAGAACAATTTTGAATTTTTTGGAGTTACATTTTTGTAAGTTACCTACCATATTAAGTGGGCTGTTGCATCCTACTATACTACCCTCGGACTGCTTGCCATCCATAATAGCAATTTTAGTGAACAAATACCTATTGATATTCAACACATTTTTCTAGATATTTGAACTTATTTTTACCTATTTCCACTTTCAATTATCAACCAGCTGATTAGGGTAGCATCGGCGCATGTGTAATACTCACACACCACACACTTTGGTTTACACATTTTGCGCTATTAGTAATGGACCGACGCCACTCGCTCGTAGCCACGCTTGTACCGCGCAATTTTCACTTGCTCTCCATTAACGCCGTCGTCATCAACTTCAACATCTTTGGTCTGCCCACACTAGAGCGCGCGATCATTTGTCATATTAATTGTGGCGGCAACTACTTTGCGCTGTTGTGGCGTTGCCAGCCACTTGTGCACAATGTGATTCATTACATTTCATATTCCATTCGCGGTGGCAATTATATGATTACTATTTATGCTAATTCATATTCGAGGTCAATGTGTAAGAATTTAACGCAATGTGACGACTTGTTGCAAGCTCGAAGCATAAAATAGGCCATGTGTGGCATTGAAACGCTCGTAATAAAGAATAAATTGCAAATTTGTAATAAGTTTTTATAGTTTCGCAATTTTTACGCTATAAAAACATTGTTTTACAACTTTTTTGTCTTTGTAAATCAACTCAAATAAAAAGCAATTAACACTTTTAATGCAAACCTAATAAAAAGGTGTAAAGTTCAACGATATTTGTGATATTTGTTAATATTTTAGTGTAAAAAGTAAATATTGCACCGGTCTAATTGTTTATACAGGTAGTGAAATGCAAAATTTTTATTTGTTGCTATAAAGGGTGTCTCAAATTTAACGCATGATTTTTAATAGAAAATACAGTTTTTAGTTCTTCGATTGTAATTTTTTTATTGAACATAGAATAGGTTTATTTATGGATCGGAAAAATGACCTCCACGTTTTTTCCTCAAAATATTTTACGACTTTTCTGTATAAATGTGGATAAATTTCGTTGATGCAACGTTGAATCTCTTCCTTTAAAGCACGCGTGGTTATGGGCTTGTTGCAATAGACCTGTGATTTTCAATATTCCAAATTCTCAGAACCCCAAAAGCGGCGATTAGCTATTTAATCAAGTTGAAAATGTGCTTCCTGGCCTAGGATGATTTTGCACCAAAAATCAGCATTCATTTATTGATGAAATTTAAAATATTGTTGAGTAATGAGGACACGTTATTCTAACCTTTATTTTTACTAAGTCTAAACAGTTGACACTGTTGATTTGGTTTTTTTTCAGGATTGTCAACACTTTACTATATAAACGGCGGCAAATTTAAATCTTGCGTTAATTTTGAAACACCCTTTAGCTATAAGGGCTAAGTCCCTCTAAATAGGAAAGTTATAGATACATATGTATATAATAATGAACATACATATATAATTGTGTTGCTAATCACTCATTGCTGGAGAAATACTACACTTCATTTTGTTGGTGTTACAAGTTTCACAAGAGAACAAATATCAATGATAGCGATCAGAGCAATCATATATCGACGACAGCTATAATTGGCTAATATGACGTAAGATGTAAGGAAAAATTGCTATAACAGCACTCTTTATATTCACTTATAAAGTGTGATCCAATTTGAGGTTCCCTACTTATTTAAAGAAAAAACACAGACTTTTAATTTAATGGGGAATGTTTATTATTATCCCAAAAAACATCCTTTGAGTTCAATTTTCGATGACTTGTTGGAGCATTTCGAAGTCCAAGGCCTGAATCAAAGTGGAATTGTTCGACCTTAGACTTTACACATCCCCACAAGAAAAGACAATCGATCGGCCGAATATGTGAAATTATCTACACACCGAAGTGTTCTCACAATAAATTCATTGATTCATGCGATGTGTGGGAAGTGGCGCCGTTTTGTTGAAACCAAATGTCGCTGAGATCACGAACTTCAAACCATTGTTATTTCTGAATAAAATGGCAGCTCTTGAATCTCTTCAGGTTACTTTTCGTCACAAATGCAGCAATTTTGCTTTTTTACATATCCATTGAGCCAGAAACGGGCCTAATCGCTGAACAAAATTTGGCTAAAAAACATCAGATCTTCTTGGAACTTTTCAAGAGCCCATAGAGTGAAGCGAAGTGACGTCACTTGGGAAGGTCGATTGGTTTTAGTTCTTGCACAAGCTGTATTTTGTACGCTCTCAATTTAAGATCTCGACGTAAAATGCGCCAAGTCGTTCCAGGAGTCAGTTCGAGTTCCTGCCAACGCCGCCGAATCGATTCTCTAAAGTCTTCGTTTAATTCTCAGCTACGGCTGCTATAGTTTAGTCACTGCTTGTTGGAAGTGGTTTATTTGATCGAATATTATCCAATAATAATTGCTGGGTCTTAATATGACACGATTCACGCGTGATCTGTCTTAAAAACCTATTGAAAAAGTACCTCTACTTAGAACACCCATTACGAATGTTATATCGGAAGCCTTTTACAAATGTTCAAGAAACCTTTATCATTTGTCTACCTCATTATAATGTGCCCCAAATGATTTAAATGAAAATAGAAATTACTTCTTCGGCAAATTCGAAGCAAATACGGTCGTTCTAAAAGTTTTGATACTTTTCTCAACTGAAGAAGATGCATTGAATATGCTATAAACTTGCCAGATGATCTTGCCTTTCGAATGTGCCTGGATGTAAGACCAAAAACAAACAGGCACCAATGGTAGTGAGAATTAAAAATCTATTTCACATTTCTTTAGGTGTTATGCCAATGTAAATTATAGTCCAAAAAAGTACGCATGTGTTCATATTTGATTACATAAAATTGTATTTATTGTGGCTACATAAAACTTTAATTACGCAATTAAACGTAAAAAGGTAAAAAAGTAATTTCACACATTCACACGGACACACGGACACTCCTAATTTTCAATTTGATTTCATAACCAAATGATTGACACAACGGCTTTTATGATGCTTCAGTGAATTGTTGAATAAATGAATTTATTAAACAGGCATGTACAAATGTTTATCTTAAGATAAAATAATAAAATTGCTGCATGCATAATTTAACAACAAAAAGCGAAATATAAGAAGAAAGATGTTGCTGCAATAAATCAACATTGATGGAAGTGTTTAGTTTGTTTTTGGACCCTAATCAAAGCGCAGCCAATTTCGCACACTTATGAAAGCTGTTAAAAAGCGCTGCTAACCCAAAAATGAAAGCCGCCAACAACACAAGGAAAAGGTACCGTAAAACCACTTACCTTCAAATAAATGAAAGCAAATAATACTCGTGCACATGTTCGTACAACAAAGTAATCGAGTTGAATGGCTTTTGAAATTTCCTCTATGCCGACACAATCTTTCGCTTTCTTTCAAATCACTACGGGTGCACTACAGCGAACCGAAATTCATACATAAACCAAAAACAAATTCAATCACGAGCAGCACGCTGAAGAGCCATTGCGATTTATTTCCTATAACTCCACTTTTTTATAGGTTATTATTCATGGTCTGTGATTTCAAGTGGCTCTATCATTTTACTCTTTTCAGTTCAACTAAATGAAAAACATTTAGACACGCAAGAGATTTTTTTGGTACGGTTTGCATCGCATTTCTCTCTTGGCTCATATACCTATTATATGTACATATATGTACATATGTATGTGATGTTTACTGAATTCATAGCATTTCTGTGTTTTCTGCAAACTGACATAATTATTTATTAAATTCTCTTACATATCTTTTAGTTTGTTCATTGCCACCGCAAAATAAATTAAACACAAGTTGTGTTCAAACATTAGTATGGTAATCTTATGCATGGACGATTACTAGAGTCTTCAGTAGGTGTCATCTAGTACTAATATGTTATTAGGTAAACATTTATACCGCTATTCATCATTTTGTTCAAGACCTGTTTTTATTTTCTTTGCTAACTCGTTAGAATATAGTTGCCTTATGGAATCTATAGTCTAGGATGATTTAACGAAATATAGATTACGTGACGTAACTAACGTTAATTTTTTTCAAGCGCATTTGACAGAAAAGTACTATATAATAGTAAGAGTTTGTTCCTAATTTTAAAATTCTAAATTTATTCTTCAGAATCTAAGTCGCCCCATTTGAAGTAATTCCCCTTAGCACCAATACACTGTTACCAACGTTTTTTCCAATCCTCGAAACAGTTCTTAAAGTAAATTTCCGGAATTGCTTTCAATGGACTTAGCGATTCACGTTTAATGCCTTCAATTGAATCAACACGGTTTCACAGTTGAATAGCCAGAAGTCACACGGATATGTGGCAAATACGTTGGTTGCAGCACGATATTGGTTGAAAATTTTAAACTCACGAAGAATCAATACAGGAAGTGAAGGTACATTTTCGTGGTAAAAAACCCAAAAGTGGTTGGTCTATAGTTCCAGCAACTCAAGCAACTCGTATTCCTTGCTGACAGCTTAGTCGGCAAAAACTCTGGGGAAGGAGTTCGAAAATGGCGTTAAGTTTCATGGTTGGAGTGGACCTTAGTGCACCAAACATGCTGATGAGCGCCGCCCGTTGAACACTCTGGAGTTTCTTCACAGGTGGGTCTTTTCAAGAGCATAATAGGCTTGACTATGGTGTTATAGAGGCAGAGAACCATTTTCGGTGAGAGTCCGCGCCTTTTGCCAAAGGCTAGTCTAGGGCAATCGATGCTCTTTCTTCGATATTCGGCTTCCAGAAAGCTTCCTATCTAGGATGAATCCTAGATATTTCACTGGTTCGGTTGCAGGCAGATGTCTCCCATTTGCGGCAGTGATGCTACCAAGATCTTATGTTTTCTAGAAAATAAAACGATAATGGTTTTACTTCAATTGATGGCGACACCACTTCCGACCGTCCAATTTGTTACGACACTGAGATACGCCTGCGTCAACTCAAGAACTTTCCTTTGACCATAAATGCTACATCGTCTACATAGGCAATCACCCGCCCGATCCTCACGATTAATGACCAGGATCACAGAGAAGGAAAGAGAACTCCACCCTGTGGAGTACCCCAACTTAGATTCCGTCGCGCACGCGCACGTGCGTTGCCCCATTCGGTTTCAATCACTCTGTTGCACAGAAGACTGATCGAGGTGTTCGAGGTTTGATTCAACTACAAGACCGTCCAGAGCAGCAACGACTGCCACCGGCAGGACATTGCTGAAAGTCCCTCAATATCGAGGAAGGTCCCAATAGCGAAATCCTTAACCCAAATGGCTTCCTCAAGCCATGACACGATAGATTGCAGGGCAGTCCCTCGGAATGCCCCTCCTTATGTACTTCTCCAGAGTTTTTGCTAAAAAAGAGAGGAGGTTGATAGACCTAAAGTCCTCAAAAGACTTACTATTTCGATAATTTTTGTTTACCGCCCTATTTATAATTTTTCCCAAATGTCTACAATTGTTTACAGAAAAAGAAGTGACCGTCCTCGCGTGGTTCGAACCAATTCGGTCATGAAAATTGATCGCGAACGAACGAAAAGAAAAAATTATGTTAAGAGAAATGGATAAATGGCTCAGATCAAAGTCCATCTTTATTCGAGATGATCTGCACATGAAAGCCTAGCGCTTGAAGCGAATTAGGCTTAACAAATGAAAGCGGCTTCTTTTTACAGATGAAACAATTTTCGTTGTTGAATAAGTTTTTAGTCAGCTAAACCACAAATTCTTCACAAAATTTCCAAAGACGCGATTGCCGTCCAGCTGCTGTAATGGTTTGGTGGAGAGTCTTCTGTGAAGGCACTACATCTGTTCAGTTCTATAATGAGTTAAAATTGGGGAAAAGTGTACCAACAGAATGATTTAAAAGGTGTGGTAACACATTTAAGCAATAATATTTTCAATTGAGAGCATTTGAATCAGATGATTGAGCTTCTGGAAGTCCAGATTTGAATTCATGGGACTGCAGTTGTAGTCAAAGCAAAGCATGTTCTCTAACCTATCGAATACCCCACGCAAATTTGGAAAGCCTCAAAAATTCTTTGTTTTGAGCAGCGTCGTTAATACCCAAAGAAGCTCTAAGAGCTGCTATTGATCAATTATCCCCCCATCGTTTGAGGGCTTGTGTGAAAGCAAAAGGTGATCATTTCGAGTATAACTTTTATAACCAGTTTAAGTCAGTTTAAGTTTTATAACGCCCAGAACTTTTACAAAACTTATGGCAGAATTATGTACCATACCTGTATACATGGCATTTCTATGAGTCTCTGCATTTCGAATTTAATTAACATCTAACTCGTGTCGGCAATATTTCTAAGTAAGATTTTATGTCTTGATTTCACGCTTTCCCAATTTTTAATTTTTTTTCGCGCGAGTGATAAAACTGAAATTTAGTTTATCTGCTTAATAAGCATGCAACAATAAATATTCGTAAAAATATACATATGTATGTATGTATGTGTGTATACCTTTGTTTACATAAATAGAAAAGTCACGCATGAGCACTTTGCCCCATAACTTTATTGCCGGCGTTTTAACAGTTTTTGCGCAAAGTTGGCCACAGACAATTTGAAAATAACCATAGAAAAATATGTAGTTCATTGACTCGTAAACGAAGTAGCGGCTTAGTAATTAAATATCTTTAATGAAAAAAGTGAACGGCACTTTGAAGCGAAATATGAGTGAAGTGGAGGGTTGAGGGATGGTGGTAAGCATGATGATGCAAAGAATTGGCGCAAGCATAGCTGAATATGCCCTATACAAATATATATTTTTGTATAAGTGTAAGTACAAACCCAGCTGGAATGTGGTTGGGTAAAAAGGTTCGCCCGATAATGAAATGATGATGAAATCTTACAAACATTTATATAGAACGGAAGGATATCCTAAATAGTTTTTAAGAATAACTTTAATAAGTATAAAATAGTAAAATCAGGTGCTAATATTTCTTGGGTTTAGTCTTGGTGCACTGGCAAAGAGAGTATGTTGAGTTCATCATGAAGATAATAACGCCCAGAAGGAAACGTGGAAGATCCTATAAACTTTAGACTTATATAAATGAAGAGCTAACGGATTTAGTCATGTAAGCCTGTACATTTGTCGCGTACTAGTCACTCAGTTTTTGGGATGTGGGTCTGAAATTTTTGCACACGTCAATTTCTCTCTAAGAAGCTGCTCATCTGTCTGAACGGAATATCACAGCATTTAGCCGCCATACAAACTAAACGATCAAAATGAAGTTCTTGTATGGAAAGCTTTTTTATTTGGCAAGATATCTATCTTCATGAAATTTGGCGCGGATTATTGACCAAAGATTCGGTATAATCTCCAAATAAAATGATTTGACCGCTATGATATATGGCTGCAACACAAACTGCCTGATCAAATTATAGTTCTTGTAAGAAAACATTTTTATTTGTCAAGTGTATTCTATTTTTCCTATAGGGCTTCATGCCATATCTATCTATACCTATAACTTTAACTACTAAGGGGTACTTGGCCATATACTTTTATATTGCTTTCTCTCGCTTTTCTTTCGTCATCTGCTTCCTTGTGTCATCTGCTTCCATACAGAATGACGTCATCTTTTCAACGGCAATGTGTGTCACTCGGCAAGTACTCGTACTTGAATTTTACCATAAGGGAAGTCTTACACCCACACATGCATACCCACTTGGGCAAAATGTGTATTATTCAGTTATTTCTTTTACATGGTGTGCTAATAAGTTTATACTCGAATAACTGCGGGTGTGCGATTTGACCATGCAAAAAGTGGATAGCGCCATTTACGATATTTATTCCAATAAATATGACATATAGTACAAAAATATTGTTATTAATTTGTTATGTATGTAGATTGTGTTATGGGAAAAATTCTAATCCAGCTGACTGATGCGGCCAGCCTTAGCGCTTCCTTAAATGTACATAATGGCTTTAAATTAAAAGATATCTGCTATGCACATACATATAATAGATATATGAATAATTTACCGGATTTAAATGGATTCTAGTAAAGAAGTTTTTTTTTTTTTCAATAAGAAAATTACACCGGTCAAAATTGAATCAGATTGTAATATCTCATGTTATTTATTTTTTACAAAACGGGGAACCCGTGTCATAACACTTAATTTCGTATCATGCGAAGTGTTACGTTTATTCGGATCTATCCTATAAAGAGACTATTTGAGCAAAGACCACAAAATGTGATTAATTGTATTCAAGCTTTCATCGACTAGTCATCCTTTGTGCTTCTAAATGATCCGTTTCGAGGTTGCCCACTTTTTTTTAAGAAAAAACACAGAAACTTCAACTTTAGTAGGGAATGTTTATTATCATTCGAAAGAACAATTTTTGGCATTTTTTTTTTGAAAATTATTTTTTTCAAATGTTGGCCGCGAATACGTTCGGTTACGTTCCCACCGGCATCATTTTTGAAGAAATATAGACTGAAGATTCCAACGGCCCACAAAACCGTTGTTTTTTCTGGACGAAATGGTAACTCTTGTATCGCTTGAGTTTGCTCTTGGTCCCAAACGTGCCAATTTTGTTTGTTTACATATCTATTGAGACAGAAATGGGCCTCATCGCTGAACAAAATTTGACTCGAAAACGTCGGATCTTCTTGGCACTTTTCAAGAGGCTATAGAGCGATGTCGTTTGGAAAGGTCGAACGGCTTCAGTTCTTGCAAAAGCTATGTTTTGTACGCCAAGTCGTTCTTAGGTCAGTCCGAAGTTCTGCGAACGGCGTCGAATCGACTCTCCACGGTCTCAGTTACGGCTGCTATATTTTCCTCACTGAGTGTTGGACGTAGTCTGGGGTCTGGATCACCCAACTGTAACATTTTATAAATAATTAATCTCCACTTACGAGTATGTCCTATAGAAATGTATATTAAAGACTATTAGTAATAATTTCAAATCATACCTCACAGAGAGTAAACCGTGTGTAGCATAAAAATTACTCATGCAATTTTTTTTCAGGGTACGTGCCTCACAAACCCGTGAGATAAGCACGAGCGCTTATAATTCTTTCAAACTATATCACCTGGATATTATTTACGACATATTATTGGATATATCGGCATACTTTGCATATGTATATCTAGATACACATACGTATGTGTGTATGTACACTATTATACATACGTATATGTATGTAGAGATTATATAGGTGCCTTCAGGTAGCTTGACACCTTTTTCATTGCCACCTTTTGTTTATATTTTCCTATTAATTTTCTTTATATGTAAATAGTTATTTATGGATTGCACATTAATTTCCATTAATTAGCTATGCACACCCCCTTTCTATAGACGCGTGGGTGGTCGTGGTCGTGATATGCAATTACTCAGTTGCATAAATATGGTTACGGGTTGACGCTTTTCAATGCTAATGAGCTGTGTTGATCTTCAGCATATTTATTGAGCGAAGAAATAAAAACTAAAACGATAAATTATGAAGGTTATACAAATTACATATTCATATGTAGATGTGTTAGTAAAATTGACTGTTCTTCTTTACTGGCGTAGACACCGCTTATGCGATTATAGCCGAGTCAACAATAGCGCGCCAGTCGTTTCTTCTCTTCGCTACGTGGCGCCAATTGGATATTCCAAGCGAAGCCAGGTCCTTCTCCACTTGGTCCTTTACTTTTATTTAACTAAAAAAATAATTTTTTAAAAATTTTTTAATACAACTTTTTCTGTCGATTAATTCCAGCAGTTTTTTTTTTAAAGAAAACATGCCATACTTACTAGTTAAGAAAACTTTTATTTTACTTAGGAAAAATGCAATAAAAATGTAAGCAGTAACTCATGTGAAAAAAGTCTTTCTAGTTCCAAAGAAGGTTATTTCTATCTCATAAATCGTCAAATGATTAGTTGATTGACTGAGAGTGATATATGTTTGTACATTTGCGTTTTGATTGATGTACTTATGTATGATTGATGGAATGAAATTAATGTGTTTAATCAAATTAAATTATTATTAGTAAAACAGTACGATTAAAAATGTATATTTTTTTCTCTACCATGCTGTTTGCTTGTTTGGGAATTCTAGACCTGAAGCAATACTCTAACTAGGCCTCAGCCTCTATGTTGGCCAGATGTGGCTCCGCCTGATTTTCCCATTTACAAAATTAAAGAGAACTTATAGGGTTGTCGTTTTACAAAAATTGAAAATCGTTGAAAGAACTTAAGGCTACCCCAAGAATAAAGTTTGAGAAGTGTTTCGACGTTTGAAAGAATAACTGATTGGCATAACTATAACATATAAAATATCGAAAGGAGTTTTTTTGAAGCCGACAATGTTAATAATAATAATGTAGAAGATTGCACCTTCTCTATTCAGATCTGCAGCTCTGAAGAGTCGTCTTTTCTGAAACATCGTTTGGTTTTGAACGGCTCGGAGAGGTCCCTCTCGATCCTGATGGAACTTTGTGTATTGCTCAACGTCAGTTTAGACAGCCGTTTACAGCTGGGGATACTAAGTTCAGACATCGCGGCATGAAGCCAGCTCCTTTTCGTGCTGTCAAAAGCAGCTTTGAAATCGACGAAGAGGTGGTCCGTGTCGATTCTCTTTTCACGGGTCTTTTCCAAGATTTTGCGCTTGGTGAATATCTGCCCCAGTTGTTGATTTTCCAAGCCTAAAGCCACACTGATAAGGTCCAATCAGTTTGTTGACGGTGGGCTTTAATCTTTCATACAATATACTCGATAGATCTATGCGATGTTGAGGAGACTTATCCCACGGTAGTTGGCGCAGATTGTGGGGTGTCCCTTTTTGTGGATTGGGCATACTTTAGTCCGACCATATTCTACAAAGAAGCTGATACATGCTTCTTACTCGTATTAGAGTCGAATTTGTATGGCTCGACCGACAATCCATCGGGTAATTGATATTAGAAGTTCTTCGTGGTCGGGCAATGGAACGTTCGCTTCATCGTCATCTCCTGGTGTTCTGCTTTCACTGCCACTCAGCAGATGGGTGTATTTGGATAAGTGTTCTCTCCATAATTTTAGTAAGCTCTGGGATAACCTCTACGGATTCTTCAAGAGTATGTTCCGGTCTTGAAACTTTCTCTTAATCGTGTAGAAATTTAAATATTTTTTAAATATACCACTCTCTGTTTTAGGTCGTTGTGCTAACCAGCCTTTTACAAAAGCATTTAGTAATATATTATACGTATTTATATACTTTTCATTGGTTAAGTTGTTAGAAACTTCGTTACAAAATTGAAACGATATAAATTAGTTATTAACGAGGACAAGGCAAATGAAGCTCAACAGAGACTACGTCAATATACCATGAACTTGATTTTATTACTAGTACCATAGAGTCTACCTCAAAGCGTATATCAGTTGCTTGCCTCCGAGCGAAGATGCTCACTAAATAGTTAATAGATAATGATTAATCGTAGCAGCTGCATCCAAGCCTTTAAACTGCACATGTACACACCTAAAATGTTCATATATAAGTATATTAGCTTAGAAGCTTTAAAATAAATATTTTGCTCTTTTCCATTTCAGTTGTATGACTCATATCTCATCAAGCAAATCATCATTCTGGAGGAATAAAACAGGTTCTTCGACTGTTTTCTATTCAATGCCAATGGAAAATTACGCTACCAAATAAATAAAATGTATGTATATACATATGTAGAATTATTCGTATTTTTATTTAGTTTAAGTATTTCACAGAAATTTTCACGAAATTTTATTATTTTTACTAATCAAAGAAATTTCTGCACATAATTTTTCATACAAATGGAATTCATAGAAAAAGAAATTTAAGTAAGAAGTAAGAAAAATTAAACAATGAAATCAAATTTCCCACACTTGACCAATGTGTCATCAGGCACAAAAATAGAAAATTCTGTTCGTAACACATAAGTATGGGAGGAGTCATCTGCGTCCTCACTATCGATACCTCTTCAAGTGTATCATATCGTGGGGACCCCAGATACTTACAGCGTAAAATTGCCAAGGTCAAGTACACAAGAGGTGGTCCTTTTTTTCCGTGATCCCTTGCTCTAGACATTTCCAGCCGTCTTCTCGATTCGTCAGCCCCATTCTGCATGCGTGTGTCGCCACCAGACAGTGACCAATTAGTATTCCGATCATGTCCGTACGGTCTCTTCCATCGAGCGCCTATAGGAAATTTGTGTACTTCCGATCTACCGTTTTACACATGACCTTTGCAGTTTTGCATCCAGGTAGCTCGTTACATCGTGTACTGATTTCGATATTCACCATGCTTCTGTCAAGATAGTCGTTTAGGTTTGGGTTTTCCAACGTTGATCACGTTTTCGGGTGTAAACACCATTCTTGGCAATCTCTACTATTCATTACCCTCGATGCCTTTGTGTCCTGTCACTCAGTAGAAGTGAAGTTGCTTACTTCTGGCAACACTTTCCACTGCTGCCCTGCTTCTCAAGACACTTCTGGCCGATATGCGATACGAGGTTACTGCCTTGATTGCTGCTTGGCGCTGTGCTGGAAGATTTTGACCCGCCAGCTCCCGCCGGTCCACCTAACTACTCCTAACTACTGCACCGTTGAACAAAATTGGTCTTACAACAGCTGTGTAGCACCAGTATGTGAGACAAGGAGAGAGCTGCTACTTTGTGCCGAGCATCTGCCTACACGCATATAAAGCTTTGCCAGCCTTTTCCCCATATTTACTGATACTTGTAAGCATTTCCAAAAATTCGATTGATTTTACACCTTATATATTGGTAAATATGTGGGGGTATCCTAATGAAACTCACTATACTTGTCCAGGCTACTATAAACGCATGAAATGGAAAGCTTTCCAAATATAAAAATCCAGATTGTCATTAAAAGTAAAGGTGATAATGGCAATGATTAAAATCGTGAATTGGGTGTTGTTCAATTTTGTACAAGTAGCCACAAAAAAACCAACAATTAGAAATTTTGTTGTCAAATCAGTGGCTAATGTGAAATTCATAGCTGAAGATATTAAATTTTGGGCGACACTAATTATTTCTATATTTTAATTGCTAAAAAAGCGCGTGCGCACTTCAAGTTTAACAGTATATTTTTATGCTGTTTTTATTATATTTTTAAATATTTAGTGAAGCTGTCGCCAGCCAAGTTTGGCGACCGAGGTGGCAATTTGTATAATATGGTAATGGCCAGCAAAGCTATCATATATGGCTAAGTGAGAGCATTATTACCACCATTAAACAGCAATAAACCCGCCAGTTAAATTAGAGAAGAAAAAATAAACAAAAATACAACAACGAACTTGAAATGTGTCACACGCCCCGATCGCTAATAGTTGAGCGCACTCCTTTGCGATTTGAAATCGCGACTTTTCGCAGCAATTTTTGGCGTTAATGTTTGTTGCTAATTTCTTTAAATATACCATATATTGGTTACAGGTAGACTCACTGGCTTGGCACAAATATTTGTAAACTCAAGGCAATTTTATGCAAACACAGGTACATTTCATTCCCGCAACTGAGGAGCAATTAGGCTGCGCTGTGCTGGAAAATTTGAATTTCATGTGAAAATCGGATGAAAATTTCATGCTCAACTTGCCACAAGCTACGGCACTAAGTAAATATTTGTGAGTATGTAAATGCTAACACACACACAAACGAGTTTATTAGTTTATGGATACTCATTAGGTTTTCAGTTCATTTGCGGCATAAATAATGCGTACACTGACGCAGTGGCATAAATTTGGCGCAGACGCGTAACGCAGCAAAAAGTTGCACACACTTGTGCTTACCAGACATACAAATATGCAGTTTGCTCATAAAAGTATAAATATTTGCGTGTTTACTACATAAAACTGTGAAATTTTTATTTGCCATTAAAAATGCATTCAGATAAATTTGCCTTATGCGTAGATTTATAAAAGAAAGCGATGTTTACTGCTCGAGTTTTCATGTGAAAATTTATTTGTAACGCTGTAAACACAGCTTAATAGGAAGGCGCTTATATAACAAGTCTTTTGCTGGCGCTGCATAGCAAAATTTACGGTAAAAAGAAATTGGTTAATACAGTGAAATTCCCCATTGCGGACAATCCTCATAACCGAACATCTCCCATAACCGGACATCCCCCATAGCCGGACAAATTTTATGAACACAATGTTTTCATTATTATTTTCATATAAAACCAGTTGCTATAACCGGACATGAAAATTTCCAATGGCCGCACACAATCACCATTTTGGTAATATTTCGTTCAAATTATTCTGATAAACGGACAAGTTTTCATAAAATTTGTCAATAAAATTGTGTACAATTTAAAGTTCCCGTTCTTTTAAATTCTCACTAATTTTTGGCGTTTTAAGACAGTTTCTGTTTTTTAGAACAATACGTAAGGTGGTCACAGCAAACAAATTGTCTTGCGCTGGTGCCACCTGCTTCGCGGTGGCTCAACGGAAACTAATTGGATAATTGGCATTTATTCACTCCTGGTGGACATTGGCTCGCATTTATTATTCAGTAGAATACATTTTAAACACTCGTTTTCGCCTCATAGTTATGGGGTTTGTCCAGAAAGTAATAGCACTGAGTCGATTTCAAAAATTTTATTGAACCAAACGTTACAATTCTTTAAAAACTTTCAAAATAGTCTCTTTCTGCGCCGATACAGCGCTGCCAGCGCGATTCCCAAGCATTGAAGGCGTCATGAGAGGCATTCTCCGAAATAGCCTTGAGAGTCGAGGTGCATGCTGCTTGGACAAAGTTGTCGTCTCAAAATGCTTGCTTTTCATCGACCTCTTCAGGCAAGAACACAAAAAAAGTGCGGGTGGACCCATCTGAGCTGTAGGGCGGCTGCGGAAACGGTGGGATGCCGGCCTTGGCTAAGTAGCTGTTCACAAGAAAGGCAGTGTGAGCCGGGGCGTTGTCGTGGTGCAACTTCCAATCGGCCACGATGTCTTGTCGGACTCTATTGACCCTCTGTTTGAGTCTCTTGAGGACTTCCACGTATTTGGCGTTGACGGTTTGTCCAGGAGGAACAAGTTCATTGTGGACTATGACTTTAACGTCAAAAAAAGACAATGGGCATCGTTTTCACTTTGGATTTGCTTATTTCTCCAATCTTCATCAGCGATCTCTTCCCGGCCATCTAAAAAGGCCTGATGCCACCGAAACACACCACTTGCTATAACAACATTTGGATAAGCCTGCTTGATCATATCAAACGTCTCTGACGCAGATTTACCGAGTTTCACACAGAATTTTTCATTCATTTCGGCATTTTGCGAATGTTCATTTTCGGCTTGCACCACTCATAGAAACACCACTCCCTCTCCAAGTGCTCGAAGACAACTGATCAGCCACACGTTCGTTAGCTCGGAACGCCATCTACCGAATCCAGAAGATGCCCGCTCCGAAGGACGGTCGCGTCAGAAGAAAATCAGTCCTATTACTTTCCAGACAAATCCTATATTTGAACAGCTCCCTTAGCCAGACCGAAACAACGTGACGGTGAGTGTCCGGTTGTGAGGAATTTCACTGTATTAGCGGTTTTCGTTTCACTATGCGTTAGTCTCCAGCGAATTGAACAAACTATACCATATGCTCAACGGTAGGGTTAAATATCAACCCGTCAAGAACAACCATTGTCCCTTTTACACGAAGATCTTTTCTGGGTAATGGCACAACACTGGCCCTTCTTCCTAGGGTCGACGTTACGAAGACGTTAAAAAGAAGTTAAGAGTTACTATCGATAGTGAGGCGAAGTGGAGTGATTCCACGCTCGACCTACTACTGAGGGGCAGCACTACTCGGTGGTACACTGACGGCTCGAAAACACCGGAAGGCATTGGAGCAAGGATTGCGGGACCACATACCAAACTGTCCATACCAATGGGACGTTTTCCGAGCATCTTTCAAGCAGAAGTCTTTGCTATTAGTCAGTGTGCAAAAATCAATATCTATCGCAGTCAGCGTATCCCTATGCTTACCTCAAGCAGCATTATAAGTGATATCAGTTTATAAGGTCAAATCGCTTTTAATGGAGGATTGTATAGGAAGGCTGAACCTCCTATCAGATTGCAACCGTGTATACCATGTGATTTGAGTGCCGGGGCATAAAGGGGTAGTTGGCAATGAGCTGGCTGACGAACTAGTCCGCTCTGCGATAACGTCCAGGATGATGTGTCCATAACCGTCCATTGCGGTGGGGCCCCACTCTATAAAGGAGTTGTTGCGCACGGAGGAAAAAGTGGTGAGAGAACGGCACTAGCAGCAGGGAGCAGATATGCACCACGCCAAGCTACTACTGGGAGCGTCCAACCTTTGAAGATTTAAAGATATGATCAACCTCCCCGAGATAAATTACGCCTCCTTGCCGCGCTCCATACAGGGCATTACGACCACAGGAAGCACTTGTCCACAATGCCGTTTGCGCAAACTGCCGGTTTTGTGATATGTAACAGGAAACTCCAGAACACCTGATTCTAGATTGACCAGCAATTTTTAGAAGTAGACTCAAGACCTTAGGTCCTCAGACGCGCCCAACTACTGAACTCTTTTGACCATATTTGATATAGGAGAAAACACAATAGACCAGAGGGTGCAGTGCAAAGCCTCAATTATTTTCTATATATTCCATATGCTCAAACAAACGGACAGCACTTTTGGTGCATCCAATCGCTAACATGTCTTCTGACGCATGCCTAATAGTGTCATGACTCATGATTCTTACTTAGTGGAGGAATTATTCATTTATTTATTTCTATAAAAACCTAAATAAACGCAATTTATACGTACATACATAAACAATAACAAGGCTACCACATCCTCTTTTCGGCATTCAGTAATGAGTTTAACATAATTTGATTTCACTTTCGCACTTCTTTTAGCTGTAAAAGTCCAAAAGTACATCAGCATCTTTATCAGTTTGTTCTCATGGACGAGCGTGTCTACATAAAATATAAACAGATATTTTCGAATTTGTTTCTTTATATGCATGTAGGTTGTTCCCTTGACTGTGCTCTTGTACCCTGACATTGCAACAGCACCCAGGCATACACACGCACCCGAACACACCCAGATTGCATAGCTGACAAAATTAAAATTTTCCTCGAACATTTATCGCATTTCGCCAACATCTGCGACGCGTTGGCCTTACTACTCATACGAATGAGAAGAATTTTACATACATTTTCTATTATAACATACACATGGATGTACTTATGTATGTAGATATACAGGCGTTGGTTCCTACGCACGAAATGCACACTTGTGACCGTAAGGGCATATGCACTCGTACAAGTCAAAATATCTGAGTATAAATATGTATTATATACCATGTTAAATGTGATTTGGATTTTTTTTTTAACTTTTCACTCTTTTGTGGTCAAATTAAATTTTTGTCTTTTCGACTCTGCCTTGTCAGCGTCACATTACGGCTACTGAAAGTAAGACATAAAGGGACCCCTTAAGAAAAATATGGTCATTAATATCATACTGTAATCTAAAAGTAAGGTGAATTTGTATTTATATTCAACTTATTAATTCTTTGGATATAGTATAGCCTTCAAGACCTACTTCTCCTCAATCGCGACAAAACGCCGTCCTCGCATAAGCCTTTTGAATTGGCTGAATAGCTAGTCTGTCACTTTTAAGCCACAAAATATTTTTCAAAATAGTTTTGGGCTGAGCCAAATGATATTCATTCCAACACTATCAGCGAGGTCTCTAATTGTGAATCGACATTTTTCAAGCACCAAATCTTTCAACGTGGATCACGTCGGTAAAAGTTGATGTACGTCCCGGCCGTGGTTCGTCTTTAAAGCGTTTTGGCTCGCTTTGAACCCATCGTACCCTTATAAATGGTTTTTTGTGCCATAATTTGATCGGCAAAACCCAGTAGTTTTAAATGCCAATTTCACCTTACTTTTGTATTACACACATACACATATACATCGTCTAGTTATAGGTTAGTTAACGGAAGAAATTATTATTATTTTATAATAAACATTTTGCGTCAGGAACTGGAGATTTCAAAAAGATGCCTTAACAGCAGTTCTTTTACAATGTCGAATAGTTCTCGAAAAATCACAGTTCTTATCAGTTCACCAATATGTCCTTATTATAAAACACTGTCTAATTTCACTCTATGGTTAAAAATCCATAAAATGTCAATTAGCCTACCTTACTGCCTATTCCATCTCTAAAAGACTTTATTCATAATTTTAAAATTTTTAATTTATTCTGCAAAATCTTTGTCGTCCCCTTCAAAGTAATCCCCCTTGGCCAAAAATCCACTTGTTCCAACGTCAAATCATCGAATCAGTTTTTAAAGTTAATTTTCGGAATAGCCTTCAATTCGCGTAGCCATTCCCGTTTAATATCTTCAATTGACTTAAAACGGCTTCCCCATAGCGGTCGTTTGCTGAATAGCCAGAAGTCACGCGGAGCTAAGTCAGGCAATTACGGTGGTTGCGCCCCAGATTCGTTGAAAATTTTCGGAAAAACTCACGAAGAATCAATACAGTATGCGATGGTGCATTGGTTTTCGGCTTCTGATTACCTTTGCCATGATATTCGGCCGATTGATCGTCTGGTTGCGGGTCATGAGCATAGATCCAAGACTCATCGCCAGTAATAATACGTTTCATGACATATTGGTAGTCGGAAAGAATTGTTTTACATACTTCTACGGGACGCTGTTTTTCAAACAAGCTGAAAGATTTTGGAACCAATCTTATAGGCCCAAATAATCTTTCAAAATGTGTTTCACCGATGCTTCCGATATTCCAACGATACTATTAAGATCTCTGACTATTAATGGCCGATTCTCAAGCACCAATTCCTCTATTTTATTGACGTGTTGATCATCAGCTGATGCTAATAGCCGTTCTGGGCGGGTTGTCATCAATCGTTCTTGAGCCTTCGTGTTTCGGCTATCATTACTTATTCAGCTTTACTAGAGATCTGTGTGCGAGAAATCGTACTCCGGATGTTATCCAGCCTTATATACAACGAATTAATAAAGTTTACATTTTTTAATTTTTATTCAAATAAATATAATTTCTCTTCAATTGCCCTGTAACCACAAGTGAAATTTGCTATATAAGCCATTTTAATTACGTCACTTTAGCGGTTAGTGGATTTTAATCAATTAAATAAACTTGACAAGAACTTCAATAATCATAATAATAACTAGAGTTAAAAACAAAAAAATGATTTTTATAAAGTCGTTCAAACTTAGTTGTTATACATGCAATTAAATGAATTCCTGCTGACCACATTGTGCTCTAAAGATGCCTGCCATTTACGCATAGTCATACCGCTTTATGGACACCATGCGTCGTTTGGCAAACGCATCGGTTCACTTGACACTCGGAGGGCGCATCAAGTAAAAATAAACTCATTTACAACAATTTTTATGTGATATCTGTAAAAGTTGGCGCATCAAAGCGCTGTAATGAAGTAATGCAATGCTCACACAGCTCTGGCAGCTGAGTACTCGTCTCTTTATGGGAATAAATATCAAGACATGAACTTTTAATAGCAATTACTTGTTAAAATGTCTTCTTTACATTTGCAAGTTTATTTATTTTCGGACTGATGCCTTACATTAAGAAATTTCGCCGTTAAATACGAATCGCGTTGAGAACTATTGTTTGCGTCGAGTAGATACCGTGCGAGTATCGGTTGGCGCATTTCACGCATGACATCATCACCATAACCGAGCGGTCCATCATTATCATTATAATCACTGCCTAGACGGATGGATGCGCAAATGAGCGCACCAACTGACTAACTGACTGACAGACGGGCTGAGTGATGGACAACTACATACATATGTACGTACGTAAACGTATAAAGTTGTTGCTTTAATAATATTATTCCCACTTCGCACAAATTATTCAACTTAAATACTAATTGTGCAAAGTCGATGTGTATCTAAAGCGATTTTATAAGGCTGTCGACGAAATGTGACTTAAAATAACTACAACAACATCTGTATGCCTGTAAACTTTGTCCTACTACACCCATAAAGCAAAGGCTCGTCTACGTTTAAGAGCGTAATTGCACCCAAAGCACGTAGAGAATTTAAATTAAAAAACTTTTTCAGACAGTTTACAATGGCGCACATGTCTTGCTTGAGCCTTGCAGTGACACCCACGTCGCGAAGTCTGCAAGTCAGCCTGAAACACTTTGCGTAACGTAAACTTCTTTGGCGCCAGCCTATTTGGCGAGTACATCTTCACGATCTCAGGCGTCTGAAGTTTATATAATGCCGAAAATTTGTATGGATTATTGTGTGAGTTTCACAACTTCGCGATTTACACTGGAGATGAATGCTTAATTACTGCGAAATAGATTTCAATCTAAATTACCTGTTCGCTGCCCAAAAAAAAGTGAAAATTAGAAAATAAAAACTGGTTTCATAATCTCACTGTCCAATTTTTCACATTAATATACATATGTACTATATATATATATATAATTTTTTTTTAACTTACAGTACGTTAACCCGTAATTAGTTATGCCTATCGCACATTTCAGCAATATGAGCACGTACTGTTATTAGTAGAGTTGTACTTATTTAAATCATAGTTTCATTGTAAACTGTTTTTGGAATGCCAAAAAGTTTCGTACTTTCGTTTAAAAGTTTACAACAACTACGTTCTGACAAAACAGTACCCGGCAAAATATTTAATTAGTCATCAATATTTATTTTTTCGCCTGAAAGTAATCCCCACCAGCTGTAATGCACTTATGCCAACGATTTTTCCAGTCCTCGACACAATTTTCATAAGCACTTTTTGGGATAAGCTTCATATTCTTTAGCGAATTTTGTTTTATCTCTTCGATCGACTGAAAACGGGTTCCATTCCGATGATTTATGACTTGTTTACATGTCAAACTCATAAATCCATATCTCGTCGGCAGTTATAATGCTCTCCATGAATCTGTTTACGGCACTGTTTTTGAAAAAAAAAATCAGCTTCATCCGGACAAGTCGAGCAGGAACGACTTCCATACCCAAAATATCCGCCAAAATCGTTCGAATGGACTCGCGAGTGATGTGTTGCTCTCTTGCCATCTCTCTAAGAACTAACCTGACAATTTTCAAGTACCATACCTTCACTTTTTTGGTATTTTCATTAGTTTAAAAGGTCGAAGATCGTCCAGAACGAGGCATGTTTTCAAACATATCTCGACCGTCTTTGAAGGCTCACTCATAGGCTAGTGTTTTTGAGATAAAACTGAACCACCGTAAATCTTTTCCAACATTCGCAACGATTCCGCACAACAAAATTTGTTTAGAAATACCAAATTTGAGATTCTTCGTTCGATAACTGTTATCAAACACATACTTTCCAAAACACTTATTGAAAAAAAGTTTGTTTGGACGGAAAACATAACCATTATAGGAGCAATTTAATATTTACAGAGTAGTCAACTTTGGTATTTTTCAATCCCTTGAAACGTGTTTGACTAAAAAAGGGAGAAATATTTATTCAAAAAATGTTAAGCACCCCAAAAGGTGCATGTTTACAGATGATTCTCTGCCCATGGATTGGATGCAAAAAGACAATGATCGGAAACATAGGAGCAGACTGTACTAAACTATTATTATAAATTGGTCATCACAGGCACCAAACGCCATTCCAATATATAATGTTTGGGCTTTAATAAAAACCAGAATATTAAGAAAACATTAAACGTTAACACGAGATTTCTCTCGGTTACTCCAACGTACCTGGAGGTGGCTTCCTTTGGAATATGCGGAAAATTTAGTTGCAAGTTGCCTTCAAACATGTCAAGCTATATGTGGGTTATCTTTACGAGTATATTTCGGTATTAGAGAACAGAAAACAATTAGTAATCATCGGAAATCATTTCACAGTTCTTCAAAATATTCTCCGTTAAGATCTCTATACTTTTACATGCGTTTGAAGCAATTGTCAAGGAACTTTTGCCACTCTGATTGAGCTATCACCAAAACATGCCTTTTGAACGCATCAACCGTTTCTTCAGGTGTCATACGCTGCCTGGCAAACAAATGGTTGTATTTAGATATTCCTATTCTGCGTTGTTCCGGTAGTATGGTCCGACAAGTCCAGTTTTTCCAAAAACATAGGTAACCATTTTGTTGGATTCGGCGCTAGTTGAAACACTCGGATTAAGAATTAAGTCCATCTATGCACTCTTGATGAGTAAATCCACGTCGAAAGTTGAAAAAAATAACTACGCGAAAATCGTGAACATTTCATATTTCGGTCGAGAAGAATATTTAAAGTCGCAGTAAACGACACAAAAAGCGTTCGTATGGCAAAATATTCTGAGTATACCTACCATCAAAAATGTCAAACTTTACGATAAGGTTGTGAGATGCCAGCTTACTAGGTTCCTAAATCCCAAAATGAAAAAGGCATTTCATCATATCTATTATTACACAATTTTTCCCCAATAAGCATTACCTACTCGTACACTTTGGAAAACAATAACGTTGTTTTTTGAACGCACTGTATGTGTAGACTACACGTATTTCAGTTGAACCAAACGTACACCTCGTCCAAATTCTTATCGCTCTTTCAAAATTTATAGAATTTACATTGTTTACATGCAGGTGAATACACGGCTTTTCGATCCCTTTTTTATTACGAGATATACCGGAATTTTATTAAATATATGACAAATTCATATTGTTATGGAAATCATAAAAGAGAAGAACAGAAATAAAAATTTACATTATAACAAAAATAAAACAAAAATTCATGGAACCGTTTTTGCGCTGACGCATGTCACGGTTCGTTTCCCGATCGCTCGAGCGCTTTTATGTTCGTAACTCTATTATTATTTCGGAGCTTTATGTTGGCAAATGGATTTTCTCTTTTTGGTAGCATAAAAATAGTGCAATGTTATGATGTATAATTTGATTACCACAGGGGGATGTAATTGGAATAGTACGTATGGCGCATACATATGTAAGTGCTGTATATAGTATACCGGGGCTTCGAATAGGGATGATATGATTTCTAAGTGTTGTTTCGGCCATTTTCAATTTTTCATGTTTTAATGTTTACAATTTCACCATGGAAAGTTATACGAAAGAAGAACATTTACCAACTCAATTTTATTATCAAAATAAGTAATCAATCGCCAATTGCAACTTTCCGTGTGTTTTTGCCATTTTATGCTCGGCGAATGGAAATTTCGAGCTCACATTTTCCTTACATATAGTTTAAGTACCAATAAGACAAGGAACCGGTTGAAGTAATGCAAATATTCCTGCCGTTCAGGCAAGTGTTTCCGGGGACCGCATTGTTCGATTTCAAGACTTCTCACGAAATGGGACTGTCTCAAACCACAACTTTGCGGATTTTTGGGCTTCTATCTAAATAAAATTGTTCTCAATCAAGAACTGAAACCATTGGATCACCGTAAACGTCACAAATTTGCTGATTTTGCCTTGGAACAATTTGAAAGCAATAACAATTTTTTTATGAAAATAATCTTCACCAACGAAACTATCTTTCATCTGGGTAGTAAATAAACAAAACTATAGATTCTGGTGCCAAGAAAATAAACAAATTATTCATGAACAACAATTACATTCACCTAAATTGACAGCTTGGTGTAGTTTTTTCTCTGGTGGAATCATCAGCCCGTACTTCTTTCGAAATTGTGTTATTTGAAGTCATTAGATCTTTAATAATAAACAAGACTCTCTTCAGAATTCAATATTGAATGTGCTGTTCAAAATCCTATATGTAGTATGTAAATATCTTGTGTGATTCGGGAAACGCAATTCAATCGTACCGTAAGTTGCGGATTATGGTATGGCGGCATCTTCGAGCAGTGCAGAGTTTGGCGAGTCTACGATTCGAGAAATGGCCCAGATTAACACTTTGCGACCGTTATAATTTTATATATGGGTGTCATGCAGGTCTCAATTAATTTTCGTTGAAAAAAAGCAATACACAGTGTGCAAGATTGCGAAGGAAAAATAAAATTTATTAATTCTTTACAAAACTTAAGATACATGTAATGTAATAATATGCTTAAATTTATATAAAAATTATATTTAATAGTTCTTTATCGTGTGGTATCAAAGCAGTCTCCAATATGAAGCCCTAGTTTTCGAGAACATGTGTCACAAAAATAGTTAGTTTGGCGTCTGAAATTTTTCTCTTTGAACATACGGTATAATCTTCACTTTTTGCATATATATAATATATGGAGTTTGCCATTTAGCCTTTCCTCTGTATCTGAGGACGATGGTCTTCCTGCTTTTAAAAATATTTCATCACGAAAATCACCTACGTCCTGTTTTCTCTTGTTGTCGACTCCTTATATAAGATGTATGCATTGATTGCGCTTATTTCTAATCCCCAGAAAAACATGTTTCTCCACCATTTACACTATTTTCTCATAAAACAATATGAACTTGAATATTGATCAGCCTTATCGACACCTCTCGTATTCAAATTGTAGTTTATGATAACTTTTGGTTTGCCAATGTTGACGGTGCTACCTCTTTTTAATGTTCTTTGAATACTTTTCATATCATCAGATCGATACGACTGGAATGGTAAAAAAGCTTTGGTGTCTGAGAACAGGCATACGGTCGCAAAGGGTTAAACGACTTAACGTTTGTAAATAATTTTTTCTGGGGTATGTTAAATCTAAGGGTTACGTTAAACAACCAGCAACGCTAGAGGAGCTCGAAGGCAACAGTCAGCGGACTATAGTCGAAATGTTGCTCGGGTCATTGAAAATTGGCGTGAAAGAGAGGAGGTTTGCAAAGGAGTCATGGTCCAAATGTTGGCGTAAAATTATCTCCATAAAAAAACAAAACCCATTTTGATCTAATTTGAGTGTTTTACTTCATTTTAACATCAAGTCGTTCTTGTTGGTAGACTCTTTATCTTATTGTGGTTGATGGATATCTTTAAGAGTTTTTCAATTTGTTCCTTGCTTCATCAAGAAGAAGTTAAAAACGTCCACAGTTAAGTTATGTGAACTTGTTTCCTGCCAAAGCTAACTTTTTAGTACTTCAGGCACACATGGACATACCTACGAGTTCTAACTTACTACAACGATTTTCAAAAAATATTAAACATAATGCAATTTACTTTATTTACAAGTGAACTTTGGGGACCTCACCGAAATTTGTAATAAAAATGTATTAACATTGCACAAAGTCCTAATGAATTAAAAATTACACAACCCGATCGAGTGTATGCTTAAACACTCAAAATTCGTTGTTGCAAGAAGCTTTCTGTTGCAATTTAAACTTAATTCGGATCGTTTTTCATTCAAAGCTTTTTTACGCTTTCAAAATCAACTGGCGCATAAAGTGCTCGTACATATTTCCGTTTCTTTCCATTTAGGTTATAATTAATTTGCTTTATTTACTAAAATTTTCAATTACTTTTCGGTTTCGTTTCGTTTTTAGCACAGCAATTATAACAGTTATCAGAGCATTTTAGAAATTAATTTCGGCGAATGAAATCTATTTCAGTTTTGTTTGCACGTTTGTACTTATAGCTTTTTGTTGTTGTTTTTTTTTTGCTAATTTTTCATGTACATAATTTATATTATTTAAATTGTGTTTTCGGCTAACATGAATAGCTGGAAACAGGGGGTAAAAGATATCAAACAAACGACTATTTGGCTCAACAAATGTTTAGGACTACGCCCTGTCGGAAAAATTAGCTAGTCATTTGAGTTCTACTTCACGGCATATTTGTGGTTGAGTTTTGTTTTGGATGAAGTATTTTTCCTAGAAATGTATTTTGAAAGCCGCAAGTATTAAAATATGGATCATAATTTATTATTATTAAATAATTTAATCAAAGTATTGCTAGCAATAGCACCAGGAAAAATACAGCTTATTGTATATTTTATTTATATTACAAAATTATGTGCTTATATAAACAAATTTTTAATAAATGAAATAACTAACACTGGATTATATATTACAATAACAAATTTATTTCACTTTTTCTTTTTAGGTAAGCAAAAAAACTAGTCACTTCATAAACATATGCTCACATTTTCCTAAGGTGCATTTTTGCAGGTAATTATTTAGCTATTGTTACAAATCTCTATACGTATAAGTACACATATGTATGAACTACACAATTCGAAAAAATTGTAATTACCGGGTGAAGATACTAATGAATATATAGGGTGATCCATTTCGAAGTTCTCTACTTTTTTTAAGGAAAAAACACAGAAACTTCAAATTTAATAGGGAATGTTTATTATCATTCAGGAGAACATTCTTTGGCATTTGTATTTTGAAGATCATCTCAGGTGGCGGTCCATCCATCTGTTTGAGTCCAATTTTCGATGACTCGTTTGAGTCGTTTCGCCTGCAAACTGACAAATGACACACGTTATATTTTGCTCCAATGTCTGAATCAAAGCAGGATTGTCCGCATAGACTTTAGACCTTACATATTCCTGCAGGAAAATGTCTGAGTGCTTCACACGATCTTGTGGCCAATCTAGGCTAAAACCTGAGTTATTACTCACCGAAGTGTTCCATCTATATGTTCGACTGGGAAGTGCACCGTCTTGTAGAAACCAAAAGTCGCCGACCGAGCTATCATTTAGGCATGAAATAGCCGGTTATCTTGATACGATAACAGTGGCTATTGACGGTTACGTTCCACTGTATCATCATGTTTGTGTTATCGTGGCCGAACTTTTACCGAAACCTTCTCACGCGGCAATTTTGGTTGTTTACATACCCATTGAGCTGGAAATGGTACTCATCGCTGAACAAAATTTGGCCGAAAACGACTAATCTTCTTGAAACTTTTCAAAAGCCCATAGAGCGAAGCGATGTCGCTTGGGAAGGTCGAACGGCTTCAGTTCTTACACAAACTATATTTTGTACGCTTTTAATTTCAGATCTCGACGTAAAATGCGCCAAGTCGTTCAATACGTCAATCTGAGTTGTTACAAACAGCCGCGAATCGAATCTCCACGGTTCGCGTAGCGCTCGAAACACATTCTTAACAGAAGGTGAATTTTCGTACTAAAGTTGAACCATTTGTAAACATTGTTCAGATGTTTGTCTATCCATGATGAAATACCAAACAATGGCTTTCGCCACAAAATACTACCAACTTGAGCTAAAACACTCGTTCGACTTGCTTTGACCTGCAAAAGCTGTATGAAGGCTATTGAAAAAGAATAATGGATTTCGGTGAGCGAAAAACCATTTTTACTCGAATATATACCATAATCTGTTTACTTTAAGCGAGGATACACTTGTTACCAAAATAAGGTATGTGATATCACACGATCTTGTGGCCAATCGTCCGTAAAACGTAAAGTTATTAGTAGTGTTCTAGATCAACGGTTAAACAATTGAACTTATGCGATGTGTGAAAACGGCCCGACTTGTTGAAACAATTATGTACGTTTAAGTCAAGTTTCATATAATTCATGTAAGTCGGTTGCCATGGTCGAAACGGTCGCTATAGACCGTAAACTCTCTCTTTCTGAATCATTTTTAAAAGAACTAATGACAATCGGATGATTCCACCGGCCTACAAACCACACCAAACTATTATTTTTTCTCTTTAGGTTGCTCTTAGTACCAAATGCGGCAATTTTGGTTGTTTACACACCCATTGAGATAGAAATGTGCATCGTCGCTGAACAAAATTTGGCTCGAAAACGGCAGATCTGCTTGAAACTTTTCAAGAGCCCATAGAGCCAAGCAATGACGCTTGGGAAGGTCATGTGGCTTCAGTTCTTGTACAAGCTGTACGCTTTCAATTTAAGAAAAAATGTGCGAAGTCGTTCCATACGTCAGGCTGCAAACGGCCCCTAATCGACTCTCCACGGTCTTCGTGTACACTTTAAGCTACGGCTGCCAAATTTTCTTTTCGAAGCACTTTTCCATCTCCGATTGAGCTGGGTTTCAAACATGGTGTTTGCGAATGCTTCAAAGGGCCTGTTATGTTGACGAAAGTTGAGCGAACGTACACGACATATACTTTACAGACGTGAATTGTGTGGGAATAAAAAAGTTGAAACGACTTGGAAACGCCAAGTCAGCTGTACCCCCATGATGACCAGACAACATCACTGAAGGGGGTTTTGGCCGTCTAGAAAGCATGAATTTCGCTAATTTTGAGCCGATGTGTAAAAAAGGCAATTAATCATGGTGCACCATCCAATTTTCTTCTCTTAGTTATTTGTTAATTTTAGGCGAGTACATTTCTCCGAAACTTCAAAGGCAAAATTTCAAATGGTGGCTGTACACTCAGAATTGACCACGTGGCCATACCATTGCTTTCAAGCGTCCTAGTTATCTGAAACCAAAAAAAACCAGTTATTAATCTAGAAACAGTCGCAATAGCCGGATTTGCTTCGAAAAGTGCTAAAAATTTTTCACGAACAATGTTGCGACTCGTCTTGGAAGACACAGTTTTTTGCTGTTTTTTTCGGCTCATATTTCGAATTTTTTAAAGATTCAATGAAAAATTTGGGGATGTGAGGCTATCTTATAAGCATGACAAACTTTATAGAAAGACTCTATAAAAATTTTTTTCAGCATTTCTTTACACCTAGATCGTCTGAGCCTTAAAGTTTGAGCGATTGTCAAAGTCTGTGCGGGAGTTCCAACGGCCGAAACCTTTTTGAATGCCTATCTCATGCAATATCGAATTTGTATGCTGGTGAAAAATGTACTAGGCATGCCTCTAATCTGAAGGTAGATTTTTTTAAATGACGGTCTTGCATTATCAGTTCACACGACAGTTTTCTGGCACTAACGGCTGTTTATCAAAAAAGGCACCTTGGAAAAAGTTCCTTTCTTGGCGTCGGATCCAAGTTTAATTCGTTGAGAGAATGCTTTTTCACAGTACAATACAGGATGGTGCTTCAGCCTTTACAAAGATTTTAGTTCATCGACCAAATATGGTCGTGATAATCCACGTCGAAAGTGTGAAATAGTAGTGATGCACGAATCAACGTTTACGAGTCTAAAACTTTATCTTTTTTTGACTAACTTATGAATTTTTTAATTCCCTCTGTGCGATACTACAAACAATTCGAATACTTTTGAAATGAACAAACTTTCTGAGTGATGTTCGAATAGAAAAGTCAAACTTATCCAATGGAAAATGTCGATTGCACTCGAAGACATACTTAGTAAATTGACAACCAGAGCATAATAATCCAATCAATACGCATTACTTCGGATATTGATAAGTGACATCAGAGTCTTCAGTATAGCGATTTCGAAACAGTAAAAAATAAGAATAACATATACTTACACATACGCATTTTTATGTTAGACAAATATATATTTTTTATTTTAAAGACATGTTATAGTAAGAAAGCTTTATAATGAAGCATGAAATTCACTTTTTGAATAGGCGTTTGAACACTCATTGGCATAAAACAAATAAGCCACACTTCCAAAAATGAACAAAGAACATGGTTCAACGCGTGTCTGGCGAGCCTCAATTCGCTGCCCGCTCGCATCTCACGTTTTCGCATTTAATTTGTAGTTAAATCTTTTTTCGATTTAATTTTTTAGTATTTTAGTTCTTTGTTAACCGAAAGCAAGCGGGCCAGTTATGCCTATTATTTATTGCCGGCACAGGATTTGTTGAACTTTCGACGAACAATGCCCGCTTAGTGACTATGATTCTAAGCCCATTTGATAGCCGACTATGGAGCAAATAGCTTAAGCCATTAACACTGCCAGCGTTGGATTAAAGATATGCGTGAACGGCAGCGAAAGGCGGCGAATGAGTGAGATCTTTTATGCGATATGTCAGTTGACTGTGTCTGTTTACATGTGTGTGTGTGTGTGTACTGAAAAATTTTGCATTACTTTCAACATACATTTCGGGGTCAAACATAATGGCAGTGCAAACAATAACAACACATAAAATATTCATTAAAACTCACGCATAAATAGTGAAACATACATTTTTTGTTGTTGCTCTCTTTATTAATAAACACTATTTTAATAGAAAATCTTAATTAAAAATAGTGAATGAAAAAGTAAATTGCTAAATGTTTCCAATTAAGTGGCTATATTGATCGATAAAACAACAAAGTTTCTTTACACTAACGCCTTCCATACAATCCAAGCCAATTAAGCAGCGCTGCTCATAGCAACGGACATTGGCCGCTAAATTTTATTGTTTGTTTCTGCGTTTATTGCAGTCTTTTTAGATTTCACGCATATTTATACAGACACCAAGCGTATTTGGTTTCACGTTGTATGCTGATTTTTATCTTTTGTGCGAAAAGTAGTGTCTTTCCACTGCAAAACCGCGAATCGTGTCTTCGCCAATCGATCATCAATCTTCGTTTGGCCCATCCTATCGATGTAAGCATGTGCATACTTATATATCAATAAAATTAATTTAAAATATGTTTACTATCAAATTTTTTGTTGTTGTTTCATTAGAAACTTTTTTGTGTTCGATTTTGACTAGATAAGCGCGCGTTTAAGGCAGCGTGTAGGTTTTATTAACCCCTCGCTATGAAAGCTGCCTTCTGACACTCCAATATGCTCGTACATCGACATTGACTTATTGACATATCACACACGAGTTTGCTTATAACTTTGACGCCAATGTTGGCCGCTGTCATAAATGTGCTCAAGTGGAAATGTGTAGTTTCTATTTTCCCCCATTTCAAAAATTAATGCGCACACCCATACAAACATATAAATATGTACAAAATAATGTGGTTTCTCTGCACTCTGCGTGTCAGTCAGTCACTCAAGCGCGAGTTGATAGAAAGTTTAACATATGACAGCTTAATTTCATACTTGCACATACATAAATATGTTTGTATCTAGTTGAACTCCATGCAGTAACGGTAAATGAAACAAAATTTCAGTTACTGTTTTTATTATCTTTACATCTAGTGCCCAGTAGCGGGCCAATAACCCGCTAACACTTTGCCATACAAACAGTAATCTCCTTAACACGTTAATTATGGAAATACAAGGGTGGGTCGTTGAATAATAAATTTTGGTTAATTCTAGTAGATTTTTATTTGACGATTTATCTTCAAAACAAATGTAATGAATTATTTTCCCAGTTAAGGCTATAATTTCCAAACATATTGTTCTGATCGGACTCTTACAGCATAAAATTGCCATTAAAACTGGCCGAACAAAGTCAATTTAAGGACACTCTTAAAAGATATTTTTCCTTATTAACTAACCTTAATTCAATTGACCTGAAAAGTCTCCAGCCTGACACATTGATAGAGCTTCTAGAGTTAAATCCATACGAATTTTAGTTAGCCCTAATCTTCAAAACACGCTTGGATGACCGTAAAGTGCAGTTATTCGAGATAGCAAACACTCTAAAAATCTCAAATGAACGTCTACATCATATCTTTCACAACTATTTGGGTACGAGAAAGTTCTGATCAAAAACAGCGACAATTCGGAGTACAGAGTTTTTCCGGAAAGTAATAGGACTGAGTCCATTTAAAAAAATTTATTGAACCGATGATTTCATTTCTTTAAAAACTTTCAAAATAAGCTCCTTTTGCGTCGTTGCTGCCAGCACGATTTCCAAGCATTGAAGTCGTCCCGGAAGTCATTCTCCGGAATAGCCTTGAGAATCGTGGTGCATGCTGCTTGGATCCTCTCTGTCGTCTCATAATGCTTGCCTTTCATCGGCCTTTTCAGTCAAGAAAACAAAAAAAGTTCCGGGGCCACATTTGGGCTGTAGGGTGGCTGCAGAAGTGTTGGGATGCCGGCCTTGGTTAGGTAGCTGTTCACAAGAAAGGCGGTGTGAACTGAGGCGTTGCCGTGATGTAACTTCCAATAGGCTGCGATGTCTTGTTGGACCCGATTCATCCTTCGTTTGAGTCTCTTAAGGACTTCCACGTAAAACTTACCGTTGACGGTTTGTCCAGGAGAAACAAATTCATGATGGACGATGCCTTTGATGTCAAAAAAGACAATGAGCATCGTTTTCCTTTTAGATTTGCTCATTCATCAGCAACTTCTTCCCGACCCTCCAAAAAGGTGCCTTCGACACACAGCACTTCTTGCTAAACCAACATCTGTGTAAGCCTGCTTGATCATATAAAACGTCTCTGTCGCAGATTTACCGAGTTTAACACCAAATTTAATCACGTACGAACGCTGCATTTTCGGCTTGCACCACTTACAGAAACACGTCGCGCGAAAATTGTCCAAGTCCTCGGTGACAACTGACCAGTCGCTCGTTCGTTAATTAGGAATCCCCTCTACCGAATCCAGTCGGTGCGCGCACGCTCCGTAGTACAGTCGCGCGGAAGAAAATCTGTACTATTTGTGTTACTTTCCGGATGAACCCTGTAGTGTTTAGAGATATTCAGGCGTAATAAACCAGAGTTTTCGCATCGATTGTGACAATGGATGAAAGACGGCTCCATCATTCCAATCCAAAGTCCAATCGACAGTCTTCCGAGTGGACTGCCTTCGATTAATCCGCTCCAAAGTGTAGAAAAACGCAACAATCGGCAGGCAAATCACATGTTTCATCAAGACAATGCATCGCATCACAAGTCAGTAAAAATCTATGAATTGAACTTCGAATTGCTTCCACATCTACCACCAAATTTTTCAGAGGCACAAAGTATTCAGTGAAGTTAGTGAACTCATCGAATACTTGTCTGAATCGAGTCATCCATGCATATTACACATCTTTATTATATAGTATATACATTTTTGGTACATCTCATCTTCTTCTTTATTGGTGTAGACACCGCTTACACGGTTATAACCAACAGCGAGCTAATTGTTTTTCCTTTTCCCTGTTTGGCGCCTATTGGAGATTCCAAGTGTAGCCAGGTCCTTTTCTACCTGGTCTTTTAAAGAGTGTGGAGGTCTTCCTCTTCCTTCTTTTCCCCGGCGTTTACTTCAGAACTGGAGTGTTTTCGTCCATCCGGACAACATGACCTAGCCAGCGTAGCCGCTGTCTTTTAATTCGCTGAACTATGTCCATGTCGTCGTATTATCTCATACAGCTCATCGTTCCATCGAATGCTGTATTCGGCGTAGTCTAAGCGAAAGGACCATAGTTTTTCCCCAGAACCTTACTCTCGAAAACACGTAATGCCGACTCATCAGATGTTGTCATCGAAAGGAAATGATTAGTGACAGTTTGGATTTTGTTGGCCGAGAGAGGACTTTACTTCTCAATTGCCTACTTAGACCGAAGTAACAACCGTTGGCGAGTTATTCTGCGTTGGATGTCGAGGCTGACGTTGTTACTGGTGTTAATGCCGTTTCCAAGATAGACGAGAATATCGACGACTTCGAAGTTATAACTGTCAACGGATATGTGTGAGCCAAGTTTCGAATGCGACCACTGTTTGTGTGATGGCAGGAAATATTTTGTTTTGCCTTCGTTCGCTACCAGACCTATTTCCTTATCCAGTCTGGAAAAATTAGAACTAATGGCGCGGTTGTTGAGGCCAATGATATCAATCTGCGTGATCGTTTGGTCGGTATTCTGTTGTGCTTTAGTACTATTATATACATTTGTATGTGTATGCATGTTTGTATGTAAGTAGTTATTCATACTAAAATACTATACATAAATATTTACTCATTAATTAATTAATATTTAAAATATAGTTTCGACTAAAAGCGCATATTGCACGCTCAATGCGAGGTCGCGTACTGCCATGAAGAAGGAAGCCTTCGAAAATGTGCTATTTTGCGCATGGTTAAAAATTAAAAACACTCAATTGGTGGGCATGCAAATTTTGTATGTCTGTGCAAATAAAAATATTTGTGCATATGTTAGCAAATATGATTTGAAAGCATCGCTGCCATCATTACATTAGTTAAGCCAATATTTAGCACAGAGTTGCATTCAAATGCCACAATAAATATGAAGCCCACACATGTGTATATATGTATGTATAGAACGTACATATATGTATATGTACAAGTATAAACATATATAAAATCCATGCCAGTGGCTAAAAGATGTGCATGCATTCATTATTGCAACCCTGTGCTGTGCGTGTGGTTTTCGTGATTTCGCAACCTTAATCGCATAAGGCAATAAATGCAGAAACACCTTGCTTTCGACACCTTTTTTGTTTGTATTGTTTGTGTTGTTATTTTTTACAACATATTTTTCTGTCATGTTAGCGAATATTTTTTATTTATTGCCTTTTCGTTTATTTGTTTGATATATTGCCTTTATTTTGAACCTCCATTGACTTGAAAGCAGATTTTGCATAACAGGCGTGGTGAGCTGACGGCTGTTTAAAAAGTATTTACATACATTTGTGAAAAACAAACAAACTTATAGTCCTCGAGGTACCCTGTAGCGATACCAATTAGTTATAAAACGAAAACTCAACTAGGTAGTTGACTGAAAAGTGCTGGTAACACATTAGTTATACCAGGTTTCTCGTGTACAGTACTTGTCCAATAAATTACGAACGAAGAAAAAATATGCAGAGTTCTAACTTTAATCCTTAATAAAAACATAAATATTTGGCGTATTTAAAAAAAAAATATTTTTTATATGCTATATACATTAAACTTAAATTATTATATTTTTATTTTGAATCATATTCAATATTTTGTCGCCCCGCCCTTATTTTTTAACACAGCCTTTATTCTATCAGGCAAGCTTTGAATGCATTTTTGTATCATGCTGTGCAGTTCGACGTTATTTGTTCAGACATCTTCAATGTTCCGCTTTAAAATGTCAATTGTTGTGTTACTTCGTTCATAAACCTTTCGTTTAAGATATGCCCAACAGTTCTCGATTGGATTTAGGTCCAGAGAATTGCCAGACCAAGGCAGGACTTCCAAATGCAATTCATTTAGGACATTCATGCTGTTTCTAGCTGTATGGCATGGAGCCCCATCTTGCATAAAGGTATATTCTTCTGGCGGAAAGTTAAGTTGGTTAACATAAGGCATCAACGTATCTTTAAGTACAGATATGTATTGAACAGATCGCATTGTGCCTTCAATGAATTGTAGGGGACCAGGCCCTTCTGCAGAAATGCAGCCCCAAAGAGCAATATAACGGTAATCTTACTCAATATTACACATTCTAGACATATCTACAAAAAAACAAACACATGGCTTACCATGTTTGCTTAAGTTTTTGAAATAAAAGAGAATGGAGTTGCCACAATCGAATGAAATATTAAAAAGCTTTTAATTGTTGCTCTCGTTCGTAATTTTTTGGACAAGTACTGTAAAAAACAGCCATTTTTTCAAAAAAAAATCTCATATAAAAAGTGAAATATTTTATTAACATTTTTTATTTTTTCAAACATACATACTATACACTATTAAAAAAGAAATTCTGAAACTTTTGGAAAAAAATATTTTCAACTCGGTCATTGTGACACCATTTCCGGTGACTCCTCGGAAAACAGATGCGCCCACGTTAGCAGGATAACTAGTTAGGGGTCATTGAAAAATATGTGTTTTCATTAAAACCTTAATTTAGAACTTAGACGAAGAGAAAAAAACTAAAAATTGGACTTTTGGCAGACATTCCAATTTCAGCGAAAATTTTGCGACATTATTTTATTTCAAATAGTTGTATTCGAAAAAAATTCCTTGGTCAAAGTCTTAAGAGAATTACATATCAAAGACCTGTGTAAAAGAAATCTTGCCAACCGACTTCAAAAACACAGTTTTGCGTAAAACGCGTTCTAAAACGGCGCACTTAGCCCAGCTAGCTTTAAGCGGACGAGTTTTCAAGGCTGTATCTCCAAAACTATTACTCGGATCAACTTAAAAGTTTAGGACAATATTCTAGAGGTGCTGTAGAATTTAAACCATCTAACCACTTAAAATAATGTTTCCCAAGAATATAGTGTCCAACGGCTGTAAAATTTAGGGTTAGGGTTAGGTCTAACCACAACAATTATGGATTCAGTTATATGTAGTGGCTCCCTTTCATAGAAACAACACGTACTTGTCCGCCTACATGCTATTATATAAATATATATTATGAAATCCTACTTTTTCCAAATAAAGCGAGGTTCCTACAGGGCATTGTGTTATCACACGTTTCGTCTCATTGGTTTATATATGCACCAGTAATTCGTAAAACATGCTGTATACAACCAACAACCAGTCCTTGATTTTAATTACCTCGTATTGGTGCGGATACTTAAGGTAACTTAACGCATAAGTTTACACTAATATATTTATGTACTTAGTTATGTACATAACGACTGTGCCGATACCTGTGTTTAATTACATTTCATTTACTTGGCCAAGGCAGCTCGCGGTTACCCATCGCCCATTGTTATGTTGCAATGCGTTGGTTCTAGCCACACTGCATAAAGGTATACAAACATACTTACACATATTTAAGTATAGTACATAAGTATTTTCACCGAGCCACACCGCACAACGCCCGGCACTTCAGCTTGTTGATTGCCTATCTGACAGCCGGTTTCATAATCGCCTTGTCGCTGCTCGTTCGTTTGGCCTTTCGAACTGTGCGATTCGTGCTGACTGTCTGTCTGCCGGCTTTCCGCCTGTTTGCAAGCCAACTTGCAACTGCAACAATATTTAGGCTTCAACACTTTGTGGCAACACGCATTTTACTTTGCTATTTTTAACCTTTCAGCAGTGTTTCTTCTCTTTTTAGTTTTATTCTTATACGCCCAGTCGCCTGCTTGGCCCCACAAATCAGTTTTGTCGGCTTTGGAACTGACCTCGTCGCCTGAATTTCGCTTAGCCTGTTTTATACTTGTAGATAAATATGTAAATATGCAAAGTAGTAAACGCGGTTTTATTTCCTTAGTGCTTACACTACTTCCTTCGTTGTTCTGATTCGGTTTCTTTCCTAGAAATACATATGTATGGTATGCTCTTTGTATGTATGTATATGCATTGTTGCTTATATACAATGTACTATATGTGGATATACTATATTAAACGCTTATCTACACATTTGTATATGTCCTAGTGAAGACTGCAGACCCACTTGCCTAAATTTTAGGTTTTATAGCTTTTCATTTCCTCTCTTTGCCATTTCGTATTGGTTGTTTCTTTTAACTTTTATGGTCGACAAGCGACCCACTTATCCAATATTTGACTGGTATAAAAGTGAAATTTTTATACATATAATATTACATATATATATATATATATATATATATATATACATATATGTACATATATGTTTCATACAAAGGAGTTTTTCGGAAAACAGGTTTATGAGTCACTGTTATAAAGCGTGGGTTAGGACGTTTGATTTATATTAGTTCTTTTGTAATGTCAGCATCTTTCATATGTTGAGAATAGCAAAATGGTAAGTTTAGACTGGATCGAATATGGACCGACGATTCCACCGGCCAAAAAACCTCACCAAACCGTTGTTTTCTGTATGAAATGGCAGCTGTTTAATCTCTTCAGGTTGCTCTTCGTCTCAAATGTGGCAATTTTGCTCGTTTACATATCCATTGAGCCAGAAATGGGCCTCATCGCTGAACAACATTTGCCTCAAAACCTTCCGATCTTCTTGGAACTTTTCAAACGCCCATAGAGCGAAGCGATGTCGCTTGGGCTGGTCGAGCGGTCGTAAAACACAGAATGTAAGTTTTCGTAATAAAGTTGAACGATTTGTAAACGTTGTTAAGAAAGTATTCCCATAAAGAAATGCCAAACAATACCGAATAAAAGTAACATGACAGCTTGAGACGACTCACACGTACGAGCACTTGTATGTCCATAAAAGGCTACTAAAACAAGGAAGGAAGGGCTAAGTTCGGGTGTCACCGAACATTTTATACTCTCGCATGATAAAGTGATAATCGAGATTTCATTATCCGTCATTTACATATTTTTCTATTTTGGTTCCTAATGTATATATTGTACTATACAGAGAAGGCATCAGATAGAATTCAAAATAGCGCTATATTGGAAGAAGGCCATCCCTCCATATTTCGTACATGTCATCAGGGTGTTAAAAAAGTATTATATACCAAATTTCATTGAAATCGGTCGAGTAGTTCCTGAGATACGGTTTTTGGGCCATAAGTGGGCGACGCCACGCCTATTTTCAATTTTTAAAAGAAACCTGAGTGCAGCTTCCTTTTGCCATTTCTTCGGTAAAATTTAGTGTTTCTAAGGTTTTTTGTTAGTCGGTTAACGCACTTTTAGTGACTTTCAACATAACTTTTGTATGGGAGGTGGGCGTGGTTATTATCCGATTTCTTCCATTTTTGAACTGTATATGGAAATGCCTGAAAGAAACAACCCTATAGAGTTTGGTTGACATAGCTGTAGTAGTTTCCGAGATATATACAAAAAACTTAGTAGGGGGCGGGGCCACGCCCACTTTCCAAAAAAAATTACGTCCAAATATGCCCCTCCCTAATGCTATCCTTCGTGCCAAATTTCACTTTAATACCTTTATTTATGGCTTAGTTATGACACTTTATAGGTTTTCGGTTTCCGCCATTTTGTGGGCGTGGCAGTGGGCCGATTTTGCCCATCTTCGAACTTAACCTTCCTATGGAGCCAAGAAATACGTGTACCAAGTTTCATCACGATATCTCAATTTTTACTCAAGTTACAGCTTGCACGGACGGACGGACGGACAGACGGACGGTCGGACAGACAGACATCCGGATTTCAACTCTACTCGTCACCCTGATCACTTTGGTATATATAACCCTATATCTGACTCTTTTAGTTTTAGGACTTACAAACAACCGTTATGTGAACAAAACTATAATACTCTCTTTAGCAACTTTGTTGCGAGAGTATAAAAAGTACTTTTACTTAGATCATAAAAGAGTACATATGTATATGTATAAGTATCTATACGTATGGGTAAAAACTATATAACCGAATAAAAGTAGTGTCATTTCAACAAAAAGTTGTTACCTTAATCGTCTTCGGACTACCAGACCGCTGCAGTGTCCTCCAAGCGGAGATCACAGTAATTAAAAAAAGCCTTCTTGTGCTGACAAAAAGTATATTCACAACAAGAAATATATTTATATGTAGTATTAATAAACGGCTTTGAAATCGCTAAAGCCTAAAGTGCTAAGTGCTAGGGTTTCATCAAAGATAGTGAAGTAATGCCTTGCTTGGAACATGGGCCGTACATGCCGACTATAAAAGTCGAAAAGGAAAGACATAATAATTCTAGTAGAAGTGCTAACAGTTCACTGTATAATTGGAGGGCATTCCAGCAGACTGGGAACACCATACAATCACTGTTATAAAAGCTGTCAAGAGGTAGAAAAGAGAAGAGACTGTTAGGCTTTGTGTAGGAAAAGAATCGCAACTATTGGTCGAGAGTTTCTTGATAGCGTCCAGGATATTTCACAAATAAAACTTTTAGTATTGATGAACTTCATTAGGAGCATAAGGTTTAAAAAAACTTATAGTAGTTATTAGATTTTAACGGCGGAGGTTAGACAATAGGCCTTTTAAAGGTCTAGGTGCATCGTCAGACATCGATCTCACTTGTCTATGTAACATAATAGAGGCAAGAAGTAAAAACATTGAACCTAAGTTACACTATCCTCCATTATTTTCTGCAAATTGAACTGAGAAACCGTTTGCAAGTCACCTCCGTCATCCGATAAGTCGAAAGTATTGATAATGAAATGTCGTAAAGTGATATCAAAAAGTTATATGTTGCATGACTTATTTAAGTTCTTTCAAAAAATTCAGATATGTATAGTATATCATAATCTCATATAATGTACATACATACATATGTATATGAATATTTAATTATATACGATTTGAAAAGAACCTGTTTAGCTACTGCTAGGCGTTGAACTCTCATGGCCATCATAACATTCATCCTTAAATAACTTGTTAAAGCCATTTACAGCCCAATGCACCTTTTGGGCCCCATACATTTTAACAGCTACTTCCTGTAGTGGTTAAGTCGTAAAATTGTTTAAGTACAAAAAATCATAAATTTTATTAGCATTTTGAAATCGCAGAGTAAGATTTTAATTTCGCTTTCGTTGACATTTTTCATGTTCGTATTTTATGGCAAGTATGGAACCTTTCTAGTTTATGGCTCTTTTTTAATGCAGTTGATCGTTTATCAACAACATGGGCGCTCCTTATATACGACATAACAAATTTGTATTTCTACCTACCCATTCACCATAAACACAGAAACACAAGCACACAAGTTTTAGAAGCATTTAAAAACCGCTACATTTTTTATCTGCAATGTCTGCGCACAATCAGTACGTTGCTTAGTCAAGGACTTGTTTCCTCGTACGCAGACATACCTATATACTAGCATTTACACATACACGTAGCTAGTATATACTATTTAAAAAAGGATTAACCTCGTTTGGACACAAGGCCGCTTGGAGTACAACCGATTTGCCGGTGTAAACAGCAGTAGTTTGCCGTCGCGAGCAAACAAGCACAAATATTTTTAGTCTTAGTATAGCCATTCTACTATGCATGTAGAATTCCAATGATGGAATACTTGCATTAAGGCCATACTTTAATCTTTGAATATAAGTATATCTGTAACTATAGTACGCTTGTTATATACAAAGTAAACACGGCACCCCACAAGGTAGCGTCCTTTCCCTTTTGTTTTGAATCATAGTGGTGCGCGACCTTATGAAGGAGCTTGAGGAACTAAGCTTCCGGGTCGGTCGATTTACCTCTTTGAATAAATGAAAAATTCGTAACACCGTTTATGATGTTCATTAAGGGTATCTAAATTTGTGGAGATAGAAATGCATTAGCCATAGATCCAAATAAAACCGAGCTTGTTTTATTTACTAGAATACTACAAAATCCCTGATGTTACTCTCCCCTTATTGAAAGGCTGTGCTCTGAAGCAATTGGGGTTTATCCTGAATAGAAAGTTCTTGTGGAAGAAACATCGGGAAGAAAGTGAGAAAGGCATCAATCGCCGTATCCTATTGTAGAGGGGCTATCGGGAAGAGGTGCGGCTTCTCATCAAAAGTGGTGTAGTAAATATTGGCTATATTGCTTTAATGGGTCGTTGCCAGAAGTTGGAGCGTGTTCAAAGAGCGGCTCTCAGAAATATTTGTGATACACTAAGGACAACATTGAAATTCAATTGGATTCTTTAAAATTTAGATCACTGCTCTCTATGTACTCTACTTTAAGACTACCAGATTACTAAAGTGTCTTTCAAGCGGAGGTGGCTGGCTGTGGTAAATGTTCTGCTCCGGAGTGCAGCTTCCCTCAGAAAGGTGTACATTCACTCCGAGAGCCGAGCGTCTATACTGTATTTGAGCTCGCTGACCGTGTGCTGCTCACCTCATTCGCAATAGGTGCTCGGTCATACCGGAATCGTCAGAAACTGCAAAGGCGATGTACTTGGTAGGGAGCGGTCCTTTAATTTCATCCGAGTGGAAGCGAGTTGGTTTTACGATGTGTTCTTGCGTTCTAGTGCTTGCATCTATGTTCAGTGACCTTGGTAAGCGCTGGTCAACAACCAGAATTCCGAGATCTTTCTGAACCAAAGTCAACAGTAAGAGGTTATCCACTATTTACACCTAGATAAGTCAATCTTGCCGCAATTATATGTGTTCTGACTGGACAATCTACACACGTGGTGCGACTAAGTATGCATTAAGCCGAGGTGGAGTCTTTGTGTCACTTTCTCTTCTATTACCCAGCTTTAGCTAGACTTAGATTAGAATATCTCGATAGACATACCTTTGGAGAATTTCGCGATATGACTGGTGATGGTGACCGCTTTAAAAAATTTGAGCTGATCTCAAAACGCTTTGTCAAGCTATAAGGTACAAGAAATAAATATCTGTCCAAGCGAGATCCATCAATTTTTTGTTTAGGATCAACTCTACGACCTAAACTAACCTAACCAGTTTCAAAAAAAGTGAAAAAATTAAATAAATCCCACAATATGGTCATAAAAAAAACTGAATAGACATCTTCAGAAAACTTACAGAAAAATAATTTTTTAACGGTATTGAATAATACTTAAACTTCTCATTCAAATTAATTTTGAATCTGGCAACGGTTTTCTAAAATTATTTTCGAATACTTCCAGTTTGATATTATATACTTTATTATTTATCTGTCCTGCTTTGTGTGAAGCGACAATTTGAGGAACATATGTATATCTAAGGATAATATTTAGTACTTTAAATAAGCTTTAAGCCGGGATTGAACTGCTGATGAGCTCGCCGCATCCACCAACACAGTAGGACCCGAACCTATCATTGCGGTCGGTCCTAATTACCATAAAGGCTTCATTAGGGTGATGGGTGGTTACAACCTTAAGGGGCACACCTGGTGTAATGGTCTAAAAAAAAAGGTGATTTGTGGGAATTTTTATTAAAAAAAAATACTTTATCAATTATTTCAAAATTTTAAGAATATATTTCAAGAATTACAGTGAAATTTTTGAAGAAAAAAAATGAAATATTTTTTAAGTTATAGTCGATCTCCAACGGCGCGAAAAAAAGGTTCTGCACTGCTGCAGTGATTCCGGCCTTCTCCGTGGATGAAATCTAAAAACAAAATTCTCATTAAACTAGATAATATTGTCTGTACAATGACCTACGATAAAAAAAAAAATCGAAAATTGACAATATGGCGGCGTTTTAAAAAAAAGAGTCGAATTTTACCCAAAATTTTGGTCGTTTTTGGCTTGCCAAAATTCGATTTTTTGATCAAAAATCGATAGGTCATTGTACGGAGAACTATATATAGAACATGTAAAAAAAATTGGATAGTGATCGGATCATTTGTTTTTGAGTAATCACTGAGGCAAATTCGAAAAATGCTGTTTCGAGAAAAATTAAACGGTTTAAATATGTAATCAACCTTGTAAAGGACCAACTTAAACTACTTGTCGCTTTCTACACTGGTCATTGTAAGAAGCACTTGCAATATAACATGGTACTAGCGACTTGTGCGTTTGCGGATTCTGCCTGAAACTCCAGGCGCAAAATAAAGGCCCTTGGATCCATGTTTCCAAATAGGGATCACATCGCCTCAAGTCAGGTGCTATGGCAGTATACTAGAATTTATCAACATGCTGGGACTAAATGAGTCGTTGTAACTTAAGAGAGGATATACTATATACTAGGTCGCGGTGCTATCTTTATTTATTTATCTAATTGAATCTACATTCCAAACGTCATATTTACTTGTCAACAACGCCTACTTACTATTCACCTTCAACAGGACTATGAAATTTATATTTATTTCTTTTATGAAGCATGCTTGCATGCACGAGTAAATTTATGCCAGTCAAGTGTCTCATGCACGCCACTTAACTTCTTCAATTTATTATCTTCTCACATATATTTGAAGACAATTATCGAATGTCCAACAAAAACATCAAAGTGTCTAAATATAAAATTGTTAAACAAGTGTACCTGCGATGGACTAGTGTGGAGTGGAAATTTTTAAATATTTATATGCATATACAAAGCGTACATAAATATATATATTTTTTGTATATACAAAAATAAATTTAATTAGTTTTTATGCTGAGTTTTTTGACTTATTTTTATCTAATTCTAATATTTGCTTGCTCATGCTAATAAATTTACTTATGTATGTACATATATGCATCTAGCAAAGCTAATTTATCGAAAATTAATATAAGTGTTTTCTTATTTTATCTTTTATCTGTCTTCTTTTATATTTTTATTTCTCGCTCAACTCAAGCACTTAAAAAGAATATAAAAAATATTGTAAATGATTAATTTGCTATAAAAAGGCATTAAAAGCCGATGTGTTATAAAACTGTTTTGAAGAGCAAGTCATCTGATATCATATATAACTTTTCATTAGAATTTTGAACAATCGATTAATTTTGTGAGATTAACGACATACAGGTATTTGTATAGTTATTTATTTACTACGAGACTCAATATTTGAATTCCTGAATAAAATGACAGCTTTTGAATCTCTTCAGATTGTTCTTTGTCCCAAATGCGGCCATTTTGTTTGTTTACATACTTATTGAGACAGAAATGGGTGTCATCGCTGAAAAAAAATTTGGCTCGAAAACATTGAATCTTCTTGGAACTTTTCAAGAGAGCAAAGCGATGTCATTTGGGAAGGTCGACTGGCTTCAGTTCTTGCCCAAGCTGTATTTTGTACGCTTTCAATTTAAGATCTCGACGTAAAATGCGCCAAATCGTTCCACACGTCAGTCTAAGTTGCTGTGATTACCGCAGAATTGACTACGGCTGAGATATTTTCTTCACTTCGTGCTGGACGTGGCCTTTCGGTCGAATAGTATCTAACAATGATTGTTGGGTCTAAAGATGGTTGATGGTGTTGCGAATAGTACCCTCAGTAGGTTTATTATGTTGACCATAAATTGAGCGAAGCGCGCGAAACACATTCTTTACAAAACATATATTTTCGTAATAAAGTTGAACGATTTGTAAAAGTTGTTCAGGCGTAAGTCTTTCCATGATGAAATGCCAAACAATACTGAACAAAAATTCCATGACAGCTTGACATACTCACGCGTGATCTGTCATAAAGAAGCTATTGAAAAAAGTCCTCTACTCCCGTCATATATAATTCTGTCGAAGTCCGCGCCTTAAATTTAAAAAAACTGAAATTAACGAGATTCTCTAATTCTTAATTGAAGAAAGATTACTTGGATCATCCGTTTTAAATGTTTCCGAAAGCATTCTGCGGGTGTGCATACAAAAATCTTAACCTATAAGTCGGACATTAAATAGCAATAAATAGTCAATGTTATTCCAAATTTGTTAGCTATACAATAAAATAATTTTATCGGTTAAGGTTTATGGCCACTTTGAAGAATCGAAAAAAAGTAAACATCAATAAATCATTAGATAATTTTAATGATGATGGGGGCATTTGAGAGAGCATTTTCAGCTAACAAAGAAATATTAGAAGAACAAAAGTCACATTATGTTAATTGTTTTCATAAATTCAAACTTCAAATTTGTGCTATCATCTTAATACCTATTTTGTATGCTTCGAATTCTCCACACAAAAGCTGTTTTTTATAAACATTGGCGTTTTTTTTTTTTGAATTTCAACTTACATTACGTCGCGCTTTCATTCGCTTCACACTATAAAACTGCATGCCGTAAAAGCGTGCGCTTTATCTTGAAGATTTCATCTTTTCATACAATCAGACAATATCTGCGCTTATTATCTGCCTTTTGGGGTATTCGCTGAGTATTTGGCATTCAATGCGCGTGCGCATATTATTCTCTCTTTTTTCAGTTTTCTGCCATTCAATCAATTGTGCATATTTCTATGGTTGTATTTATTCGGTTATTTGTATATATGTATGTATGTATTTATTATATATCTGTTCGTATTTTACTTATCATGACTTGCAATGTTTATTTTTCTGTTGTTCACTGCTCGAAATTACGTAAATTCTAGAAATACATAAATGCACCGTTGAGTGCAAAATCACTTATAGGAATAGGAGGTGTATAAATATATTTCGTTATTCTTATTTTTATTTTGTTGTTTGTAAAACTTTAGTATTTTTTCTTAACTTTTGTTAACAATAATATTATTTTATACCAAATTTTCGATATTCATATTTTTTAACGAATTCGATTTTTATATTCGACTTGAAATTCTCCAACCATTTATAAACCTGAGCCGTCATCGATTCGCCATTGATCTGCTAACTAACCTTTGGCGCTAACTTTGTCAAAAACTTACATGTAAAAGCAAAAACGGTGGTAAAGTGCGGGTTGGTTGTCATGAAAGTTATCGCAAGATAGGCCCAGGAATCGTGCTTTTTTGACAGAGTCAGACCATAGAAAAGTAATGTTAAATGAGTGAGCTTCGCTGGACATGCAAAACGTTAGTTAGAGTCATGCGACCACTTATGCACGCTGAACATATATATATTTGGTATGTCGTTGTCGATTCTTGATAAGTAGGAGTTTAACCAGCTACAGTATCCAGAACGAAGTAACGCAAGGGTCACCTAGATTCTCGGAGCAGCTTAAGGGGAACTTTGCTTTAGAGACTTCAATCGATTTTTTGAGGATTTTTTTGGGAGGGAAAGAAATAATTGATTAAAATTTCTAGAGTTTATAGTTATATATTTAAACATCATTCACAAATTTTTTGGGTACAAAACTTTAGTATTCTGACTTTGGGAAGCAATTGCCCGATGCACATCGCATGTACATTTGTCGGGCGGCGGGCAGGATGCAGGTCGTAATTTCTATCGGAAACAAAAAATTCATAGAGATTCATATTTTTTAATAATTCATCTTCTAGATAAACTAAGAAAACTTCAAAAAAAAGTGTAAAATTTTACAAATTTTTTAAAAATTGAAAAAAAAGTGGTTTTTGATTTGAAAATGTTAATTTATGTTGTTTAAAAATATGTTCAAACTTGGCTTTTCTCAGTTTTTTTTAGTTTAAATAGAAGATAATTTAATACCAAAGATAATACACTTTGCCCCAACTCCTATCGCTTTCTGCCCAAGCGTTAATATATCTGCTAGACGCTCGGTCACTACTTTCCTTGTAGCTTTGAAAATATTTCGAATTCCCATCTATAACTTTGGGGACATATTCTTAGATAATTTTTAAAGAGACTTAAGCAAAAACAAAAAATAGATTTTTTGAAGCTTCTAAAGCAGGCTCTCCTTAAGCTCTTCGTCTATAGTGGGTTATGATTAGACTCCTGGTACGTCATTCACTTGGACGGAGTCGGTGAAGTTGTTGTTCATGGCGGTGAGTACGTGTCTATAGTTTGTTGCGTCCGAAGTCTGATCGATGCACTATGAAAGCATACTCGCTGAAACTTGAAGAGGTGTGTATTATGTTCCTTGACCGGAAACATGCAAACTTCGCTTTGTCAATATACAACAGGAGCCCTCAAGAAGCATCGTGTAATCGTACAGCGTGCAATGTTTTGACACATCTGAAGCTTCTTCGGGATTTTACTACATCAACGCAACCAACAACTTATTATTTTTGTTCTTTCCCCACCTTCGTTCATTTCGTTAATATTGTCAATATATTGTCAGGCTCCTTATAGAGAATAAGCGAGAAAGATCGGAGAGATAGACCTTCGAACACATGCCATCTATTCCACTCCGTATATCTTCTACCAAATGTGCCGCCCTACAATGTACAATTCAACTTGTCGTGGTGTGCCTTCTTTAACGATTTCCTACGCTCACTAAAAAGCTTTTATGCTTCCCAGTCACAGCACGAAGCCTCGGGCTATGTAATTTTCTACCCTTTTATGGCATACTCAAGTGTTTCTATGCTGTGATTTTTTGAATTATTAATTTTTATTTTTGTCTTCTCATAGGCTTTGTTGACTCGTCATTATTCAAGACTTACAATGTGCTCGCGCCAAGTTGCATATTCCTAAACCATACACATTTGTACATACATGGCTATGGGTAAACAAAGATAAATGTATATATATTTGTAACAGGTTTGTGTTGGCAGCCCACGCTTGTTTGCCACACTTCAGCTAAATTTTATTATTTTTTTCTTTAACAGCCAAATATTAGATAGGTGTACATAAGTACATATGTAAATGTAAGTTGTAAGCATGTGAAGCTTAAAGCAGCACGTGCAATGCATGCTAATACTACAGTGGTGTCCACAATATCCGGACGTTCAAAAATTTATTTTGTATATTCTATCATAATATCCGGCATTGAAGAGATTGTTTTTGTAAGTTCATTAATTTATTATTGTTATAGCGCCAAAAAATATTTGTCAAATAATTCTCAGACAAGTTGCCGAGATTTCAGTCGTTGACTGTCAAATCCGTTTCCGTTCCTATAAGGTAGATCAGATCAGGTTTTTTTTAGACATTTGGTTTTCAAGAACAAATAAAATGCACGGAATATTCTCTTCCAAGGCGTCAATCGTCTCGGGCTTATCTGCGTAGCCAATCAAGTTCACATAACCCTATAAAAAATAGTCCAGCGATGAATTTTTGAAGAAGTATGAGCTAATGATTCCCCCCGTTCATAGAGCACATCATAAAGCGACTTTTTGATAATGTAGCAGCGGCTCAACAAAGGCTTTTGGATTATCATCACGAAGTTCTGAATATAACCTCATTCAAATGGCCTTCTTTTGCGGAAACCAATTCAATTAACCCAATTTTCAATTACTTTTCCAGTAAACCAAGTCGTATATCATGAATAGCAAGTTAAATATTGACTTCTAGAGCTTAAAGAAAGACCAGTGATTTGAAATAACTCTACAAAAAGTAGTCTAATGGTCTTAAATCACAACTTCTTGGAGGCCATTCAACATCACAATTTCTAAAAATAATCGAATCTTCAAACTTTTCTCGTAATAATTCGGTTGTTACACGTGTTGTTGTGAACGTAGCCCCGTCTTGTTGGAACCAGATATTGTCAAGATCAACTTATCCTAATGTGACCATAAAAAATTCGTTATCATCATTCAATACCGCTCTCCATTGACAGTAATGGTGTCACGAGCTTCATTTTGAAAGAAGTACAGCCCAATGAATCCGCCAGACGAAAAACCACACCAAACTGTCAACTTAGGTGAATGTAAGGGTGGTTCATGAATAATTCTTCACACCAGAATCGACAGTTTTGTTTATTTACCGCACCACCCAGTTGAAGAAAGCCTCGTTGGTGAAATGATTTTCATAAAAAATTGTTATCGTTTTCAAGTTGCTCCAAGGCAAAACCTGCAAATTCGTGACGTTTACGGTGATCCAATGGCTTCTGTTCTTGAGTGAGAACAACTTTATATAGATGGAAGCCCAAATCCTTTCTCAAAATCCGCCAGATTGTGGTTTGAGACGGTCCCATTTCTTGAGAACGTTTTGGGATCGACAAATTGCGGTCTTCAGTAACAATTGCCTGAACGGCAGAAATATTGCCAGCCATTTCTTCGAGCGGTTCTTTGTCTTATTGTCACTTGAGCATTATGTAAGAAAATATACGCTCGAATTTTTCAACATTTCGGTGAATAGAGAGCGCAGCTGGACGACTATTACGACCATAAAATGGCAGAAGGCCACGACAAGAAAATAATCATTTTGATAATAAAACTGAATAATTTCTAAGCGCTGTTCTTGCTTATATCTTTCCATAATGATATTGTAAACATTACATTACATAGTAAATTCTATTTTACGGCACCACTGTAATTCGAAGAGTTCAATAATTCCTCGCTCCAGTTACTCAACTTCTTAATAATAAAAGAGGTTTTTCTTCGCTTCTGACACAACCAAAGCATCACTCTGTCCGACTGTCGCTCTTAGTGACCGCCACAGAGCGTCACTCCAACACGCCACTTTGCCAAAATCATGCCTATTTCACGCTTGCTCTTCCATTTTTGGCAATAATCAGCCCGTGAAGTGGTTATTACGGTAGTTGGCTTATTCATTCTCGATTTTGGCTTATAGGAAGTGTTTGTATGATATACGATCTCGCAACTACATACATATGTACTATGTATATTATTTATATTTGTTTCTATACAAAAAAGTGATCTATTATCTGCCAATATTATAATGGGTGTTTTGTGTGTATGTTTAACAATAGCGAATATTCCAAAAGTTATCAATATTGAAAGCTTTTCGATAGAAAATCCATCAAAGCAATTATACATAATTATATGTACATCTATACATATGCGTATATATCCGTGTAAACATATGTACATATATACATAACTATTTACCGCATTGTACTCACGCTTTTCTAATGGCGAGACTTGGTGTCTCGCCATATTTGGCAATTGACCTTTAGCTAAGAATTTTTATTCTCGTGTGCGATTTTTATATTCAATCGGTGATTTGTTGGAGATTTTTATCGAAACTGACGTTGTCAGCATATAAATTGTTTCGCTTTAAATTTTAAACACATGGCACACGATCTATTATTGATTGAAAAGGTTATTAATTTACTACGCATTTCATGCTAAAATATGCTCAATTTGTATGATTATTAACCCTCTAACGGTAATTTACATGTCAGGCCTTCCATTTTTGCGTAAATCATTTCAGCAGTAGTATTTTAGTTATTGTCTCTTGCGATAAAGTGACAGATTCGTGCTTAGTTCTAAAGAATCGATTTTAATTTTCAGTACAAAAATCAAGAATTATTTCCATTTGCAACAGAAAATATAATTTATTTATCATAATAAGGCTATCAAAAAACTCTCAGAAAATAAATAGGAAGATGAAAGAACTCTTGATCTCATAGTTGAGATTAGTCAGTAGAGCTAATCATGGTTATGGACTGGCAAAATACGTGTCATTGTTAAGTATGTAAAGGGGAACAGTTCTGCGAAGTCTCTCTTTTTTAATTAATTTTTAAAGGCAGGCAACGGAAAAATGAAATAACTGAATAACCGGTTGTTGTTTCTGGTAGTGAACGAGGACAAGATGAAATATTTCCTGTTATCCAACAAACAGTCGCCGCACTCGCGACTTGGCTTCCACTTCGAAGTCGAATTGACAAGTAAAGTTCTCTCTTGGACGAACAAAAACCAAACTCTATAAGTCACTCAATATTCCCGTCATGCTGAATGGTGCAGAGGCATTGACGAAGACAATATCTGATGAGTCGCCAATACAAGTTTTCGGGAGAAAAGTTCTGACGAAAATATATGGTTCTTTGCGCATTAGGCACTGCGAAAATCGCACTCGATGGAACGATGAGCTGTATGAGATATATGTACGACGCCATTGATATAGTTCAGCGAGTTAAGAGACGGCGGATACGATGGCTAGGTCATGTTGTCCGAATGGACGAAAACACTCCAGGTCTAAAAGTGTTTGACACAGTATCCGCCGGGGGAAGCAGAGAACGAGGAAGATCTCCATTCAAAGACCAGGTGGAGTAGTACTCGACTAACTTGAAGTCTCCAATTGGCGCCACAAAAAAGAAGAGACGAAAAGAAGAAACGACTAGCGCGCTGTAAACGCGTAAGCGATGTCTACGCCAGTAAAGAGAAGAAGAATCGATTGTATGGGAGATGTGATAAATAGTTGTCCGATCATGAAAGAATTCGAAATATGATCAATAGAATGTCAAAGTTCACCTAGGTATTAAATTTCATTCGTATATCTCAAAAACTGACGAAGAAATATTTTTAATCCCGAATACTTAAACTTCACCTAAAAAGTTGCTATCTCGAAACCGGTTTTGGACCCATATTATCTTAGGCAAAGTTGTTCACAATGAACCGTAGAACATTTCCCGCATGAGCGATTTTTCCTTTCTTCGGCACCCTGTAAATAAACCCGCTCTAATGTAAATGGGCGTATACATATATGTATTTATTTATTATCTATTTAAATTTTCCTCCCATTTTTGAACTCATTTGTTCTTGTTTTTTCTTCACCCCAGTGTTAAATGTTTCCAATTACGCTGAACACTACATCCCAATCTTTATGGTACATTTCTTATACCCTGAACGGAGTTTATGTATTAAATTTGCCACAAAGTTTCTAAGCAAACATCGGATACTGTCTAACCGTTTGTTTGTATATACCCCTACTTAGTTTTTCAAATATCGCTATGAAATTTTAGACAACTCCTTTCCTCCCCAAGAAGCTCCTTTAACGGAACTGTCGATATCGGATCACTATCTCATTTAGATGCCATGCAAACTGAACGATCAAAATCATGTTCTTTTTGATGTGTGAAGGGCATTATATCTTCGGTGCAGCCGTTTTACTTGTTTTTGTTTTTATTTTCAATTTTTCTATTATTTCTCTTCATCTTGCATTGTGTATACGTATATGTAGTGCTTCATTGGTAGTGTTGACTTCTTGTTTTATTTATATGCACCCGTTTACTCGTTTATTGACCCGTCTGCTGTGCTGTGCCGCTAGAAATGATAAGAACTAAATTTGAATGCATTTGACCGTGTTTATCGCCAAGTGCTTTGGCATATAATGTGTATGATCTCTTCAGAGAGTTGTCTTTGTTTATATACGCTGTTGGGAAATTAAGCGCTTAACTGTAAATGAACTTTACTTTGGAGTTGTTGTCGAAAGAAAGTTTTTTGATTCATATTATATTTCCAAGATTTGTCACCATGATTCCAATAATGTGTGTAATATTGTATCTATTGAGTTCTCTTTTGTGTATGAAGTCAGCTTCGATGAAGTCGTTTTTCAATTAAACAGTTAATATCTGCGATAATGTGTTTTTTAACCCTAGTGTTGCTACTTTGTCGTTAAGTCTAACGTGTTTGATGTTATTTGTACATACTCAGAACGATTTGACACATCATCAAGGACTAGTGTTTATCGATCGACTGATGAATTCAATCGGAGTCGTAGATAACTACAAATGAACTTTGGTGAAGGTCGTCCAAAACCGGGTTTATTCCTGAAACTATTGATGTCGTACATAAACTGATATTCGCCACCTATCGTGAGATTGAGACAAATACAGGTATTAGTGGTACCATCATTTGACTGTAAAAAACAATTTGTTCACGTTGGATCCCTCTCAATTTGTCGAGATATATGTTAAACAAGTAAGGAAGGGCTACACTCGCATGATAAAGTGATAATCGAGATTTCATTATCCGTCATTTACATATTTTTTTATTTTGGTTCCTAATGTATGTACATATATATTGTATTATACAGAGAAGGCATCAGATGGAATTCAAAATAGCGTTATATTGGAAGAAGGCGTGGTTGTGAACCGATTTCACCCATATTTCGTACATGTCATCAGGGTGTTACCGATTTTATGATTTTCAACGTAACCTTTGTATGGGAGGTGGGCGTGGTCATTACCCGATTTCTTCCATTTTTGAACTGTACATGAAAATGCCTGAAGGAAACGACTCTATAGAGTTTGGATGACATAGCTATAGTAGTTTCCGAGATATGTACAAAAAACTTAGTAGGGGGCGGGGCCACGCCCACTTTTCCAAAAAAATTATGTCCAAATATGCCCCTCCTTAATGCGATCCTTTGTGCCAAATTCATTTTAATATCTTTATTTATGGCTTAGTTTTGACACTTTAAAGTTTTCGGTTTTCGCCATTTTGTGGGCGTGGCAGTGGACCGATTTTGCCCATCTTCGAACTTAACCTTCTTATGGAGCCAAGAAATATGTGTACCAAGTTTCATCATGATATCTCAATTTTTACTCAAGTTACAGCTTGCACGGACAGACAGAAATTCGGATTTCAACTCTACTCGTCACCCTGATCACTTTGGTATATATAACCCTATATCTGACTCTTTTAGTTTTAGGACTTACAAACAACCGTTATGTGACCAAACTATAATACTCTCCACACTTTGTTGCGAGAGTATAAAAATAAGTTAGCGTAACAGATGATGAATCTTGGATTGACGTGTATGAGCTCGTAAGTACGTTTTCAGATGAGCCGAATCCAAGAAAGGTTGTTCGTGCACGAGGCACTTCCAAGGTTATGGTTGCCTGTTTTTTGGAAAAACTGGACATCTGGGCAACGAACGAACAACGCAGCACAGTGAACTCTGAGTAGTAAACAATAAATTCTTTGATATTTGTCTTTCGAGAAATCAGGAAAACCCACCGCCGAAGACGGATCAATGTCAGCTTTCACATATCGACTGAAACAATCATATAGTCCTGGAGAATATTTTTAAGATTTTCGATTATTAACATTTGTTTTTGATTTCTAATCCCGAAATACAAAAGACAGCCTAAGTATAATGCTCCCCTTTAATAATTCTGACACTGTATTGCTTTAATGATTACTTCAAGGGAGGTTGAAATGTTGGCAAGCATTTCTGCTTGTTGCTTGAGTTCCAGCTGCAATGACTAGCTGACTAGAGTTCAAATAACTTTATAAATTCAATTTAAAAATAAAAATAAAATAGTTTATACTTTTTCGAAATAGCAAATCTAACTCAGCTTCTTATAACTGGGTCCTCTTTTGATTATTAGTGACCTCAGCTCAATTTGCAATTTATATGACCAATTCAAAATAAATTCATAGATATTCTCATGAAACACTAACAAGTTAAAATAAAGGGATTTCCAATATGAGTAAATAAGAGTATAATATTCATTGATCTATCGAACGTTTGTCAAAATTGACAATATATTATCTCGATTTTCCAAACCACCGAAAGTACTGAATCGAACAAGCAACTGTGATAAAGGCAATCAAGTCTTCACATTTTAATAGTCATTCGATTTTCCAAACCACCGAAAGTACTGAATCGAACAAGCAACTGTGATAAAGGCAATCAAGTCTTCACATTTTAATAGTCATACAGCTACACAAACAGCCTTTATGTTTGCTCCACGCATTCATACTCAAAGCTAAATGCAGCAAAAACTAATGAAAAGTGGCAGCAAATCGCTGATAATGGTCGACACCCACAATTAAGTGGCTCAAGCGTATTTCAACGTCAACACCCACTTGAGGAATGCATGCGCGCACACACATACAATATCTATGCAATATATGGTGCATATGTAAAGATATATGTATGTAAGTATTCAATGAGGATACCCTAGCGTATCCCATTTGAAGATTTCCGCACCATTTGCAGTGTATTTAAGAAAATATTCAAACATCGTGTTGTTTGCATTTCTCTGCAGGCCACTCGACGTGCGGTATGCGTGTCTGCGCATGTGTATGTGCGTAAATGAATGTTTGTATCTTCACCATCGATAGCCATTTAAAATTGATTGCTTGCTAAGAATTTCATACAAATACATACATGCATGCCTACATATACATATACAATGAAGATATATGCCATACAGCTGTTGGCCTGTGGCACGCCGGCATTTCGGCACGCACACGCCTCACCCACACACGCTAAACAATTGTAGCTGCGCTGGCTTCACATTTGTTGCAAGTAAAGTGAATGACTTCTGCTTGCCGCGCTGTTAAATTGTTTTCACAATATGCTGCTTCTTCTTCTAATAGTGTTCATATTATTTTTAGAATTGTGTGTAAAACAATCGAAAATATTTGTACATATTGGACTAACAGTTCTATTGAAAGCGTTCTATAGCTTTCGAAAGGCTTTTTAGTGCATTTAATAGCTGCAATTCATTTTGAAAGTTTCGAGCATTAAGCTAGTGGCTTTGATTATACCATACAATAGGGTACATTATGGATATAAGCGCACAGAATTTCTCATTAGGATATCTGGGAATTACTACCACTGACGAATAATATGGACCAATGAATCCACCGGCCTACAAACTACACCATTTCGTTTTATTTTCTGTTTGAAATGGCAGTTTTTGAATCTCTTCGGGTTGCGCTTCGTCCCAAATGCGGCAAGTTCGATTATTTACATACCCATTAAACCAGAATGAGGCCTGTTTCTAAAAAAAATGTGGTTCGAAAACGTCGGATCTTTTTGGAATTTTTAAAGAGCTCATTAAGCGAACCGACGTCACTTGGGAAGGCCGATCAGCTTCAGTTCTTGCACAAGGTGTATTTTGTATGCTTTCAATTAAAGATCTCAACGTATAATACGCCAAGTGGTTCCAAACTTCAGTCCAAGTTGCTGCGAACGTCGTCGAATCGCCTCTCCACGGTTTTCGTGTACACTCTCTGATGGTGTTGCGAATAGTAAGCTCAGTAGGCCGGTTATGTTGACTTAAATTGGGCGAACGGCGCGAAACACTTTCCTTACGGATCGTGAAATTTTGTAATAAGGAAACAATACTGAACAAAATTAACATAACAGCTTGACACGACTGACTTTTGATCTGTCATAAAAAGGCTATTGAAAAATGTAGCTCTTCTGGGATCACTCATTAAACAATACTATTTTTGGATAACAGAAAGCAGTATATCCTTTCCTTACTTCCTAAATACTTATCAAACACTCAATACCGAAAAATGCATTTCATTTTCCCACTTTTCAAACTTAAAAAGGCTCCCACGTAAGTGTTAATTACAAGTTTTGAGTTATTAATTGCGTGAAAAAAGTGTCTCTCGCAATACCAAATTTTTTTCCATACAAACCACATTGTATTTTCTAAAATAAAAAAAAAATGTGGTAAGTTATGACATATAAATATCATAAAAATAAGTTTTGTAAATATACATAAGAGAAATTAATAGTGTGAGTCGAAAATAAATAATGCATAAGTCACCTGTCACACGGCCTACACCAGCTTATCGATGTTGCCAATCAAAGGCGCTTGCTTTATTTAAACAGCCTGCGGCGACTAGGTGCCATTGAGCTTTGCGGAAATCCATTGTTGTCAGTTTTTGTTTATTTTTATTTTAAGGTAACGTATTTTTTTTGTTCGCTGGAAAAATTTGTGATTTTAAAAGGTTTACATACAAAAGAGTATTCACAGTATGTCTAGTATGCATGTCTGGTGCCTGTATTATTTTATTTACTTTCCATTTAACGCTACTGAAATAATTATTGGCATAAAGGCGGCGCTTGTAATTAATGCAAAAGCAATGTCTCATGGTCCATTCAAATTTATTCACTTGATAGCATTAAGCCCCTGGAAATCGCACATAAATAATAGTTTGTTGACTTAAAAGTCAAATTGTTTTATCCAATAATATTTTCGCATGAAATTTGTTTAAACAAAATGCGACTTCTAATTTGTTGTGAGGTTTAGTTTTGTTTAACTATCAATCTATATCTTTTTTAACATATTCAGAGGTTCCGCTGTGCGAGGCATCGACATATAGTATAGCGCATATAGTAGTATGCAGGGAGTAGTGGCTTATCTTTGACCCCCTTTACTACCACAACCGTCAGATCTTCCAGCCGATATTATACATAGTTCTTGCACGAAAACCATGTAATAGCCGCCTTTCTTGTTTGACAAAAAGCTCGGCAGAGACGATCCTATTTTTGTAGAGGTCCAACCGCAGTACCTTCAGCTCTCGGTTTCAGACCCTCAGAATGCTGAGTAGGTACCTTTTGCAACTCTAGTTAGAGAAGTGAAGTCACCATCATCTCTTCTAAGTCTAGATCCTGCTGCATTTGTCATGATGTCATATGCTCACATATTCTTTGTATATGATACTAATGCGATGATATGATTTATTTCAAGCTCGAAGCACTTTTGACCATGGATTTTTAAATTCTGTGCTTTTGTGTTTCTTCTTGGTTTTGCTAGACGCTTGAATCGCTTCAAAACCAACAAACAACCGATAAATATTAACGTTTCCCTAAAATTACGAGTACACATTATTTAAAATTTTACAAAAAAATAATCAAGTGCTTATTTACAAATGTCAACCTAAAGCAAAGTGCATTTATTTATTGTCGGAAATTGATCGCCTACAAATAAAGTAAAATGCGAGCAAACACATTGATATCTTTTTTTTAAAAGGAAATGCACAAAAAATTACTCATCACGGGTTAATAATTATATGCATATCTTTATGAACGTGCTCATGTACAGTAGGGTGGTCAAATTAATTAGCTATTTATAGGTATAGTTATGTTGCAAGAAATTGCAGAGAAATTAAGTCTCAACATTAACATCGCAAAACCAAAGAAACGCATATCAACACCATCTATACGCAAAACTTCCAAGTCTATGGTATACAACTCGAAGAAGCTAAATCTATTTTTTTTACTTGAGCAGTTTAATATCAACAAATGGACGATTAAAGGAACACCAACCGTATAAAAAAGGCCAAGCAATTCTTCGGCTACCTCTGAAATTCAAAACTTGCAAGTTCGAATGAAAGGAAGATATCATCAACCGTATAAAGAAAGTCAAGCAAGATTTCGGGATTTTCGATGCGCTTCCTAGCACTCCTCATTCATTAAGCGACATACCACAATAGAAATATCCGTCTGCGGCTGCAAACCATGGAATATCGTAGTCTCTGACATCAAAACAAAAGTTGCAAGCTCGGCAAGTTCACCAATCGTAAAAAAAATTCTAATCAATTTTCAGGGTTCCCGATGCGCTTCATGGTGCTCCTGGTTAATTAAGCGACATATCACAATAAAAATATTCCAAGATTATACTTATGTCTCTGCGAAACATGGAATACGTAGTCCCTGACATCCAAAAGCTTTTACAAGCCGACGCCTTCGCATTATTTGGGCCGTCATAGTCACTAACACACAAACCAAACACACCTGTGGACCGAAATTCTCAAAAGCAAATCGGCTGGCTCGGACATTTTCTGAGACGATATCTAGATACAATCACCAGGGCCGCTATCGACTTCAATCCTACAGAACGGATGATGGCACATGAACCTGCTCTAAGCCAAAGGAAACATTTTAACATCGTAATATCTGAGGACCAAAAAAAAGGTGGAGTCGAGATCCAGACACAATCACTCGGAACGATATCGACTGAAATCCCACAGAAAGGTCAACCTGCTATAATCCGGAGAAGAATTTTGGACATCGAAATATCTGAGGACCAAAAAATTTGGAGTCGAATCAGGAGGCTAAACAAGATTGAAATAAATGAAAAAGTTTCATTGCGATCCTTTGCTACCTCGCGAAGAAACTCATATAATTTTATCTTCTATTCAGAGTCGATAGAAAATTATGTCAACAAAGTTTTTTATGTAATACCCTCTGTAGTCGATTATTTGGGGTCAGCTGTGAGGCATACTGAGTTAAAGAGAGTCTTTAACTACACGTTAAAGTTTAAACTAAAAGTTTAGTTTAAACTTGTTGCCCAACTTCCCAGTGGCGATTTCCAAATATAGACCAAAGTGGTTAATTTGTTAAAGCAAACAAAAATTGTAGTAGAATGAAACCCATTGGAATTGGAAGCAAAAATAACAAAAAGGAAAGCAAAAATGGTTTCCGGGCGATCTGTGGTCATTAAGAAGCAAGTTTAAAAATGTAAGTGTAAAAAATATTATTTTTGGTTAATAACGGAAAATAATTTCGGACCACCCTAACAAAGTTTTTGTACAGTTATTATGCGTCAATATGTTTACACTCATGTAGACATATGCAATGTATATTTAATTATGCACTTTGTATTTCGTTCTTTTCATTTCTCTTTAACCATTTCCAAAATATTGATAAAGAATAACCAAATAAATGACTAGAAAAGGTTAATCAATTTCCTGTTTGTTTGAATAATACAAACATTACATCACAGCCATTTTGGGAGGTCTAAGTTAATGTTTTCGTTTTTTCTTTACTTTACGAAAATATTGAATAAACACTATTTAGAATAATATCAAAAAAAGACTACGAGATATTAGGAAACAGAACTACACGTATATTTCAATAGTCATTTTCTAAAAATTCTTTTAAGGGGTGATCCATTTCGAGGTTCCCTACTTTTTTAAAGAAAAAACACAGAAACTTCAAATGCGGAATGTATGTATATTATCATTCGAAAAAACATTCTTTGGCACTTATTTTGTTAAGATTATCTCTTTCAAGTGTTGGCTGCAACTACGTCTCAGATGGACCATCCTCTGAGTCCAATTTTCGATGACTCGTTCGATCATTTCGACTGTTAACTGTCGAATGACGCGTAATATTTTGCTCCAAGGTCTGAACCGAAGTGGGATTGTCTGCATAGACTTTAGACTTTACATATTCCCACAAGAAAAAGTCTGAAGGTGTGATATCACACGATCTTGGTGGTCAATCGACCGGCCAAACCGTGAAATTATCTGCTGCGAAGTGTTGTCTCAATAAATCCATTGTTTGACGCAATGTGTGGGAAGTGGCGCCATCTTGTTGAAACTAAATGCCGCCGAAATCACGGCCTTCAATTTCAGGCATCAAATAATCGATTATTATGGCGCGATAACAGTTGTCATTGACAGTTACGTTTTCACCGGCATCATTTTTAAAGAAATATGGATCGAAGATTCCACCAGACCACAAATCACGCTAAATCGTTGTTTTTTCTGGATGAAATGGCAGCTCTTGAATCTCTTTAGGATGATCTTCGTTCTAAATACGGCAATTTTGCTTGTTTATATACCCATTGTTATTATATTACAGTATATAGTAAAAATTTTATAAATATAAAAATTAAGAATATCTTACTCATTTTCTGTAATCTGTCACTGACAGCGCTTTGACAGCAAATTGAGTGATTATACACTAGCCATTACCACTCATTGGAACATGACTCAATAGCATAGCTCAGTATTTAAACTGTGTGAGCGAATACTAAAGAAATTAATTTAAAGTGAATGAAAATTTAAACGCTCTCCCTCACATTACTCACCAAAAACTGAAGAAAAAAGTTAATTGCTTATTTACATAAGTAATTTGTAACTTTAAAATCGTGATTGGCATTTTATTAACTTTATCTAACTTTATGAAATGAATTTCTCACTGACAAATAATTACTAATATTGTATTAAGAAAGCTACCGAACGGCTTATGAAAGAAATTTTTAGAAAACATCTTATTTTGCTATGACAGTTGAGCAGTCTATAACGGCACTCAACCATGACTAAGTGAAACTCTATTAAGCCGCATCTGCGCAAGCAAATTGAATACATGTGTTAAAATAAATTATTGCTTTCCTAAATATATTCAGATAGACAAGCAAATGGACAGGTTTTTTTGAATATTAATTAATATGAAATTTCCATTTGAATGCTTCGAGAATTTGCATGGAAATAAATACAAATTTAATTGCATAAAGAAATATATATATGTAAGTAGTTACTTATGAACACAATCGGTTCAAGTTGAATGAATTTTATGTGATTATATCCATATATGTAATTATTTATACTTTTGATATGCTTAAGAAAATATTACATTATATGCAGCCTGTGTTATGTGGAGTGCATTTAGAGGGTTTCAAAGACCTGGCTTAACATTTTTTATTGCAATGCAAAGTCCTCAGCAACCTGTTATGTTATACTATTTAATGATTTGTTTATACAAGCTATTAAACCATTTTAAAGAGACTGTGACTGCTTATTACCATAAATGGCGTATATATAATCAATTGATGGCGCTTACGTTTTACTATCGATATTTAAAATACATGTAATGATGCCAGTTTTTGCAATAAAATTGTCTCCAAGCAATTTATATCGTTAAGAAATATGAAATGTCTGAAGCTGAAATTGTTTTTGCTTAGTAAACAGACCACAGAGTACTTTAAGTTCAAAAATGAATGGAGGGAAAGAGTAAAGTAAAGTAAAAAAGGAAATGACAGATATTAACAAGTTTTAAGCAAACTCCGAGACGCATTAAACCCGGTTTCCACGATAGTCGTTTCTAAATAACTGAAACAGACACGGATTTTTATCCGGCCAAGAACTGCCAACTCTGCAAGATGCCTCGAAATTACTTTAGGAGTGTTTTCTGTCGCTACAACAACAACAACGTTTTAAAACATTACAAAAGTACTCTAGTAGGTTCGCTTTTACCGTCCGAGGCGATCGGTCGCACCACAAATTGAAAGAGATGATATATTTTATACCTTGAACATACATTCTGTATATAACTATTAATGGTAGCTTCACGAGCTGAGTAGATTTAGCCATGTCCGTCCGTCCGACTGTATATACGAGAGCCAGTTCCTCAGTTTGAGGGTTAATTTTTTTCAATCGCAAACAAAAAGAGAAGAGGCAACTGCATCTCAAAGTGATCCCCCTTGGCCACAATACACTTGTGTCAATGTTTTTGCAATCCTCTAAGCAGTTATTAAAGTCAATTTCCGGAATAGCTTTGAACCTGCTTAGCGATTCACTTTTAATGTCTTCAGTTGACTCGAAAACTGACTCCTCGGAGCGGTCGTTTGAGTTTGCTGAAAAGCCAGAAGTTACACGGAGCGAATATCAGGCGAATACAGTGGTTGCGGCACAATATGTGTAAGTTTGTCGAAAAACTCACGAAGAACCAAAACAGTATGCTACGGTGTATTATCATAGTCCAAAAACCAAGAGTTGTGGGCCCATAATTCTGGCCTCTTTTTACGAGAAGTTTCGCTTACACGACGCATGACCCTTAAATAGTATTCATTGTTAACATTTTGAGCGGTCGGAAGGAATTTGGAGTGCACCACACATCGATAATCGAAGAAAACTGTCAGCATAACTATTATTTCTGACCTGCCTTGACGTGGGTTTTTTGCCTTGGCTCACCTTTGTCACGATATTCGGCCGGTTGCTCGTCTGTTTCTGGGTCGTAAGCATAGATCCCACATTCATCGCCAGTAATCATACGTTTCATGACACGCTGGTAGTAGGAAAGCATTGTTTTACAGACGTTAACGCGATGCTGTTTTTTTCAAAAAAGTTGAGAGATTTTGGAACCAATCGTGCTTTAATTTTTCTTGGACCTAAATGAGCTTTCAAAATGGTTTTCACTGATCCTTACGATATTGCAACGATGCAAGTAAGATCTCTGACTATTAATCGTCGATTCTCAAGCAGTAATTCTAATTATTTTATTGACGTGTTGATCATCAGTTGATGATGATAGCCGTCGCCAATGCGTTCTCGACCTCTTTGAATAATTTGTATCAATCAAAAACACTTCCTCGCGACAAACAATTATCACCGAAGGCCTTTTCCAACATTTTTAATGTTTCGGCCCCAAAAATTTGATTCCACATACAAAATTTAATGGAACTTCTTTGTTGAATAATTAGTTAATAGATTTTCGCGCGAAATACAATTTGAAAAATCTTACTATTTTTTGCCCACAGTAGCATATTACATAGTATGAAAACAATTGAGAACACATTTAGATACAAATGTATGGTATAATTTATTTCACATCTGCTGACTTTTTAACTCAACTTATTGTTGTTTTACTTACTCATGTATTTGTTTATTTCTTCCCATTGCAGGTTAATTATACATTAATAGCGGCAACAACACAAAAACTAAGAAAAAACGCAGGCGCAAACAACTGCAACTACAAATAGCATTAAGAGAGCACGAACAATGCACATGCACACAAACACACGAGTACACAGCAACAAAATTGCCGCTTGAAGAAATAAACAACAACGCGAGTGGCGGCTGAGACTGCAACGCGGCAGAGGCAATAAATCAGTGACAACAACGGCAAAATGTTGACTGCAGTTTATCAACAACAACAGCAGCAACAACAACAAGTGCAGATAACTACTTACAACAACTTTATAGAAACTAAAGCACAAGACGAACATAAACGACGTCTCGCCACACGGCTGCTGCCAGAGCGACGCTAAGCAACGAGCAACGAGCACCGGCACCGGCAAACAAAGTGAACCTATTACAAAAGTGTAAACAAAAATACGAGCCGCAACAGCAAAAACAACAGCTAAGGTAATATACACGAATCAGCGCTTTGACAGCAGCAGCAACAACAACAACACACGTTGCTTATATGCATCCACAACCTAGAGTTATTGTTGCTATTGTAAACTGCGGATTTTTTTTTTATTTTTCTATGCAACAACAGCGCATTGCAATTGCAGCGCTGCATAGTAAGCGTACAAGCGTGAGCGTAAGCTGGAAGCAACCGAATACCTGGCGCTGCTTAATTGTTGCACGGCTTGGTGAACACTTTGTAGTGCAGCAACAGCAAGCAACATCGTCAACACAGACCCGCTGAGGTCTTTACACAAGTGACAGCTGCAATAACTTAAGCATTAGCAGCAAAGCAACAACAACAACGAAGTATACATATATAAATACAATAGATTTTTGTAAAATAGTCAACGGCAGTGGCAGCTCACACAATTAAATTGCGCGGCGGTAAAACTAATTGAACACTGTTGAACAGGTACAACAGAAGCAACAACAACAACTGCAAGAACGGCAGTGATCACTAACTAACAACGCGCCACACCGTTGTCGTTACAAGTGGGCAGCGATCCATTTTGATTGGCCGACGCCGCGCTGATTGAGTGTCACAAATAGCAGAAGAACGCAGCGCAAAGCAAAAGGCAAAAAGTTGCGTTCATCCGCATAGCAAAAGCAACAACGCAGTGCGCGCCTGTTGTCAACTATAATTGCAAAGCCAAGAATTCGCGCGTTTATTGCTTGTGTTGCCATGCGAAGTTGCAACGACGCACAGCGAAATAGTTGAAATAGAATAGCATTACGAAGTGTAAGTGCACACACACACACACTCACATACATATAAGCAGTTGTACATATATGCATTTTTACTTACATAAGCGACTATATAGTATATGTATTTATATACACAGCCGATCTCGTTGTTGCATTTAGTTTAATGTTGCCGCAATTGGAGCCGAGCACAGTAGCTTCGTATTTTTTTTAGCTGTTTTTGACTTCCTTCATTCGTTATTTTCGCTTTAAGAGGACGCTTAAACACAAGCAAAAGAATATTTGCTACAAACTGCAGTTGCGGCGACAAAGCATTGGCGGACAATAATCCACACAGTACCAACGGAATTCACGAAACGCTGCACAACAACAACAACAAGAATAGTAGCGCATAAAAAGTTGCAATTTAAACGCAACAGACAGACAGCATTTTTCATAGCTACCGGCGGCCAGCAACGCCTGCGAATAAAAAGCACTTCATTTGGCATAGCAAACGGGTGTTTTTTGCTTTTGTTGTTGTTTGTACGCTTATTTGTTGCCGCTAGATTGCATGCAAAAAGCAAAAGAAACTGCACGGTAAAAGAACAAACGCACGCCGAGTGGCGACAAACTGAAAGGAACTCGCCGAGCGTGACTGCAAAGTGTGCAGGCATTAAAGCAAAACGGCGGATCAGCTTGCCAGCATCAAAAAAACTGCGAAAAAAGCATAACAACAATAGCGTACGTTGGCAACAATAGCATGCGCTAACGGTACAGCAGCCATTTGCCTAATGAAGCATTAGATAGAGCAACAACTGGCAATTTAAAGCAAAAACAGCAACAAAACACAGACAGCGTTTGTAAGCGCAGCATAAAGAAATCACATCAACAACAACGGCAAACATGAACAGTGCAACGCATTCACCAACAGCCGCTACGCCATCGGCGGCGCAACGTGGCAGCGTGACAGCCAATGGCCTTGAGTTAACCACAACACCGCCAGTAGCGCCGGCGCGGCACACGCGCCCCTTGCCCGCACAACGCGCGGCCGGCAGCGGTTGTGTCAGCGGCAATGGTAGCAGCAACTCATCCACGACCACCTCTTCGCCACCGCAATATAGTGAGGATTTGCGGCGCGCCAATATGCCCACCACATTGGATTTACTGCCACGTCAAGGTAGCGTCTCCTCGACCAAGACCTGTGAAGTCGATTTGGGCGATGAAGAGCGTGACACTTTTTCGCCGGTAAGCACCGCCACCAGCAGCAGTGCGGACGAATGCGCCGACGGCAGCAGTCCCAGTGATACGGCCATGCTTGCTGCCGGTGGTGGTGCTGATAATGTTGGCAGCACCAGCGCGCGTGCAAACAATAGCGGCAGCAGCGCCTATGATAATAAAGTGTACGATGCTGTACATTTGCCGACAGTAGCACCAACGCCAGCGGCGCGCATGAAGGTGTCCAATGGCAGTGGTGTTGGTGGGGGTGGTAGTGTTGCTGCTACAACTGGTGGCGGTATTCATTCCACTTCGAAGGAGGAGAAGCAGCGACAGAATGAGGAGATTGTTATTATGGAAACGTCGTCAATTTCTTCAGAAACTGGCTCATGGGAATCGGTGTTTCCGCACGCCAACAGTATTGCAGCAGGCAGCGTGGTGTCAACGGCCGCAGCGAGCGTACCTACTGCTGTTCTTAGCACCATAGCTGCTGGCAAAGTGGCTGAGGTAAATTATCCAGCTTTTAGTACAGAATTTTCTCATGGTGAAAATAAACTGCCGAAAGCATCCTTCGAGCTGCCGCGGGAGCGCGATAAATGCGGCGCAGCAGAGCCGCAAGTTAATTTACTTAAAGAGCCTGATATCGCGCCCTACCTGCGGGAGCGCACCTACTCGACAGGGGCGTCAGTAACTGCAGATACCAGCTCGTTATTCACTGGCATCAGTGCACATTCGCTGTTGCGTGATCTGGAGAGGCGTGAGAACCCCATGAATTCTTCCGGGCATAGCGCCTGCTTCATTGACGCTTCTTCGCTGCGTGATGAAGATGAAGTGCTATCCTTTCCAAGTCTGGATGGACAGCAGTCGAATGAGGATGCTAAGGATATTGAAGAGCATGTGGAAGAGCAGCCAACGAAAGTGACTGGAGGAGAAGATGAAGATTCACCTACTAAGAAACTTGAATCATTCCATAAAGCATTTGCCAAGTGCAAAGTGAAATCTAAAGACTTGCCTGAAACTGCTGAAACATTTGATACATCAAAGTCAAGTTCCAGTTCAAATTCTGGTGCAGATTCGCCGCAGAAACAAATTTCGGTTGCCTCTGCCACATCCACAAATAATCTCTCGGACGAGGAAAAACTTTGGAAACGTGAACACGAAAATCAAAAAGCGCCACTGACTACCGAAGACAAGGACCCGGTTGGTAAGGCTCAACAAATTGCTACCCAGCAGCATATCTCCACGCAAGAGGATGCCACAGAGGCATCAGTTTCATTAGTCGCTGATGCCGATTCCTCGGACTCTTCGGAAATCGTTAAGTTGCGCCGTGAACAAGAACATAAACCACGACCGTATATTTTTCAGCACAATATGCAACAATTTAGTATTCATCCTTTGGCGGTGAGTCCTAAATTTTCGGTGCACAGCTCGACAGGTACCAGCATTTCACATCCAACTACAGTACATGCAGCACACAATGATCTCAGCTACACAACCGACTACTCTTCATCCAGTCCTGCGCCGAGCTTAGTTTGGTCCGAACACGAGCACCGTCCTAGTCTAAGCGGTCGTCCACATGTCGATGACTATGACGGGCACACACATAAGGCATTTACTCAACCGGACACACCGCATAACTCAATAGCACACATAGAGAATGCCTCAAGCAATAACTCTTCCATACATCGCGACTATACAATGTCTTCTTCATTATCGCACCAACGCGATTCCGGCGCATATTGCAGCGATGCCACAGACTCGCCAGTACCAATGCCGCGCACGCCAAAACGTTCCAAGTTCGATGAAGCAAATCCCATTATATCCGGTGGCGCTTCAATCAAAGATTTTGCGCCTAAGCAATGCGAAAGCCCACCAGTGCATCGGCGTTTGGAGTCGTGCCCCATCGTCTCGGGTGGATTTGCCTCGTTGGATTTTGAACCAACACGTCCGCTGGGCGATGATGATGAGGATCAGGTAGAGTTGCGTTCACGTCCTAAGACACGTAAGCCTATACCTGGTATTGCATCGTGGGTTGTGGATATGAGTGACTGTCGTACGGAGCGTCGTAAAAGCACCAGCTCAACTTCGAGCATGGAAGCATCTGCAAGTAAATTTCGGGAACGTTCCGATTCGACAAGTTCACATAAGAGCGGTTGCGGCTTTTATGTTTCCTTAGATAATATGGATGATAAGCCCAATAACGATGATCTCAATAAAAAACCAATGAAGCCACAGATGAGTAAATCATACACGGCACCGAAACCGGCCGGCTTCTTTGTAAATCTCTCGAAGAGTGAATATACAACGGCCGATGAAGTAAAACCTGAAGAGCCAAAGTCAGAGGAAACAACGGCTGCAGATAAGAAAAATATCTTTAGTATGTTTATAGATATAGGTGAGAGCAAGAAGCCTACTGGCACGCCAAGAAAGGAACCATTTAGTTTAGCGCAACGTTTATCTAGTTCGTACGCTTCGCACGCTGCTCAACGACGCGGCGATGATGTGATGCGCTCCAGCGCAAGCTCGACGGAAACATTAATGGCAAAAAGCAGCAGTCTAAAGATGAGTGCAGACAATGAATTAAGTGGGGAGAGTAAATCGCTTGATTATAAGTGCAACCTTGAACCACCCATCACAGTGGCGGCAATACGTCGCCTATCGCAGCAGCAACGCGCTCAAAACGACGCAACAAAGCGACATTCGTGGGGAACTAATGCAACAAAAGAAGGCGTTACGTGCGACTACAAACGCTCCATTAGCCTAACAGCAAATGGCGATTCAAAAGAGAATGGTGGTAATGGATTAATGAGTATCATTGATAAAATACCGTTAATATCGAAAGCGTCCTCCTTGTCGGTGGACAGCTCGTTGTCGCCTTTCGACGAATACACCGGTTCCAAGTCTGAATTGAGCACATGTTCAAACAATTCGGCAAGAAACTCTGTGTCGGGTGGTGAGCGTGACGATGAAGTTTTCCTCGCCGGTACTGGTGCCGCTAACGGTGGACGCGTCAAGAGACGACGTCGTGATGTACAAATCAACGAAACATTTGACAAAAGTAGTTTGGCTTCCATAACAGACGGTGTACTTTCTAAAGATTTGTCGCCAGCATCCACGACTGATACCGAAGACTTGACTTTCCAGCAGGATGAGGAACTGGCAATGCGTGAGGCGGCACTGCAACAGCAGCAGCAGCTACAACAACAGGTGCCCTCAAATCGCTCATCGGCTATTATTATGGAAACCATAATTGAGGCCAAAGAAACATCCTCGCCTAAGAAAAATGCCTCCGGTCACACCATGGAGACTCTACATGCAACCATAGAGAAGCAAAAAATGTTGCTCGAAACGGTGAATGAGCATGGCGAAGTTGAGAAGGGTACATTTGTGAAACTGTCGGATATGGATAAACCCGCAAAGTTCGAACTACATTCGCCCGAATCCATGAGTAAGAGTGTGGGCAATCATCGTCAAATCAATCGGCTATTTCGTGACGATTCGAAAACGCGCCCTCACTCATGGACCATGACACGTTCTCAAGGCAATAGTTTCCTCAGCATAACTAATTCGGTGGAGAACTTGCGCAGCTTGTCGCGTCTTTTCCCGAATTTTTCGAAAGAGTTCTCCAACTCTTTGCCGAACGACATTATCTGTGATCAAATGGACTATATACAAACGGATATCAGCGGTGATTCTAGTATGGCTTCAAGTATCAGTCGTTCCGGCATGGATGAGTCTTCCATATCGTGCCGTCAACCACGCCGATTGGGTGAGGATTTGTTGAAAATGTTCCTGCAAGAGATTGCCACAGACATGATCGTCGAAGTGCATGGCCGCCGCATAAAGGCGCACAAATGCATTCTACGCTCGCGCTGTCAGTATTTTGCTGCTATGTTGGCGGGTAGTGGTGCACAGAGTGTGGTCTCCCTGCAGGGTTACTCCTACTCGGCAGTACATTTTGCATTGTGTCACATTTATTCCGGCGCTTCGCATCCACCCGATGGTATTAGTTTGATGGAGTTGGCTGCTTTAGCTGATCTGCTTGGCTTAGAGGGACTGAAGGAAGTCACTGCGCACGCCTTGAAGACGAACTATTGTCACAATTTTCACAAACCCTGCTCGGGTTGTATCGATGGCATACTGCAGGTCCTGCCTGTGGCATTGACTCACTCGTTAGATGATTTGTATCGCAAATGTTTGCGCTGGACTTGTCGCCACTACATGAAAGTATGGCCCACACGTCAATTTGCTCAGCTGCCAGCAGACATATTGGGACGATGCCGGCAGCAAATTGTTGCTTACATGGTGAGTTTGCCTTTATTTGATTTGTTTATAACACTGAATTGAAGAGTTATTCTTAAAGTAATGAATTTTATTATGAGCTGTAGCTAGAATTTGAAATTGTATAAAATTGCAAGCCTTTGAAATTTCATCTTACTTCTCGGTTAGTAAAAATTATTTCAAAGTTTGACATATTAATGCTAAGTCATTGAGAAACAGTCGTTAATTGAACGCCAAGACAGATTAATAATAATTTTGACCCAACCTCACATTTTCTTTAAATAGATTAGCATATTCCTTCCACAATCCTTCACCGGATAATAATAAATAATCTGATATGTAGGGTTTCGTACCCTTTCGGATGATCCTTTGAATATTACTACCCAATGCTCGACAAATTTCAAGCATAAATGGGCCGATATTGCTGAAATGTCACATACGATATTCGTACGAAGTTCATCAATCGTCGCTGGCTTGTTGATATGGATCATAGACTTGACGTAGTCTCACTGGAAATAGTCTCACGGCGTCAAACCGCACGACCGAGGCGACCAATTGACTGGGCCATTTCGTAAGATCGCACGTTCACCAAACTTGCTTTTCTATAAATCGATTGTGACATTCGTTATGTGGCTTGTGGCGCAGTGCTATTGGAACCACATATTGTCCAATCATCCAATTCGGGCCAAAATTATATGATTATCATTGAGCGGTAGCGATTCCCATTCATAGTAACGTGCCGGTCTTGATCATCATGGAAGAAGTACGGCCCATGAATCACACCAAACCGTATTTTTTTCGGGATGCACTGGCGACTTACGAAGTACGTGTGGATTGCTGTCTGACCAATAACGCATATTTTGCTTATTGACGAAGCCATTCAGCCAGAAATGAGCCCCAAAGCTGAAGAAGATTTTCCGATGAAAATCCGTATCAATTTCAAGTTGTTTTTCAGCGTCCATTTGATCTTGAAAGCATTTAGGCCAAGAACTTTTTGCAAAATTCGCCACAACGACATCACAAAGATGCCCAACGCTTGAGAACGACGTGTGAGAGACTGATTTGGGTTTTCCTCAACTGATATTCTCGACACTACGGGTACTTCTTTGTATCACTGGCGCCGCAAAATTTTGTACTGTATCTGAGGTTTCAAGTTTTTCCGCTAGACGCTCAATTATTGATCTGACTGGGCGATTATGTCGAACATAAATTGACTTAGCGCTCTTAAAGTTGATGCAACTGACTCCGAATTTCTGTAGTAAATTTTAATAATTTTGACTCATTGTTGGATCGTATATCTTTCCGCTATTAAATGACAAACTTTACTGCAGAGAAATGTCAAAAGAGCGTGCAAAATATGGCGTCGTTTGCCGTCCCTATCGGTCTACTTTTGCAGCGTCGTTTTGAAAGAAACGCTTATTATTTGAACCATTGACTAGTTGAAGAGCTTGCATCGGGATTGCCAGACATAAAAGTGTCAATCGAGCTCCCAATGGCAAGTGGGCTTTATATGAAACCTGGCAGATATAACCTCGCCAACAGCGGTCTTTACAGTTGGGTACTCAACAAAAAACAAATTGTTTCAAAGAATTTACTTTAAAGTTAGATTGCTTGAAAAAAAATCGCATACAAACCTAATTTAAATTAACCCATATCTAAATACAATCTTGGAATCACTATCAATTTCATTGGCAATGCGTTTTAATCTACGAAACCTTGAGATATTATCAGCGCGAAATTGTTTATATGCCACTGAGTAGTACGGAATTTAATCAAATTCGCACAGCCTCTTATCTTTACGGCTTGTTTAGTATAGATGAACCCTATGAGAACGACCACTCCACTACCTTCGCTTCAAGCGATAAGAATTGAATGAGTGTGTGCCCACCTCTCGACAACTGCGATAAGCGAACAATGATTTGCATTATGTGAGGACTCCCAGGTATATTATATACCTGCATGAGTGCATATGCCTTATCTAGTGAGATATCGATCGATGATAAGCGACAAATTATGAGAATTATGAATCAGCTGTATTTGTAGGGACCAAGCGTCGTTATCAGCTTGTTAACCTACTTAAAATGCTACATATTTTGTATTTTATGTTTTAATAATTTATCGCATCCCCTTATCACTTTTTTCTATGCAAAATACTACGCCGCAGACATCGGAGAGCGTATTGGACACAGTGCTCGATTGTGATAACTTGCTGACACAGTTGGCGACCTACCGCTGGGGTGGCATTTGTGAGAGTCTTGTACGTGATATATTAGACGCCGCCTATACATACATTGCCGATCACTTTGCCAGCCTGATAGCGAGTGACTCCTTCCTATCGCTCGGTCACGATCGTAGCTGTCACATACCGCGACTCGAGAGCGTACTATTGCGCACAGCATCGTCGCTCACACCGGATCAGGCATGTCGCAGTTATCAGCGTGTGACACGCCTCAACACTGTGTTGCAGGCGAAAGTCATACAAATGCCGGCAAATCTTGGTGAATTGGCTAAGGAATTGCAGGGCTTGCAAGAGGAAGACTTGGATTGGGATGCTGAATACATACGTTTGGTCAGCGCCATACTGTCCGCAGTGGAGCAGTGTCTCATACGACAGTGTTCGCGCGCTATGCGTGTAACTGCTTGGCAACGTATGGATCTGGATTTGCGTAAGAAGATACAGACATTGGCACGTCTCACCGAACCGATGGATCTGAAGCGCAGCAAGCCAGTGTCGAAAGCGTTCACATTTAGTGGTAGCACACGCAACCAGGACCTGTATCAGGTGAAGTTGGCAATACAAGCGCATTCAAAGCGCGCCATGGCACAGGATACACAACTCTATAAGGCAACGCAGACTCAAGAGGCGGGAAATGTGCAGACCACCGAGCGCGGTGTGCAGGCCAACAACGATATACGTGAAGGCACAAGTGAGTATAAATAAATTCAAGCTTAAATGTATCGTTTTTTCTTAAACATATGTGCTTTCGCAGGTAAAATTCTGAAATCGAATACCCGTGTCCATGTGCCTCAAGCGCTGCGTGCTAGCTCACAGAGCGCTACAACTTCCGAACGCAACAGTTTAAACACACATCGTCGCACACAATCCGAAGCGCCAATGCATATAAATAAAGTCACCACAGCCGCACCAGCGTTGCCACCAAAACCTACCAGCGCCGAAGTGAAGAGCGACACCAGCAAGAAAATAGCAGCACGTCTGTCTGAGGTGCGACCACGCTACCTAGAGCCACGCAAAGTGCATGCGCCAGCAGGTTTTGGTAATGGCCCTGTGCGTAGCGCCACAAGTTCTAGTATACCGGCCACCACCAAAGGTAAAGGCCGTCAGATCTCATCTAGCGATAGTTCGCGCACTTCCAGTCCAGCCACGCGTAAAACCGCCAACCAAATCGGACGTAAATCCATTAATATGTCGCTGGACAGCTTGGCGTCGCCATCGCGGCGTGGTCGCACCATGCGTATGAAGGCCACCGACAATGCCGACCGTTTTTCGGATCGTGGCGGTGATTCGCTCGGCGATAGCATGAAAAGTTCGGTGATGACAAATAAAGCGATATCACAGGAATCACTTTCGAGCATAACCAAGCTGTCGCGTTCGAATCCGCTCATTGGCAACAGCGTCAAACAGTCGGCAGCTGTCGGTAGTAAGTCGCAAAACAGCAAGTTGACTAATGGTATTGTTAAGACGAATCGCGCTGCAAGCATCGGCACCAAACCGCCGAAGCATTTGCAGCAACAAAATATAAAATCAACCGGTTCGAGCCCCTCTTCGGTGACAACAACCAAGTCAGCCGCCAGCCGTCTCTCATCCGTTTCATCTACACACTCATCACGCGATATGTTCAAAAATCGTTCGATATCGATGCCGGGTCAACCAGCGTCGCAAAGCACTGCTGGTGGTCAACAGACATCTGGAGGTGGCCCGCGCCATAGTTTCTTATCGGCCAAATCACGTGAGATACTTGCCAAACGCGCGGAGAAAAACAAATTACAGCAGCAACAACAACAACTACAACAAACCGCCAATAGCTCCGGCGATGAACGGAGCAATACGAACGCCGTCCCTGCACCCACCAATAACCAACAACAACAAAAGCAACATCATCCGCACACCGGTCCAATACGTTCCGCCTCACACACAGCCGTCACAGCGACGTCAAATGCCAATTATACGCGCAATTCGCTACCATCGAATATACCAACACGTCGCCCCAACTCGCTGCAACTAAAGAAAACAACAAATAATCATCTTGTTAGCAATAAAAATAATAATACTGTCAATCAAATGGCACATTTGAATAATAAAAACAAAATCATTAACGCCACCAATGGTGTGTTGAAGGCAGCGCATGCGGTCAAGCAGAAAATCGAATTGTTCATCGATACGTCCACGTCAGCGGCTGGTCGCGGTGACAAGACAACACCGCCACCAACGCAACCGACTCAGAAAAGCAACGACCAACAACAGAAACCGACACGTGTCGAAACGAAATTGGAGCGTTCGAGTACGTTTTGCAAGGAGTCCTCCGATATGGATATCAATGAGTTGCAGATTATTGAGTAGAGAGAGGAAGCTTAATGCGACTTGGCGAAAGCTCAACCGCAAATGAGGTGTGGTATGGGGTTATTTAATATTTATATTTTTGTATATATTATATTATATTAGCAGGCAGAATTAATTATTATTTACAGTAATTATATGCTATGCGAGTGTAATAGTTCTGAGCCCCTATTGGTATTGTTTTCGAGGTACATATAGCTCATATATTTTTTGAAATTTGAAGAATGGTGTCAAGTTGACAGTCTTCGCCCGGATAAAAATCCGAGTACGTTCCGTTTAGGGCCATCCATAAATTACGTCACACGAATTTAAGGACTTTTTAACCCCTCCCCCCGTCCTTGTCTCAGGTTGTCACATTTTGAACTAGCCCTCCCCCTTTTCGTGACGTCACACATTTTCCAATTTTATGGATTTATCAAAAAATAAAAAAAACAGGTTATTTCTTATATTAGGTTGTCAAAAAAGTCTTGCGGTTTTTTCACTAGTTGGCGCTGAAAGCGTGTAGTTCTAGTTTTATTCGTCATGGGATCATGCTATACCTTTTTGGAAAGCTCATTTCACGCGCTTATACGTGTTTGATTGATTGTCGTTTCTTTTAAGTTGTTCGTGAGTTATAGCGTCGCAAACATGGAGCAAAATAAAGAGAAAATACGGCATATTTTACAGTACTACTACGATGAAGGCAAAATGCATCTCAAGCCGCCAATAACATTTGTGCAGTTTATGGACCCGATACAGTTTCCATTTCCACCACACAACGATGGTTTCAACGTTTTCGTTCTGGTGTAGAGATGGTCGAAGATGCGCCACGTTCCGGAAGGCCTGTCGTCGAAAATGGCGATAAAATCGCTGAATTGGTTGAAAGGAGACCGGCATAGTAATCATCAAACCGTTATAAACCATTTGAAAAAGCTTGGAGTCACTAAGAACCCGATGTATGGGTGCCACACGAATTGATTCAATACAAATATCGCAAGACTTTTTTTGACAACCCATATTTATTGAATAATCTTTAATAAATCAAAAATTTAGTTAAATGTTAAAGTACAGACACAACGAATGGCTAGTCAAGAAATAATAGATACTTAATTATGCTAATAAAAAATACAAAAACTTAATCATCTTGTGTCCATGGACTTTTATTACTGGTAAATCAGGTACTTCATTTTTCGTTCTGAAGTTGGATGTCAGGAACATTTTCGTATCAACATAGTCTTCTTCCATCCATCCCGGGCACTTCTAGCAGCAATTCTTTGATGACAAATTTTCGCAATAGGTAACTGCTCTTGTTTTTTTATGTGATTGTTTGTGTTGATTGGTGGCTTTATATGAAGAAAAATATAGGCCACATATGCTACACGATCTTTTAAATAAGTATGACTCTACACTAAGGCAATAACTATCATATGGAACTTGTTTCAGATGGGATGATGCTTGGAGATTTTAATAATATCTGTAGTAATAATGAAGCAAACTTAGCGTCGTTGTCATCACTCCCTGTGACTCCATAACCTTCTGATGTCTGTTTAATTAACATAGGTGGTCCCTCTTTGAATAATTTCCAAAGACTAGAACGTCTTACGCCGCAACATGTAATAGTTTCACATTTAACTATTTGTAAAAAATATTGTGACTCACGTACATGATTAGCGTACAAAGTAGAATTATTTTTCAACATCATAACCTGTTCAAATATCCAGTCCAGTAACAGTTGGTGCAACACATTCAGCAACGACTGAAAATTATCATGACTAACTTGCTCCAAATGTCAGCCACACATTGGCCGCACTTTCGAAGTTTCGTAGTTTCGTTTTTCTAGATCTAAGTCAGCAGTTTGATTACTTGAATCAAGATGTGACCCCAAAATCATCATGATTTAATAGTACACCAGTAAGTTTGCGACTGAGAGGTGCCATGCGTCGTGGGGCATTTGTAGCTATATAAATTGCATCTAATGAAAATCTTTGAAATCTTGTAAAGCTGAAACTATAACCCGGCAGACAATTTTGTAAGTTTGATTAAAATTATAATATAAAATAAAATACGATTCGCAGAAGAGCACCAATGTTAATACCAAAGCTTCTTACAACTTAAGTATTAAAAAACAAAATTGTGTTTTATAAATGTTAAATTTTTGTTTACCTACATATAAAATTTACGTTTGTACATCACAAATTTTGAAATGTGATGTCACAAAGCTTTTGACCCCCCTGCCCCTTGTCCACACAATGTCACTTCTGAATGATACCCTTCCCCCCCTTCAAAGTGTGACGTAATTTATGGATGGCCCCTTACTTAGACCCGATTATAATGGGACCAGAATACTATATATACTTGTATATATAACAAATCAGCTTAATTAGTCGATTTGTAGTCATTTTCCTTTCTATTCCTTTGTCCGCGAACTAACCGCTCAGTTTTTGAGGTATCGACCTCAAATTTTGCACACGTCATTTTCTCACCGCCGATATTGGATAACTATAGCTGTCATACAAATGCAACGATTGGCATCAAGTGTTTGTATGGAAAACTTTTTCATTTGTCAAGATATCTTCAAGCGATTTGGCACATGTTATTATCAGAAGCAACGCTACAAACTTGGAAAAAAGTGTTCAAATCGCACAACTATAGCATATAGCTACCATATAAACCGACCAATCAAAATCAAGTTCAAGTTCTTTTTATAATCATTTATTCTTATTTTTACCTAAAGTTAATTATTCAAATTTGCTTTTTTAACTACTAACCAAGTTATCTATTCCGTAATATATCTTAACCTTATTTTCAACAGTTTACTACCATACGAGCAAGAGGATGAATCTGCAATATTACCAATCTGGAGGCTGACAACGCAAGGAACAGCTCTACGAACGCTTTGGTTAAAAGAACGACTCTAGTCAATAATGATGGGAAAATTGCTAGCTATGAAAGACAAATTTAAAATGATGGTATATACAGAAATTGAGAAAAATATTCTTATATACAATAATTGGAAATTTGGAAAAATATATATACTTACACGTAGTTGTCAATAATCTAAAATTTGCATAAACCTGGACGTAACAGCAACTTTAATCAAAACTGACCGAAAGCCGTTAAAAAACCTAAAAACCATGCAGTAGCTACATGCAATAATAGTTATTCGTATATAGTACCTATTTGCATACCTACCACAAATTTACATACATACACAGCATAATAGTTGATGGCGAAGTAAAAATTGTTATTTGAAGAACAAATAAATATGAAAATTAGTAGTGTTTGTTACCGCAAAATATCCCTCCTCCACAAGGCCCATATAAAGTATAGGCAAACATTATACCCAAATAACGCCAGCTGTGTGCACAGCGGTTAGCAAGTTATGATATGAAGAAGAAATTAAAATAATAAGTACTTGCAATTTTCAAAAATGTATTGATAACAGAAACGAACGAACGAAGTTAAGGTTTTAGAAGAATAGTTGAAAGGTAGACTTTCGTGATATTATTTACAATGCAATGCTTCGTTTCTTTTTTGCAGAAAGTGCAAGCAAACATATACATATACATACATATGTACTTATATACATATGTATATTATACATACATATGTATATACATATGTGCACGCATAATGATATGTGTGCTTTAGGATTTTTAACTTTTGAATTTACATTCGCACCTGCGAGTCTTCGAAATACCAAAAATAAATATTTAATCATTGCTTATTGCGTGCAATTGTTTTTGTTTTTCTTTTTTAGTTTGCTTGTGCCACGTGCAATTGTTTTTGTTTGTGTTTTCTTTTTTAGATTGCTTGTGCCACGAAAGTAACAGATCGCTTAAAGCGTTCGAAAACCCTTCCGCCCTATACAGCAAATTTATATATTTTTTGCGCTTATAATATGCGCAAAATGTCAGCCAACAGCTGTTTTGTGTTTACCATTTGAAATGATTTTATATTTACATAGAAAATGCGCTTAACTGCATGCACAAGCGCTAAAGTGCATATATTTTTGCCAACATTGATCTTCAATTACTTCGAATGCGCTATTGCTTTTGCTTTTGCTTTTATACGCATAATAATTATATTGAATTGTGTGTGTATATTTTTTTATTTTTATTTTTTTTTGTGGTTTTCTTGCTTCTACATTTCCTATAAAATGCGTTAGATTGTACACTCACCAATATGCATACATATTTGTAAGTGTATATGTATTAGCCTATTGAAAAAACTTATTATATTCGTAAGCTCAACATACATTTTTACACGGATACTGCGAGAACGACTTAATTTTATAAATGCGGCAAACATGAAATTTTAGTTTTAAGTAACTGTATTATACATACATACAAACATATATATATATATAGATTTTTGAGCTTCTAAATTTATGATTTGATATTTTCTTTTGAAAGTTTGCCAGTTGATTCAATGCTGAATCTACAGAAATGTGTGTAATTGGTCTATTGGCTGGCTGCAAGTTAGCGAATATAGAAATTCACAAATTTATAAGTGTGTACGTTACTTGTATTATGCTATAAAATATACATTAATATTAAAATTAAAACAAAAAAATGGAATAAAATGTTTTTGCTTTTTCAAAGGATACAAATATTGCAAGAAAACCAAGAAATGTATTAATAAAACATTAATATAACAAATTCAGTAATAAATTTCGTTTTTATTTCAATTTTTTATGATTGTTTATAATTAGTTGCTTGTAAGTATATACAAATATGTTTGAAGTAACAAAATTGAAAAGGTATACATTCAAGAACCCAATGCAACTAGACACGAATATTACGTTTGCCTAATTTAAAATAAAAGAAATATTACATTTGGTAGAACGGTTATTTTTTGAAAAGTAGAGTTCAAATTTAGGACAACTCAAAAGTATTTAGTATTTATATAGTGTTTTATTAGATAATTAATTATATTCGACACGTTTTGCACACCTGTTGCTCTTACGTGCACTTTTGCAATATTCCTCAAAGGAACTGGAAATTCTCTACTCTCACTATTTTTTCTCAAATTGAGCCTTGAACACTTTTTGTTAAAAATCTCACTATTTTGGTTCGAACTAACCTCTCATCAATAGCAGTTAAAAATAAATATTAATTAGAACTCAAGTTTTCCGTTGTGTTTCCACAAAATGCCTTTAGACACAAAAAAAAGTCCTTAAATAATACGCTAAACTTATAGCTAACTTACAGATAAGTCAATATAATAAGATTTGATGGAAAGCTTAGGACAGTAAAATAATCCGAAATTACTTTGATGGAAAGCTTGGAACAATAAAATAATTCGAAATTACTTTTCGAAAACTTATCTTAGAGTTTTAATATAAATAATCAGATAAGACAATCTAGGTGATAGCACTGCCTGGGACTAGGCAGCTTTGAAAAGTCTACAGCAGTTTAATGGTGCGCAATAAGTTAGTGCAAAATGTTTTCCAGACTAAGGTTTTTGAAGTTGCTCTCCTTTCTCCACTTTTCGCTTGAGACGCTCCTTACAACCATTATTTTTTAAAAATTTCTGAAAGAAAGAGCCCTATTTTGGCGCAGTGCCGCCACTACAATAAGCCCGCTGTTATTGCTTGCGCGACTCAAGATTCGATTGCACCCAGGCGTTGAACACATTGCGGCAGTGTATGACGACGCACTCATTGCTGCAATATTCATCCTCCCAATCGGGATTGATGATGGCGCGTTTATTGCAATTCTCTCGTGTGCATTTTTGTACAGCACCCGCTTCACTGAGCATTTGAATTTGTGGCTGCGGTGGTTCGTTCGCTGCACTGTTTACTTCCGCAGTTGGCGCTGCCGTCTGCACCGGTGCGGCACTTACGTTCGTTTCACTGTTGCTGGCAACATTATTGGCAATGTTATTGTTAATGCTGCCGTCTGTGTTGTAACGAGATATTGTGAAAACAGCCGGTTTGGTTTGTAGAGCAGGCGTCGGTGTAGTATTAGCAACATTATTTGCTAATTGTTGCTGTTGTTCATCCTGTTGTTCACGATATATGCGCATTTGTTTCATATATTCCGCCTGCGCTACTTCATGTTTTTTGCTATAAACATTTTTATGGCTCACATCTAGTGCCTCCCACATAGATGAGACGATGCGCGACAACTCTTGAAAAGTACAGTTGGGATTTTGTTGTTTTATTGCGCTAACAGTATCACGAAAGAATAGTCCGTATGCTGACAGCGGTTTAGCGGGCTCATTGGCATCCGTAGCCGTTGGCGCTAGCTGCTTACGTGCAGCTAGTGTCGCTGTTGGTGTGTTTTGTGCGTTTTTCGTTGGAGATACCGCATACGCGGTATTCGCAAAGGATTCATCATTGGCGCTATGGTACTCATCCACAGACACGTCCATGCTACGAATTCTCTTTGTCTATAAGCAAAAACAAGAGAGCAATATGAGTTAATTAATAAATCTAAAACATTTAGGAAACAAAAATATAGAATTTAAAGAAAACATTCTTATTTTGATATACCCAGAAAACTTACTAAAATTTTCTTCATCTGTTCCTTAAAAACAAAAAAATTATCTCAATGCGAATGCCTTGCTGCTAATCAAAATATAATTAAACTTAATGTGGCGGCCGAAGCTTGGTGACTAAAATAATACAAACTGATTTGCGATAACGCACGCTCTATCTACACACAGTTCTACAAAACAAACCCGTACCGCATATGAATAATTGTTCATGGATATAATCGTCATGTGGTTTTGAATCCCGAGACAACAATATCGGAAACATTTAGTACAAGTTATAGCGAATGCACAAAAAACCACGTCAACGTTTATATCAATTGTGTACGCAGGGACCCTATGTGCCTCTCACCAAAAATGCTTTTCATTCCCCTTTGCCGAGCGCAGTACTCGCTTCATTGATTTTCAGCTTCTATTGATTGTCCATCAGTCTGCCGGCCACTATGTAGGTCTGTTATTTTTACACAAACAAATACTAATCCAACTTGGTAGCATCGTTTTTGTTGTGATTATAATCTTTGTTCAACTTAAATGACTGATTTATAAATGTTTTTTTAATTTACTCTTTATGAAACACGCTGCTACATCTATTTGCAATTATAAGTGTTTCCTCAAAAAGGAACGTTTCATAAAACAAATTTTGCTTCTTTTTTTTAGTTGGACAACTTATATTGCACATTGATTTTACTTGGGAAACAAAATGCAGCTTTCTCTCTAATTTAACCGATGTATACAATACTTTCACATTTTAGACATTAGAATAATAAGTATCTAATTACACTTACATTAAAATGCTGTTGTTGAATTAATCCTTCTTCCTGCTGTTGTTGATTTATAACGCTACTGGGGGCGTAAATTTCTGCACCACCTTGAACTTTATTTATAGTGTCGCAATCCGTTTCGTTGTCTGGCAAATCGAATATTACCTCGTCTCCGAATGATGGTGTATGAAACTGCGCATTCATTCTCACACGCCTTGCGTCGATTTGGGTTGCTATGTTAATTGTTTATTTATTAACAAGCAACAAACTATAAAAAAATGAAAGAAGCCCGAAAAACTATTTTTTCATTGATGTCTTCGAAGCTTGAGGAATATGAGAAATGTCAAAATGACGTTAAAAAATTTAGGGTTACCAGTCTGTTCAGTATGGTTTTTAAATACCGCAAGCTACCACCAAACTAAAATTTATTGTTGTGATGTAATGATTTAAATAACGTTACGTCTAACGTTCACGTGGTAACGTTACTCGGGAAATCGCTAAATTATTAAATAAAAATTAATAAATTTATCGCACGAATTCCTTATTGTAAATTAATTCACTGAAGAATAATTTTGCGCACAATTTTTAACAGATGACACAAAATATAATTTAATTATTTACTATTATTTTTTAGGACTTAAGTCGTTAATTTTTCTCCAACGAGTACTTTACTGGTGTAAGAGTTATAAACAACTGAGCCTCAATTACAGAAGTTATGGCCTTTAAATAGTATATCCTCAGCTTTCGCTCGCTTTCTCTCGCTTTCTTACTTTCTGTCTCTCCCTCTCTCTCTCTTATTCTCAGGTATTCTGAAAAATCTCTTTCGTCGGACATTTTGCATTTTCAACTTGAGTGCAAATAAATAAATTTAATAATTAAAAAAAAACATAACTTGCTTAAGGAATTTTTTTTTGTAATTGCAAATATTTGTTCTGTTCAAAATTATTTATTTCTTGTCTAATATTGAAAGAGTAATTATTTTATTCGTGTTTGTAAATGGTCGGTAAATTCTTCGTGACAGTGTGTACACTGTATCATCGCTACATGTCATAGCATATCAAAACATATGACGAATGGTGATGTTGGTATGACAATGATTTTTTTTTTAAATCGCAACAGTATGGCATTATCTGACAATATTACGTTTCAACGTAACAACGTAAGCCTAAATTTAAACTATTAACCCACTATAGACTTGAACTATTTGGAGTATTTATATGAAGTAGCCATCAAGTCGCAGCTACCTGAAACTTTAAGCATTGAAAGATTTTTCTGGAAACCTGCGCTTGACCTATAAATAGTAATTATAACTTAAGTATGTGTTTACGCTAGTTCTTTGCTCGTGCTAAGCGACGAGTGAGAGAAAGAGACAACAAGGGTTGTATTTAAACATATCACGCAGCATGTGGCAATAGCTGCTGGTGATTTCTATAAAATTTCAAATGTTTTCTCTTTAATTTAGAACACCAATTTCATTTGTTTTTTTTTATCATGAGTAAATTATTAATCATACGGAAAACTTTCTTGGGAATATAAAGTTCATATGTATGTGTAAACTCTGCAAGCCGGTTAAATCACCGGTTATTTATCCAACAGCGCTACAAGAGAATTCTGTTAAAGTTTCTATGTTTGTCGTAAGGCCCCGGCAATTATAACCGAAACCCATCTGTTCGTATGATCGTTCATCGAACGCAAAGTTCTTATGAGTTACACGATTACTATGGTATGTGTTAATTTCAGCGCTAATTATTTCAATGCATTACAGTTTTGGGTAGCCTTAACCTATTGGGTACGTCGCAACAAGTTAAAGGCTATGTTTAAGAAAGAGATAAACGATCACAAGCTTACCACAGTAGGCCTGTGTAATAACCGAGTGCTGCAAATATGTTTCTTCTTCTTCTTAATTGGCGTTAGACCCCGCTTACGCGATTATAGCCGAGTTAACAACCGCGCGCCAGTCGTTTCTTCTTTCTTCGCTTACGTGGCGCCAGTTGGATATTCCAAGCGTAGCCAGGTCCTTCTCCACTTGGTCCTTCCAAAAACGGAGTGGAGGTCTTCCTCGTCCTCTGCTTCCCCCGGCGGGCACTGCGTTTGAATACTTTCAGAGCTGGAGTGTTTCCATCCATCCGGACAACATGACCTAGCCAGCGTAGCCGCTGTCTTTTAATTCGGATGAACTATGGTCAATGTCGTCGTATTAATCCCAGACCGCTCATCGTTTCCATCGATGCGAATATTCGCGAGTGCGACGACTGTTTTGTTTGATGACAGGAGATATATTCGTCTTGCCTCGTTCACTGCCCATACCCATTCGTTTTGCTTCCTTGTCCAGCCTGGAGAAAGCAGAAACTAACGTTTTACAAACCGTTAAACCATAACAGAGGCCATAATTCCTTGAAATCAGATAATAACCTACTATAGTATAACGTTTTTGTTGAAGCCTACTAAAAGTGTGATAATTCACTGAGTAAATGTCCGCACATGCATTAAATTTTACAACACAGGTAGTATGGTAGGCTTTCGGACCAGGTTTAAAAATTGAACAATGGGCGTGACGTCACCCAGCTTTAAGTGAAATCCTATATCTCAGGAACTCCAAACAAAAATTGGTGTGTGAAGTTATTTAATTATTACTATTATACACTGCGAAAATAATCAAAATCCGACTACAATCATGTCTACTTCCCATACGACCAATTTTTAAATTCCATCTGATTTTTTCCCTATATGATATAGAAATTAAACATCAATGAAGTGATTAGAATACAACTTTGCAAAAATAATGCCCTCTAGATCTTTCATGTAAAGCCTAAAAATTACTGACTTCGGACTTTAACTTCTCAGAACCTAGACACCAAATCGACTCCAGCTGATGTATGATTTTATACCGAACATATCAGTCAATCTGTGAGGTATAGTATTGAAATTTGTGGAGTATATTTTTGTGATGACAGTATGCAGCGTGACAAAAATAGTAAAAATCACGGATTCTCTTACCTCCATTTGTATTACCTAATATAAATATTGTTTTTTCATTGGGGGTGTTTTGTTTACGTGGCGGGTCCCAAACCCAGCGCACAAGCAAACCCTAAGTAGGGGATATTTTCGCCTTCTCACTTTAGCTCGCCTTCAAACGGATGTTCTTAGGCTACCCAGAGGATACTTGGTCAAAGACGCGGAAGTCCGTGAGCTGCTTGAGTCATATGTAAAAAAAAATCGTTTTCTGGCCACTCCTCCCACGTGAATGGCGATCAGAGAATTTTCCTCACTTGCGTGAACTTCTACACATTGACTCTATTCCTCCTCCTGTGCAGCAAAAAACGCACACGCCAACAGACACAAGGAAGGTTTCCGACGTCCGAGAAGCTGCAATCGACAACAGACAGCCAACCCGATTTTCTACTAGGCTTGCACTCCTGCTCTCTGAGAGCACTCGTCAAACAAACTCGGTATAGGGAAACTGTGGGGACGGCATTTCAAACTCCTTACGTTACAGCTGTAGACCGAAACCATTGGTTTTCGGAAAGTGCAAAAGAACAGCTGGTACGACGAGGAGTGCCGTTTGTCCCAAGCGGAGAGAAAACAGCTGCCTACCTCGCAACAATTAACATCGACCATAAAAACAACACGTGCGGGATGGGATAGATACCGAAGATTTGAAGAGGGAAGCGAGACGCATTTGTAGACAGAAACAGAAAGAGGTCGAAATGCGTGAGTATGAAAGAGCTTGATAAGCTGGCGACGACAGGGGTAATGCTCGAAAAATTCTACGAAAAGATGCGGCCGGCTTGCAGAAGGTTTCAAGACCGGAGCAGACTCTTGTAGAACCCCCCAAGGTTGATCTAGCCACCGATGCCCAGATCATTGCTTAAATTATGGAGGGAACATTTCTCCAGCCCTGCTGAATGGCAGTTGAACGCACAAACACCACATATAAGTCGAACCGATACCTCAATCGATGACGATGGAAGCAGAACGTTCCATTGCCCGACTATGAAGAAGTTCGAATAGCAATTACCCGCCTGAAAAACACACCCCCCCCTCCCAAAAGCGGCAGGGGCCGATGGATTACCGGCCGAACTATTCAAACACGGCGACGAAGAACTGATAACATGCTCCTTATCAGTATCATCAGCTTCTTTGTAAATATGGTCGGATGAAAGCATGCCCATCGATGACGGTGGAGCAGACGTTTTCCATTTGCCCGACTATGAAGAAGTTCGAATAGCAATTACCCGCCTGAAAAAAAACAACAAAGCCGACAGAGGCCGATGGATTACCGGCCGCGCTATTCAAACACGGCGACGGAAGAACTGATAACATGCTCCTTATCAGTTATCATCAGCTTCTTTTGTAAAATATTGTCGGATGAAAGCATGCCCAACGTATGAAATTTAAGTGTGCTATTCCCAATCCATAAAAAGGAGACCCCACAATCTGCGCCAACTACCGTGGAATAAGCCTCCTCAACATCGCGTACAAGGTTCTATCGAGCGTATGTGGAAGTGTGAAAGATTAAAGCCCACCGTCCAACAAACTGATTGGACCTTATCAGTGTGGCTTCAGACCTGGTAAATCAACAACCGACCAGATATTCACCATGCGCCAAATTTTGGAAAAGACCGTTGAAAGGAGATCGCACACACCACCTATTCGTCGATTTCAAAGCTGCTTTCGACAGCACGAAAAGGAGCTGCCTTTATGCCGCGATGTCACTGAATTTGGTATCCCCGCACTAACTAATTATGGCTGTGTAAACTGACGTTGAGCACACAGAAAAAGCTCCTCGTCAGGATTCTGGAAGACCTCTCGAGCCGTTCGATACCAAACGAAGGTCTTTCAGACAAGGGCGGACTCCCCTATCGTGCGACTTTTTCAAATCTGTTTGCTGGAGAAAATTATTCGAGCTGCAGAACTGAATCGAGCAGGTACAATCTTTTTATAAGAGTGTACAGCTGCTGGCGTAGCCCGAGATGATATTGATATCATCGGTCTCAACACCCGCGCCGTTAGTTCGCTTTCTCCAGACTGAACAAGGAAGCAACGCAAATGGGTTTTTAGGCAGTGACACGAGGGCAAGACGAAATATCTGCCTGTCATCAAACAAACAGTCGTCACACACTCGCGACTTGGGCCCCCACGTCACTGTTTGACAGTCATAACTTTGAGTTGTGTGTAGATAATTTCGTCTATTTTAGGACCAGCATTAACACCACCAACAATGTCAGCCTGGAAATCCAAACGCAGGATTACTCTTGCCAAACAGGTGCTACTTCGGACTGAGTAGTGCAATTGAAAAGTAAAGTCCTCTCTCGACTAACAAAAGCCAAACTCTATAAGTCGCTCATAATTCCGTCCTGCTATATGGTGCAGAGGCTTGGGCGATGACAACAACCGATGAGTCGACGTTGCCGAGTTTTCGAGAAAAGTTCCTGCGAAAGATTTATGGTCCTTTTGCGGATTGGCCACGGCGAATATCGCATTCGATGGAACCTTGTACGAGATATACGACGACATTGACATAGTTCAGCGTATTAAGAGACAGCGGCTACTCTAGCTAGGTCATGCCGTCCGAATGGATGAAAACACTCCAGCTATGAAAAGTATATTCGACGCAGTACCACCCGCTGCGGCGGAAGCAGAGGAAGACCTCCACTCCGTTGGAAGAACCAAGTGAAGAGAAGGACCTGGCTCTCGCGTGGAATATCCAATTGGCGCCACGTAGGCGAAGAGAATAGAAACGACTGGCGCGCTTGTGTTGACTCGGCTATAATCGCGTAAGCAGTGTTCTACGCCAGTAAAGACGAAGAAGACTAACAAATCTACTTGTATAAGTTAAAACACTTTAATGTTTAGATATATAAGTATTTATTTTATTTTTTACCATTATATAGTATATTTAATATTAATATTAGGTTCTAAACACTACATCTATACATAATTTTTCCATATTTTAATTCGTTTAACTAGAAGTATTCATTTTTGTCGCGTCAAACTAATTTACAATATATTATTTAAATGGTAATTTATGAACATTTATTCGCTTTAACCTAAATTCACTTTCGGAAGTTCAAAATACAGATAAAAAATTGCTAAAGAAATATCAAACAAAAATTAAGCAAAGATTTATTACATACATACATATTTATCATTTTATCACAATTTTAATAAATAAGAAATTATATAAGATATATTTTTAACGATTATACGATTATATGTAAGCATTGGTTGCAGTCAGATGCTTATGGATAGGTCAATAAAGTTTATTTATAACATTAACAATTATTTATTATAACTAGTTTTATTGTATAAAAGGCACAAACGCAGCTACAAATATACTAGTATTGAGAGACAACTTTATTACAGTGGCTAACATCTTGAGACATCCCGCTAGGTTCCATTACAAATCGTCTACTTGCGCTTTTGCGACTCGAGATATGTGGCGGTAAAGGTCAGCAGACGTTGGCGTTGCTTCAAATTGCGGGCGCGCACATGCGCTGAGTTCACCTCCTCCGTATAACTGCCTGGGAACCAGCCTACAACGCCATCGCGTATGCGCTCACCCAGGTACCAACCTAGAGGAAAAAAAATAGCAAAGTATTTCAATTATATAATTTTGTACAATTTCTTTGGTAATTTACCGTCTGGCAATTTTCGCGTTACGTTGACGACATCGCCAACCTCCAGACTCAGCGCATCCGGCTCTCTTGTCACGTATGCGTGCTTCGTTATCACTTGCGGACAGTCCCAGGATTCGTAAAGCTTTTCTCCAGGCGTCTCCGGCTCGGGCGGTCGAACTGCCTGCAACCAACGTTCCTGTTCGGAAACTGATGGGCAAGAAAGGAGCTGCAATACAACAAGTTAATAACCGTTTTGTAAATATTAACAAAAGTCGTTGACTTACTAGTTCCACAGTCTTTCGTTCATGATTCTCTAACAATGTCATCAATATTAGATTTTTGTGCGTCTGACTAATGTCTCTTAGATCGCCCGATGATATGGTTAACATGCTACGCGGGCAATAATCGAAGACTATGAATTGCTCTTCGCCCTTACGTTTTGTTAGTACGAGTAAGTCGGAGAAGAGGAATGCGTAGATCGCCACCTTGGAGAATTTTTTGCCGAACGTAAGTTTTACGTCGTCACCGCGCCAAATGAAATGCGTCAACTCGCCGCGCTTCACCAGGAAACGTGGTTTTGAACCAGCTGCAGGTACACCTACAGGCGCTATAGCTAAGGCACGTATCGTCGAAGGGAATTCCAGTTGACGCGCAATACGTTCAATTTCGTATGCTTGTTCACATCTATTCGCCGCCTCATTGCATTGTGTCACTATTTTATTCATGATGGCCAACGTCATTTTCCAGTTCTCGTATTCGTCATCATTGGAACTGACTTTACTGAAAACGGCATCGATTAGCAATGGCAAGCGCGTGATACGTTGCATGGGTAGCATGAGAAAAGAGTGTAGATTTAAGCCACAACAGGTGGGACTCGTTTCGAGTAGATGCAAGTTTTGCGCGAAGATACCGCGTGTCTCCTTCAAGCGACGCAATGTGCGGTCCATGCGCCCTTGATGTTCACAAAACGAGATGTAGACATGGAAGTATTTCTCGGCCATAGTATAAATACGTTTACTTAAACCGATCAGCATGATATTGTCTTGCCAACACGACTCCATTTCGGTAAGTAATCTTTCAGAACATTCATGCACGGGCACTATGTAGGCGAATAACGCTTTCCGATCGCGTGCGCTCACTACATTCGTATCCCGAAAAATGGGATGATTCATGAAATGACTACGCAATAAATTGAGCGATTTCAGATAGCTGGCCTCGGAGGTGATGATTTCAAATTTCGCCTCCTGTAAACTGCGTTCGCGTGGTGTAAGCGTGGCTGTGGGAAAATAATATATTTTGAGCTGTCAATAAATGAAAAATTACTTCGAATAAGTCGAGTACAACTCACCCAGCACACATGAGTTTATAACTTCCGGTATTTCGCTCCACAAGGTACGTGCTGGCCCGTTCTTTGGTTCAATTAATTGGAAAGCGCTTGGCCGCTGATGTTTCTGACTACTTATGCGTGCCTCACCACGCGTTCCATTCTGTCCAATTTCCTCATAACCGTCCGTTGAACTGTCATGACCCTCCATATCACGAGTGATCGACTGTAATTTTCATTTTTAGTATGTAATGTAATAGAAGTGGTAATATAGATAAACAAAATTAATTACCTCTATCTTAGCAGCGTTGTAGATCTGATACAGTGGTTCATTCTGGAACATGCTGTGTGGTAGATCATCACCAAGCGCGCCTTCATTACCAGTCGATACACCCGAACTACCGCTTGAACTTGCCACTGAAACGCCACTAGTTTGATACAGACCCGCCTCGGTGTACCACGAATTGCCGTTGAAAACCGACGATCCATTTTGACTCATTTTACTATCGTTTAGTGAAATTTCTGACTCATTTATCAGTTCACTCGTGCCATTTTTAAAAACACCACATTCAGCATACCAAGAGGTTGTCGATGAAGCAACGGGTGGCGGTGGTGGGGGATCCTGTGGACGTATGCCAATCGTTGTACGTCGCCGTTGTGAGTTCAGTGCTTTCGCTTCTTTTTTTGCCTTGCGCGCTACAGTTGAAAATCTCTGCGCCTCGGGTACAGGCACTGTGGGCGCTGTGGGCAGATCACCAGATGAGGCTTTTTCTGAAAAGCCAGAATCTAATTCTCCTGAGCCACCGTATGTCGGATCTTCAACGTAAAAGGTGCTGCGTGTAGGCGACAACGATGACATTTGTTTCATATCAAATGTGGAACCAACTAAACTTTTACGCAAACGTGATTTGAAACTTTTACCCGATTTCGATTTGGAACGTAATGTGGCAACATTCGTATCAGCTTTCGAATCAGTTTGATTAGTGGGCGTTTTGTCTGCTGCATTAAGTGCTTTATCATCTACTAAAATGGCTGGTGGACTGTGGAACTCTGTATTTTCGTAAATGTCTTGTTCTTGTGACGCGGTTGGTGTCTTTTTCACATTTTTCTGTGTCTTGGATTTAGTCTTTGGTGTATTCTCATATATATTGCCACTAACGTAGAATTGTGTAGAGTTCTCGTAAAGTTTTTGTTGACTATCACCGTACTTAGTTTGAGAAACGGGCGATTTCTTATTTGAGATGAAATTCTTCAGTTTGCGTACAATGGCGTACACTTGATTTGTGGAAGGAGGTGGATCCGGGAGCTTTACATTACGTATATCGACGCCGCTGTCATTGTGCTACAAAGAAAAGTTAAAGTGATTAAACAGTTACCAAAACTAATGGTAGTTCGTTTCAGTAGGAATGGGTACATCCAAATTCTCTAGTATTTTTGGCTAAACCCGCGCACATGTTTACTTTTTTTGGGAACATTGCATGGGTTGCTCTTTTTGAAAATCCCAAACGAATGTCGTGTCGTTTACTTACATTTTTTATATTCTCCTCGGTCTCATAAATTTCATCAGTATCCGTGTCGAAAGAGTCATAATCATCCGATACTGCCAGTGTGCCGAGCCCATGCATCGAGGCGGAGTATTGTTTACTGCGCTGCGAGCCATTTTTCGTAAAATGTGGCACATCTTGACTGTATTTATTATGGCTATTTGTACGCTGGTCAGGTAGCGTGGAGTGGCGTTTATTTCCCAAAGGCGACAAAGTCTCATAGTAGTGATCGGAGTCATCTAAAATGAAAATAAATAAACGCAAAGATCAGCAACGGGCAAATGGCACATTTTAAACTCCAGAATATTTATAAAAATACAATTAAGCACACAGTTGATAAAACCTTAAGATGTGGAACGAACCTATGAAGGTGCTCACAGTCATCGACTGCCGTGCGCCACCGTCATTGCCACCCTCAGTAATGGTGGCGCGTACAAACGATAGCCGACCACAGCGATTAATTCGTCTGTTCGCTTCCTGCTCGGCCTGAGTCGTTGTGTTTTGATATATGGGTTCGCTGATAGCATTGTGCTCGTTGACGGCACTATTCAGATATACCTGACTGGCCGGACAAGTGATGTAGACCTCACCGACTGCACGTGGTCGACGTTTACGCGGCAGCGTGCGCAATGTGCTGCAATTGCTTTCGCCTTGGCTGACATTCGTTGGCGCTGTTGCACTCATTTTATAACCGAGTTCATTTCCATATACACTTTTTCTCAATTTTCTTTTATTTCTATTTTATTTAGTTCAATTATTTATTTTGGTATTTTGTTGTATTCTCCTTCAGGAATATCTTTTAGTCGAATCATTGTAGAAACAAAAAAAATACAAACATAAAAATGTAGGTTCATGCAGGTCAATTGCACGTTGCCTGACATTCTCTTCGCGATTTAATCAAAGCTCACTCAGACATGCTTTCTCGGAGACACACACACGAATGCCTACAAACTCTGAAATTCTAATTGGTATTAAGAATTCTCCCAAACAAACGTCGGTATCGCATATGCTCGTATCTGCCTTTCCAATAAAAGTAGTTACCCCTTAAATGTCGTCTGTCGCGAAAAGTTCAATTGGTTAAGCTGGCAATATTTCTCAATTAAAATCAATTGTCTACCGGGTGTGTAACACTTTATGTTATATGTACATAAGAATGCGGTTACTTCTGTTTTAAATTTGTATTTTGTTGAATTTTATGTTATATAATAAAAGTGACGTCTACAGATATTACTTGGTTTTTGCGATTGTTTGATTTTAATGGATGCCTCTTTAAGTCAGAATTGCACTGGGAAGTGTCCTGAGTAGGTTTGAAGTTATAACGAACCTAAAGCATCTCATACATTGTCTTCTCTGTGAATGTGTGAACTGTCATGGCGGAGTGGCGCAGTGAGAATGCGTTACGAAAGCTCAACAGAGAAACCCTGCAATGTGCAGTTCTGTCTCCTTTACTCTGGATCTTAGTGGTAAATGACCTACTGAAAAAACTCTAGCAACGAGACTGTCGAGTTATAGCCAAGCTGTCAATTAAAATAAAATTGAACTGATTTTATTTACCAGGGGGTTATGTACTCCTTCCCTTATTGGAATGCTCTCACTATGTTGAAAAGGTGAAGTACTTGGATCTCATCTTTGATAGAATGCTATGATGAGAGCCCAACGTCGAGAGGCGAGTGAGTAAAGGGTTGCCTTACTATGTAAACGAGCTATTGGCTCCAAGGGTTATGCTTTGGCTTTACGAAACCATAGTTAAGTCAATTCTGTTCTATGGTGTGTTTGTCCGCTGGAGGCCGTTCGGTAAAGCCATAAGCGCTAAACAGCTGGAACTTATTTAAGAAGCGATTCACATTAGCATCAGTGATGCACTACGTACAACACCACCAATGGCACTTAATGCCATTCTGCATATGAAAGCCGTGGAGATAGACGCAGATGTATTACTGTGTATGTTGCTATCAGGTTCCAGGGAACTGGCACAGATTATAAGTACCAGAGAGAGACAACCTGAAATCCTCTTTCTCTTCGATTGCATTCCCGACAACTTGGACTTTTCCGCGCACATAACTCCGACTGGGATGGGTGGGTTTGAGAGGGAGTCTTTTGTCGGGAACTCTCAGTAACTTTTGTTTCAGACTGTCAGATCACTGGAATGTCTTTCAAGAAAAAGTGACAGCCCCAAATTACATCAGATTGGGAAAGGGCAGGGATTAGCCTTTCTTCATGCATTTGGGTCCTAGATGTATGGGTTTCGAGCGAGCTCGGCAAGCGTTGCTCAGCATGTTGATATGCGATGGTGTTTTTCATCCAAACCTTTCAGTTCTGGGCAGCACAATGGTCAAACGTCTCTGGCAGCCCATGTGAAATTATTTGTTTTCTCACAGTTATATCAATGAAAAATTAATAAAAACTGTATTAATATTGTAGGTAACCAAACTTTTTTATTAGCCCTTCATTGATGAAGGAATGGTAGAAAATATACGAAATAATAGTGCATATAAAATTTGTAATGATTTTTGGCAATAATGTAGTTTGCACAATTTTTCAGCGAAACCCATAAAATTAACAAAATTTTACACGAATTTCCCAATGTATAAATACTACCCAATTTTGCCTACTCATTTCACCCTAAAACATTTTGCGTATACTGTAGGTCAAAACACTTTGCCGTTCGCTTTGTTCGAACTAATTGGTTTTTGTTAAGTGCTTTGTAAACTATTTACGAGTACATTGAGCGATGGATCATTGGTGAAATAATGGACTCATGGTATGTATGTATGTCGAAAACTATTATTTGAAAATATTGCAATTGGTGATTAATTGAGCATACATTTATTATCACTTCTGCGTAAAAATTACCGTTTTTTCGCACGTGAGTAAAAGTTCAGAACATAAAATTATTTTATGTTTTAATGTATACAAGTTTTCGTCATGGAGGATGAGCGTTTGGGACCCGCCACGTAAAAAAAACACTCTCAATGAAAAGAAGAAAGCAGCCTTAGATAAGATACCCCCCTTTTGATGACGTCCACTGCAAACATGTTAAGGATGACGATTTAAAAATGCTGCTGGAATGTCTGGTCTCTTAATTGGAAAGGTGCCGCTGCCCAGCTGCTTGATGTCCTCGTAAGAGAAAGGTTGACATGACCGCCGTTCAAGAAGTGTGATGGACGTTCAGAATTGAGGTCTTAGTTATCGAAGGAATCCCACACTCTCCCGCAATTTTCGATCTAATTTAAGGAAAGGTGCTTCTTTTCTTCTTCTTCTTCTAAGCGCCATATTAACTGGTAAATATTATAAAACATAGTGAGCATTTTTCATACTAAAATTTAAATATTCATCATCCTAAATCATCCGTTAACTTTGGTTGCAGCGAAACTATAATGCCCTTCACAAATACATACATATGTATATATATTCTATACAAAAACTTGATTTTGTTCGTTGCAAGGCAACTATACAAGTATATTATAGTGGTCCGATATTCGGTTCCGACAAATGAACAGCTTTGGGAGAAAAGGACGTATGCTAAATTTCAGATTGATATCTTAAAAAGTAGTTCGCATATATACAGAAAGGCAAATGAACAGTCGATCACCTCTTTCAAAGGATTGGTTCGGACGAAAGGAGAAAATTATGCCAATTACTATGGGATAAGCCTCCTTTATATCGTATTTGTATAAAGTCCTATTGAGCCTAGTGTGTGAAAGACTGAAGCCAACCGTAAACAAATTGATTGGACTCTACAATTAACGAAATTCACCATGCACCTAATCTTAGAAAAGACCCGTGAAAAAAGGGTGGACCACACCATCTCTTTTTAGATTTTAGAGCCACCATCGACAGCATGAATTCTATGCCGTATGAATTTGACATCGCTGTAAAAGTACAGATTTGTAAACTGTTAACCAACATCATACGCTCCGTCAGGTTGGGAAGGATGCGTCCGAACCGTTCGATACCAAACAAGGTTGCAGACGGGGAGAGTCCCTATTATGTGACTTCTGCAATCTATTGTTGGAGAAAATAAAACGGCAAAACGGAAAAAGGACAATATTCTTTAAGAGTATAGAGCTGCTGTAGTTCTGCTTTTTCCGGACAGAATAAGGAAAAAAAAGGGATGGGTCAGATGGGTCAGAACAAGGTGAAGACGAAATATCTTCTCATATATCATCCGGAGGACTCTACAACGACAACATCTGATAAGACGGCGTTAGGAATAATCGAGGGGAAGGTGTTTCGAATGATTTATTGTCCTTTGCGCATTAACAACGGCGAATATTGCAGTCTATGGAACGATGAGCTGTACGAGATATACTCGTACTTGTACACAGACAGAGGTTAAGGTTCTTGTTGATGGATGTAAGAAAGCACTCCAGCTTTGAAGATTTTCGATTCAGTAAACGCTGGTGGGAGCAGAAGAAGGGGTATACCTTCGATCCGTTAAAGAGATCAGGTGGAGAAGGACCAGGCTGCACTCGGTAACTCTGACTTGGTATCTATTGACACCAATTAGCGAAAAAAGGAACGACTAGCGCGCTGTACGTTGTATCTATGCTAGTAAAGAAGAAAATCCAAGGTAATTGGAGTTTCGAAAATGCTCGTGTGTATGCTTTTAGCCTGTCCTCAAGCTAAAATACGTTTTCAAACAAAACATTCCAGTTTATACCCTACAAAACGGAAAGCTACATTTAATTAGTACAACTCACATGCGCGGTATATATATTTTTTTTATTTTAATTATATATACCATGTTTCAATCTGAATATAATTTAACTTTATCAAGGTCATGTAATTACTCATAAAACTGGTAATTTGTGGAATTATGTGAGTTTCGTCCATATAAGCAGGTGTAATTGTTAAACAGTTATTCAGATGGACTATTTTGTTTGTAGTAGTTGTTGTTGGACAACTTAATTAAAACAATGCCAAGTTTGTTTGCATTTATGGTCTAATTCATGAGGGTAATTGGGTGCAAAATGCAAACGTTTAAAATGTATGCACATATGTCAGTAAATATATACACTTATTTACATATACATAAGCCAGTATACTCTAGCACACTATTCGAGTGAGAATTTCAGCGCAGTACATATGTTTACATACGTATGCATGTACATAGCGCCAGTACATAAAGATCACGTTTGCAAAAAATGAACACGGAAAACTAAAAAACGCGCAACTAAACCAGAGTCGACAAATAAAAAACAAATTTCAACAAAAATGCTTATGTTGTTGCGTCAAAACTTGAAATGGCGCGCAGCTTCAGCGTTGAGGAAAGAAGAGGGAGGGCAGCATATGGTCACAGGCATACAGGTGAGCAATGAACCGGTCTATAATATCGACACCAAGCTGAGCTGACGTTTGGTTTTATTTTCATGTCAATTTATTTTATTTTTAAACTTCAATACCAGCGCAAAATGAATTATTATAAGCGCTTGTGTGTGAGTGCAACCACGAAACGTTACCGTGAACAGTGGTTTATGGATGAAAAAATATGTAAAAATTATATATTTATACCCTAAACAGGGTCAAGTTTTCCGCGCAGTTTGTAACACCGGGTACCCTATAAAATGTATACATACTTATATAAATAATAAACATGATGAGCTGAGTCGTTTTAGCCAGGTCCGTCTGACTGTTCGTCTATAAGTCTGTCCGTATGTGTATGAGGGAACTGGTCCGTCAGTTATTAATCTGAAATTTTGCACAAGTTCCTTTGTTCTCAAGAAGCTGATTATTGTTGTCATATAAATTGATCGGAATCAAGTGCTTGCTTGGAAAGCTTTTTCATTTAACCCCATATTTCCACGAAATCAGGCATGTGTCCTTGTGCCTAAGGAAATAATGCAATATTCGACGAAATTGTTCGAATCGGATCACTATAATATATAGCTCCAATACATATGAACGAAATTAAGTTTTTCTTTTTTAATAGCAAAAGCAATGAATATCGTGATATTGTATGCAGCATCAAGATGGATACAGGCGCTGGACATAAAATCATATGCAAGACCAATAGAAACATTGTAAAGGCTTTTTGCAATCCGAGTAATAAGTATTTTACGAACGAAAATGAAGTATGCCGAATATTGACATGAAGGGAGACGAATTTGCGACACTATATCAGCTATCAGAGTGGAAAAAGCGGAGAGAACCAAGAGCCTTACAATGTGGCAGCAGTTTTGGCAAACCTTATCCAAATGACGATGGACCCACAGTCTGATCCCAGACATTCATTCGTGGATAGACGACATGGGGACCTGAATTTTCACCTAACCCAAATACTGAGTGGCCATGGATACTTTAAAAAGTATCTATTCAAAATTAATCATGACGTTAAACCGTGTCCCCCGACGTGTACAGAGTGCATAGAAGACTCTAAACACGTAGTGACCTCGTTTTTTGAACGTAAGGGAAAAGTTAAAATCTACACTCGGTGGTGGTGAAATACTTTACTATGTGTGTCAAAAAGCTAAGAAACTTACAATAGATTAGGAGTCGGTCAGGCTCTCCGTACAATAGAAGAGACTTAAATGTTTTTTTCTCTCCCATTAAGTTTTTGGTATTAATCCGGTGGTTTCGTGGGAGAGATATGAGTTGGGCGTAGGTTGGTTTTAGCGGATTAAAGTTCTGCTCTCCGGAGTTTTATTTCTTCTAAAGAACTTTTTGCATTTGTGAATGGTATAATAGCTGCGGTGCAACCGAAGTTAATTCTTTTCTTATTGGTAAGTTTTTTTTATATGTAAGTCTGTTTCATGAGCAATGTACGTTTTGTTCTTGCAGAAAGCGCAGTCACAGTACTCAAAACTTTGTATTTGTAACCAAATTTATGCAAGTAATTTTCTGAGAATTCATTCTGCGAAACTTTCAAGTGAATTTTCGTGGGGAAAAATGTCGATAATTTTTTCCAAAAAAAAAGCAATATTAATTTGCAATCATACCGTTCCGTCTTGTCGAATAAATAAAATATTCGTACAATTTTGAGTTGTGTCATTTACGAATTAAAATACTCATATACATATATACATACATATGTACATGCATGTGTCGTAAATGAGTTTTTCTCGCATTTGTATCTTTTCAACAAATGGCTTCTTGAGTGGGATTAATATCTGCTTGGTATTTCCAAAAACTGGACGCAAATTAGAGCTTACTCAAAATGGTAAAATATATAGAAACCGGATTTTAAAGCAACATTGCTGCTGACTAAATTTGTAAAGACTTACCAAACTCAATTGATTTACTGAAATATTTTTATAGCTATGTATGCATCTCTTTTTGTGTTATTTGTGCTAGATGACAAACCATCGAATAATATAGTTTTAACAGAATACTATATGGCAACATTAAATTTGAAACAAAACAAAGGCCCTCCTTTGTTCTCTAATACCAATTTACATTTTTGATTTCGCAATTTGATTGCATTTAATTCTACCTTGGAAAATAGTAACGATCTCTTCGCCCTTAAGTAGTTTATAGTTAAGGTCATCTCTGCCGTATATTCGGTATGAAATGAAATCTCCTCAAGTATCCTAATCCTTTCGGAGTGGATTTGAAAGCAAGTGAAGCAGTACCCCTTTATTTGCCGTTTAGAAATTCTCTGGCCGCAAGCAAGCAAAGCCAAGCAAAAATCAGATGTCATATACCAGGCCGACTGTAAAGTTCGTAACCTTTCTACGGCAAAGCCACAATAATTGATATGTTTCATTGCTAGTTCTAACGTTCAAAAGCCACATTCCCCCCAGCGGGCAGTGGGTAGAAATTGTCCGCGGTAAGATATGCCTGTCGTAATAGGCGACTAAAATGCAATATGCACTATGTCTATTATTTGGCTTGCCTCGAAATATCAGCATAGTCAGAAATAGTGCTATAATACTCAGCTTGAACTGATATTATAGACTTTGAATGAGATTCCTTCTCGTGAAAAGACATTTGAAGTTCAAGCGAAAAATGTCCCAAGCAAGCCAAGCCAAGCAAAAATCAGATTTGGAGGTGCCATATATTTGGCAGACTGAAAAGTTTGTACCCTCTCAATGGTAAGACCACAATAATGCATATGTTTTATTGTTAGATCTAATCTTCAAAAATCCATTTGAAGCTCAAGCGACAAATGTCAACAGTCATTGAGTTTAATGGGTGCTCAACTGATAGTAGCAAAAGCTACAAGGTCTGACCGGAGACATAAATCTACCACAACGGAGAGCAGTTAGCCCTTGGTGTTTGCTCCAATTTGCTCATTAGGTTTGGTCTTTTGGGAAGATTCGTGGTGGCTATGGTGGAATTGAAAATTCAGTTCAGTGTGCAGTCGTATTGCGTCCGGTTGCCGGTCCTACAGCACTGCAGAGGTTTTAGGTCGGCCTCACACCAGACCAAGGTGGAAAAGGTATCCCTTCCACCTGACCAATTGGAACCGAATAATACTTGGAGAAAGCTTGCATTAGCTTGCTAAATGCTGCACATGCCATGTTAGTAGAATTGACGATAAACGCAATGGCCTACTTAAAGAAACTGGATGACATGAAAAAGTTAACAAAAATTTTTGGATGATCATAAAATAGGATTGGTGAAGATAGACGTCACTAACGGTATTAAAGGAATGAATTGGACTTATGTTGTAAGGACGACCGCGACCAAAGACAACAACGAATTGATGACTTTGAGCTCTCTGAGTTACATTAAGATATCTAACAGACTGATCAACATTAAGGTATAGAGTCCAGCGTATGATTTGAAATTCTTATATGAGATACATGGTGGCTAGGCGAGGATTTGCCACGATTTTATCCGTTTTACGCACAAGGATATATTATTGTCGGAAAAAAACCATCTACTATTTTAAATTTATTTTGTTATTTTCTGTTCAAAGTGGGTGTGGTGAGAGCTCACACGATTACGACCAAAGACAACAACGAATTGATGGAGCTTCATCATAATTTTAGTGTCGATTGAAAGAAGTCCAAAGTTAAAGCATCTTTACTTTGAGATCACATGGAAAAAGGAAAAATCTTCAACAGCAACCAATTTAATGCATTATTGGAACTTATGAAGGACGAAATCGGGAAAAAATTATCCAATGTGAAAAGGAAGAAATTTAGGTTGGTTTAATTCTATATGGCCCAGTTTTGAAATTGAATATTGCTAGCCCATGTTACCGTTGGAAGATCTATGTAGTTGTTGAACGATTCGTGATCTGAAATTGGAAGGTTTCTACATTGATTCGTTCAAGCCATTAGAACAATATCACCCATTTCAGCTTCGGTGTATTATGGTGGATTATTTAAAGAATATTCAACTACAAGTTGAACAGTGAATATTGTGGTAAAGTACTCCCATTTTTATCCAAATAAAAATATTTATGAAAGATAATAGAATTTCCAACGATTTCATTTTGCTTCACTCGGAACTTGTACTTAAGTAATACTTTAGCATAATATAACATATAAAGCCAGTACAATAATAATACGAAATAACCTCTCGAACTTTATACTACACATGGGCAATAAACATCTTAATCTGTTAATGGTGTCCAACCATACTCCGTAAGTGTGTGCTTGGCTGTGCATTGTTCGCATGATATATAAACCTAGAAACGTCATTTCATTGTTTATTGTGTCTGATCTCTTCATGGTTATGCCGCTTCTTCACAGCGTCACATCGCCGCATCTACTTACAAGGTTAAACGCGAACATGAACTGACCGTTTCTGGCATTTCCTTGGCGAGCAACACGACAGTCGCCATGTGTAGTCTGTCTGCGTTTACTGCTACGCATTCATAGGTTATCTGTCAATAATTTAATTATACATAAGAGCAGGTACATAAGTGAGCTTATGTGCATATATGCATGCAATTATATGTTTGTTTATATTTTTGCAGTTTTTTGCAAACCATGAAATGCATTCGATTGTTGCTGGTGAATCCATTGACTTGACTTGGCAGTCAAGGCATTTTCATTTCCATTTCTATTTTAATTTGCTTCGTTTTACGTTTTATTTTGAAAGTATTTCGCCTTTGTTTGCACTCGCCTTACTGGCAATTGTGGCAATTAATTGCGAATGCATATTGCAACGCCGTTGCATGTTTACATATGTGGCTCATACGAGGTGGCATCAATTATTGCCAATATTTGTGTTGCACTCAAATGAACGCATATAAAAAGTGGCTTCTTTTTAAACAAGACTTTCGCCTACCTGCATATATGTATGTACATATATATTGTATTTTTATGTGTTTTATTATCTTCAGTATGAATTCTACGCAGCTCAAATACGCAGTGCGTGCACATTAGGGGGGTTAAAACATAAGAAAACAAATAAATATAATATAAAAAAAATTTTCATTTGGTACTATTAAGTGCTCTACATTTTTTCATAAACCTAACTTAGGCTTAAGGGGTTACATGGGTTTACGGGTTTCAAAGAATTGATTTTTATTATCTTATTAAATTCTACAACACCTCTAGAATACTGTCCTCAATTTTCAAGTTCATCCGATTAATTTTTTCGGTAATAACAACTTAAGAACTTGTGCGCTCGAGGCTAGCTAGGCTAAATGCGCCGTCTTTAAACTTGTTTTTCTCAAAACTGTGGTTTTGAAGTCGGTTGGCAAGATTTCTCGAGAACTACTCTAGCGATCTTCATGAAATTTTACATAAGTCTTTGAGTTACAATTCTTAAAGCCTTGGTTGTAAGTTTTATTTCGATTACATTTATTTGAAAAAAGTCGAGAAATTTTCGTGTTTTCCTAAAAATGTCTCGCAAAAATCTGATTTTTAGTTTTTCATTTCCTTCGTCCAAGTTTTAAGTTAAGGTTTTAACCAAAACACGTATTTTTTCAAATTTTTTGGCCGAGTTTAAAATAGGTTTTTTCAGATTTCAGAATTTTTTTGTTAATAGTGTATGTTTGTAAAAATAAAAATTCTAATAAAATACTCGTATTTAATTTTTTGTATGAGAAAAAAATTGTTGAAAAAAGTACCAAACGAAATGAATGGTTTTGTCTGACCCACCTTAAGGCACATTGCGTATAGGCAAGGAGTTACAATTTGTTTTTGTCCAAGGTAAATATTTATTTGCCAGCGGACAGTCCTCATGAAATATATTCAAGTAAGTATTGATATGAATTTACGATGTCGTACTGCGAAGATAGTGAGCTGCATTTCCTGTTAATGTGAACATGATCACGAAACAGACAGTTTGCTTCCAGCTACGATAAAGACATTCCAATCCTTTTACGTGGCAGTGTTACTGAGCCAGATAATGGAAATCGTGGATTGTGTTAATTTGTTATGAAAGTGAAAAACCTGAACTAAATAGAAAGACATGTTTTACATTTTACTATACGTTTAATACGAGTATATTAGTGTCAGTATGCGCAACAGACTTAAGATAATGTATTTTGATATTTAGTAAAAAACTTGATATATTTCCATAATTATTTTACCGTAATTAAAAGCATCCGGTTCTAAGATATTGCTTCAGTTAAAATACAATGTCGGTTCTCATGTAAGCTGGTCAGAATAAATATAATTGTTGCCATTAATCTATTATGTATTTCTATACTATATTAATATATATGTAAAACTATACCTTTAAGTTTCTTAAGACAATGTACCACTAAACTAATAGCATTAACATTGTATTAGCCATATTAAAATACAACAAACTATATTTATTATACCCTGAACAGGGTTTGAACAGTTTGCCACTAAGTTTCTAACAGCCAAAAGGAAACGTCGGAGAAAGTAGGAGTACCCATCGGACCACTGTAAGATATGCCTGTCATACAAACTGATCCATAAAAATGGAGCTCTTATATGGAAAACCTTGACAAAATATCTTCAAATCTACGCAATAATCACCGAAAATATTTCTTTTTACCACTATAGCGTACATTGTGTCAAAAAAGCACACAGTAAGTAATTAAATTCCCAGGTAAATGTTGTTTCAAAAAAATATATTTTGCTAAGTTGATAGGACTGTTCTTATTACTTTGCCAAATATGAACGCGAACAATAAATAAAAATGTCGAACAAAGAATTTGTCTCAAATTTTGTATTTCTAACAAAATTGCATGTGCGAAATCGTTGCGAATGTTGGAAAAGGCGGTGATTCAGTTTTATCAAAAACTCAAGCCTACGGGTGGTACAAAGCCTTCAAGGCAATCGAGAGCTCGTTGAAGACATACCTCCTTCTGGACGACCTTCGACCTCTTCAACTAATGACATTATTAAAAAAGTAAGGATATGGTGCTTAAAAATCATGAGACAAGTGTTAGAGAGCTGGCAGGAGAACTCGATATCTCTCGCGAGTTCTTTCGAATGATTTTGGTGGTTATTTTGAGTAAGAAACGCCTACTTGCTCGACTCGTCCAGAAAAAGCTGAATGTTTCTCAAAAAGAGTACCGTAAACCTCTTCACACATGCTTGATCGTGCGAATTCCCATCCCATATTCGTAGAGAGCATTATAACTGCCGATGAGACACGAGTTCATGAGTTTGTCATGCAAACGAGTCAACAATCATGCGAATTGAACGCGTTTGACTGGAAGTCCATCGAAGAGATTAAACTAAATTCGCTGAAGGAGTTAAAGGTTATCCCAAGAAATGTTTACGAAAAGTATTTCTGGAACTGGAAATAAATATTGATGAGTAATTAAATATCTTCCGTATTCAATTTCCGGGTACTTTTTAGTCACAATATATAGCTGCCATACAAGCTGACCGACAAAAATCGAGATTTAAATCTTGTGTACCCTTTTATGCGAAAAAAATTGCAAATGAAAACTATCCGAATGTCTTATAATTTTTTAAGATATTTTTTATCAAATAATTCATATTTAATTTTATTTTCTTTAAGATAGAACGATCTTTTCTTGGCTTGAATTATTACATTCAAATTGTTCAATAGCAATAGAAGAACTACTAAAGATCGTTCTATCTTAAAGAAGTTGAAAGATTTAATAATTATTTGTAGATCAATTTCATTGCTTAAGAAAAATGGTAAGGTATTGACTATGTTTATAGCCTATTCACACAGCCAAATTTAGTACAATAAGATTATAATTGAGAAACCAGTTTTTGTTTTTTTTTGTTTGACTACTCGATCAGCGATAAGTGCGATTCTGTTATACTTTCTGCTTTTCCTTGTTTTATTTTTTTCTAGTAATTGAAATTTATCAGCTGATTGCTATTTTATACGCAACCAAATTTACAGCCTGGGCATCAAACGACAGAGTTAAACACAGCCAAATTTACAGTGTGGACAACAGCCCGCAGAGTAGCATTCCAGGTTCAGCTCGATTGCAATTCGCTTGAGAATTAATGTAGTAAAATCTTAGTTTTATTTTGTATGGAAAATCGATCTAAATTAGCACTTTAATCGAGCAAAGACCGGTTAATTGATCAATTAAGTGCTTTTCAGGCTATTACTCAGAAGTGAACGACAATAGGGAGAAAAAATCTACCATACGAACAATAAGATACCGAAACAATAATATTCAATATTTGGTTAGAAAAGTTCTGAATTTTTCATATTTATATTTGATTTTTATTCAACTATTAGAAAATTACAAATTCGTTCGATTTAAATCGTAATATTGGGTGATGAAAATATCTCATATTGAAGCTTCATATTTAAAAATATTGTCATCATTTGCACGAATATATTAAATTCGTACATATTTGGTGAAGGATTAAATTTGGGATTGAAATGACTATCTCTAAAAGGTAAACAGTATCAACAGCGGCTTCATACTCGTACAACGTTGCTGCAATGCTTGAAAGACAAAATCTCTTAAAAAGGACCTCATTGGTTAATGAAGAAAATGCTCATCGATCAAAAAAATATATTATGCCACAAATTAATGAAAATGATCGCTCAATTTCATGAAGTGAATTCATTTCTTTTACCATATTCTTGGATCTCACCCCCACCGAGTTTTTACTGTGCTTGTACATATCTCAAGATACATACAAATCTCAAAATTACCGGTTTGAATTGCAGCGGCAATCAAGAATTAATCACTGAGACTGATCAATCTTACTAATGATACCTACTTTTCTTTAAACTGATGTATAATTTTCAGCCACTTGCAAATAATATTTTATGAAGGTGATACACTTGACTATGGCTGCCACTTAGAACATTTAGCAATCTGCAGCTGCTCCACTCAGTCCACCAGCTAAAGCTATTTTTGCAATTTTGCTGCGGAAATGTAAATTTTCGCGCCAACAATTCGCACCTAGAGATTAACGGGCTCTGCTCAATTGATGCACAAATACAGAGATATGTATGTATGCTTGAATTTGGCTTTGTAGAGCAACGTAATGCAAAATATTGCTTTTGATTTCATTATGACGTTTCCTCTTTCATCATCGTTGAAAAATATATTCTGTTAATTAATTAACAAGCGTGTTGATCGTATTAATGAATGAACTTGTTCGCCTTCAAGTATTTTCACTTTTCAGTCTACGAAGATTTAGTTTGTGGCTATTTTTCAGACCATTAATTTTAGTTCCTCTTTTTGCTTCTTCGTAAGTTCGTAATTGTCTGCAAACTCATAGAATTAGGCTCATTAGCATATTTAGTTTTCTTGGCCGCTTTGAACTCCACTTTTTGGTAGACTTTCAATTTTTATGGTGAAGTCGAAATCGAAAGCGAGTGTTCTTAAAAAAAGTGGTAAAGTCGTATATTTTGATAGAATGAGTAATTCTTATTGTACCTGTTATATTTATCTTCATAAATATTTTATTTGGATTTGAGATAAATTTATAATTTAATAGCACATAGTACCGTGTTCACTTCGTATGCGCCTCATTAATGTTGGGTTGGATATCAACTGCATTTTGTTAGGGTTTTGATGTGTTAATAATTTTTATCAATCTCTATCGAAAAAATGGAATAAGGAACTCAAAGTTAAATAGTAAAATTAATGTCAGAGTTAAAATGTGAAAACATTCTTTAAAAAAGGTCCCTTATATTATAAAAAATTGTAGTCAAAAGCAAGTATTTATATAACATAAGCTTTATAACCTAAATATGTTCTTAGTTTCGCTAAATATTATTCTAAATCTAAAGATTCTTATCCTTGATAAAACGCTTTCATGGAGGCCATATATTGATAAGAGAGTACCGAAAGCATCGGTTGCCTTATATTGCTGTAGAGAAGCTATGGGGAAAAGGTGGAAACTCTCACTAAAGTTAGTGTTTTGGCTATACGAAACCGTTATCAAGCCAATAATGCTCTATAGTATATTTATCTGTTGGAAAGCGTTCGATAAGGCTACTTCGGCTAAAAAGCTTGAATGTGTTCAAAGAGCGGCTCTTAACAGCATATTCGGACAACATACGGACTACATAGCACACGTGGACCCTGCTGGCATTTGTATTGCTCTAAGGCCATGAAAAGTAGGTTTGTGATTGATCCAGAGCAAGAACACGTCGAAATTCTCTTCTTCTACAACTACTACATTCCTGAAAACTTTGATAAATGCGTCGCAAAAGCTGTTCATGACGGTTTTTTCTCTGCTCACATGCCGACAAAAGAGATGTGGATGGGAAGAAACTGCTGAAGAAGAGGTCCAGTGAGCTTTTTCACGGGCGGATCAAAACTGGGAAGGAAAATTGGAGGGGGAGTTTTCAGTAAGGAGCTCTCCGTCATTATTAGCTTTAGGATACGGGATCACTTTAGTGTTTTTCATACAGAAGTGGCTACTATCAAAGTTGCGGTGGACCTACTACTACGAAGTGCAGCCTCTTTTAATTGGACAGCGGATCAGTAAAACTAGCGCTAAGTTTGTTAACTGTGCATTTAAAGTTAGTTAAGGAGTATCTGTCTTCACTAGAAATAGCATCAAGCTACTTCATCATCAGAGTCATCTGGGCGCCTGGTAACAGCGTAATCTACCGATGAAAGGCCGATGAGTAGCCACAAGGCGCAGCATTGGCGTCTTGTGTTCTAGCACTAGACCAATGTACCTCGCGTGCGCTTAGCAGGCGCTGGTCATCAGTTACATATATGAAGGAGGGTGAGATGAGACCGGTAGTATTTCCTTTACAAGAAGACATAGTTGTAAGTAAAATTAGCCTTCTCAATAAATTTGTGCTAGGCTCTAAGCGCTTCGTTTGTCTGTAAGATTTCTACAAGAGTCTTATGATCCAGTATATTTGGAAAGATCTTTGAAATCTTACCTTCTGCAAACCAGAAGACATAGTCGAAGCTGAAATTAGCCGCCTCAATAAATTTGAGAGTCTTATGATCCAGTATATAGGAGTTTTTAGGTACCAAAACGAACCAGGGTTCTAACCTTACCAAGTGAGATACCTCTTAACTCAACTTACTCTTTTACTAAAGTAGGTCACTATTCCTGATAAGAATAGTCGACAAGTTCTATACAAACTTAAGAGAGTTATTATTCCAAGATCTCCCAAGAAAGCATTATGTCTCATATAAAAATCAAAAAATAAAATAAAATTAAATATGAGCGAATCGGAATCGATACAATAGCCAGGCGGTTCGCCCTAATACCACACCTACTCTAGAGATACAAAAAGTGATAAGTATGAGTCAGATAAGCTTCGTTCTAATTGAAAATAACCCAATTCTAGCACATGGGTGAGTTGTGATAAGAGTATATACACCTGTATAAGTACCTATACATCTTTGATTTGGATATAAATTGTACATATACTATATACTTATAGATATTAGTAGCAGATATTTATGTTATGAGTCAAAACAATTGGTAACCACGGTGCTGTGCAGATTTTGTAACTAACAGTATATTCACTTGTTGCTATGTAATTGAGTGTTTTTTTATATATTCACATATGTATTTATGCATTTGCTACGTTGAGGTCTGTCGCCCACCCAAACATTTTATTTGTCTGAATTTAAAAAGTAGCAAATAGAAACCAACAAAACTTCGAATAAACCGTATTAACAAACAATGGCTTAAATATAATGCAGCGGCGCCTTTGTTGGTGTCGAATGCGGAAGCCGGCTACGCCGTCATAGACACGATCACTGAACTTAGCGTTCATTAATTTTTTCAGCTTTGTAAATAGGTTGGCTTTTTTTACAGTTTGCTTGTTTGCAAATCGCCTTCACTATCGGTTTTATGCGTCGTTTTGTTATTTTTTTTTGTTAATTTTTCGCATTTTATACAGTCAACAACAAAAAACAAAAAAAAAAGCAGAAAAACCTCAAACAGCAAGCGATACAACTTTTCCGCGGCGATTATGGTGTTTGCGGTAAAATATGCAGTTTTTCCTGCATTACAACGTTACAACGGTAGTTTGCGAGCTTTTCCATTATGACAATTAACGCTCAGCGCCGCCACTTCTTACAAATGCCAGCTATGTTAGGCCATAAGAAATTAATAGAAATGCATATGTATGTCTGCTACACAAATATATAATTGGAAGCGCTGAAGATCGCATGCAAAACAATAACTTCAGACAAAATTCAAGTTTTGTTGTTATTATTGCTTTTCGCCAGCGTACGACTTCTTCACTTGTGAATTTACGCCATAACGCGATTTCATTTTATTATGTTTCAAGGTTCTTTATTTAATTTCACTTTATTTTTGTATTTATTATTGTTGTTTTATTTTTTTCGTGCGTATTCTTTTTTTCATACTTTGATCCACTAATACTGGTTTGCAGTCCTATCAAAACGGGGGCTTATTAGCACTCGTCACCGCATACATATTTACCTTGTTTGTTTTTATACCTGCGTCCATGTGTATGTATGTATGTTTGTGTATGTATGCATATGTGTGTATTATTTGTGTTTTTCTTTACTAGCTGACTTTGTATCGTTTCGCGTTTCGTCATCGCGGCATCGTGCGCAAACTAAATGTTCAACTACAAATTCGAAGCGCTAAAGTTACCTTTGTGCGCTCGCGTTTGCGCTCATTGCTTCGATGCCCAAAGGTAATAAATACATACATATGTATGTATGTTTATGAGTGCTGCAGCGCGAACAATGGCCAACAGCACCAACACACAACAAAGTTCATACTTGTGAACAGATCACAACAAAAATGATCGCATCGGTTACAAAGTGCTTCATAATACTGTAGGTAAGGGGATAAACTTGGTAGGGGCGCGGTTGTGTGGGTCAAAAATAAACTTAAGTAAGCAAAAACGTTAACTTCGAATTTAGCGAAGCTATAATACCTGCACATATACAAAAATTCCTTACAAGAACTTTGGACGGTCAGTTTGCATGGCAGCTATGTATGTACATATATGCTATTGTGACTTCATCTGCACAATTTCTTCGGAGATTTCAGTACTACTTTTGGTAACAACCTATGCCAAATTTCGTGAAGATCTCTTGCCAAATGAAATAGTTTTCCATACAAGCACTTGGTTCCGATGGTTTAGTTTGTATGGCTCCAACCAATGAGCAGTTTCTTGGTGAGAAAAGATCGTGCGCAAATTTTCAGACCGATATCTTATAAACTGGACTAGGTTCGCATGTACATATAAAGACTGACGAATAGACAGACAGACAAACATTGCTAAATCGACTCAATCCATCACGCTGATCATTTATATAATTTATAAGGTCCCCGCGTTTCCTTTAGGGTATTACAAACATCGTGGCGAACTGAATATACATTGTTCAGGGTATAAAAACTTGTTTTTGTATGTGTAGGATATTTTTTGTATAAAATATAATTCCCTTAGTGTTATATAAAATATATTTCAATATTACTGCGGGGAATGAGTTCCCTAGTCCAACAATTGGTTTTGGATTGAACGGCCCTGAAACTTAGTTCTGAAAATACCTGAAATTTGGCACTTTACTATAATCTATTTGGCCAAATAATGAAAGAGAAGACTTTATCCTTCCTGAGGGTTATCCCCATCTGGAGTAATGCATTTGCTCGATAACGGTTCGATAGTGTGAGGCTTCGATCTGTTGGATTTGTGATTTTGTTTCCATTTTGATCTCATCATCTGCGAGCCAGTTTTTAGCTGGCAGCCAAATCTGGCAAATAAGCGGTATGGGAGACTAGTTCATAGTCTATTTTCTCCATACGATCGGTTGCTTCACCAGCTGTTTTATATCGTTTTCTTTTCTCATAAATAACTGGCATTTATTCTGAACTATGACTGGGCTGTCAAAGTTGACCGTTCTTTTCTCAAAACTTTTCAGGTTCGTTTGCTCTTTTCTCAGACCTTCTAACTAGAAAGTGTTGCACTTTTTCCAAACTTCTCAAAACGTGAGAAGAAGTGAGAATGGCTCAGCGAATGTTTATTTATTCTTTTCGATAGTTATTTTTTAATAAAGTTCTTCTAATAGTTATAAGGAAGAAGTCAATTTAGTTATGCGCAATAATGAAAATTGCGATTGTGAGGTTGAAATTCAGTAGATTTAAGAAAACAAAGCGCTATTAGTGAATTGAATAAATTTTTCTGCTCATGCATAGCCAGCTCTCTTCTTCAAATCTAAAAAACAAAGCTTGGTAGAATGCAAGAAAGAGGTTATATTACTCTCTTCTAGCGAAATCAATCCGCTAACTGGACTTTTGTTTTTACAAAACTCCCTCTCTCTCTCTTTTCATTCTCGACGTCACAAAGCATTGTATTCCTCTGTCAAAAGCACTTCAAAGTAATAGTGGGACGAAACTGTCGTAGTTTATATGACATCATTTTAGTTCCGGAACTTTTGTGTAGTTGTTTTATTAGACAGCACTTCGAAATTGCAGTTGCTAGAATTCACAAGCTCCATTACTTAGCCTAACCCAGCCGATATGACATTTTTATTTCGGTGTAACTGTTCGCTGCTTCGGATTTTCACATCGGTGTAACTGTTTTGAGAGGTATGTGAGCGCCATACGTCTATAGTATACAATAAACCATAAGTTTATGTATCATCATGCCCAGTTGGACTACGAACCTAACCTAACCTTGCACATTGTGCCCCAACTACTAACTACGCCACTGTTTTTTGTTATGCCCGTAAGCGTAGCTTGTAATCATGTTATGGTGGCTATACGCCTTTATTGCATCGCTGTGCGTATACGAATATTATTACTGCAACAAAACTGTTGCTTGTTGTCATTGCGGTTGTGTATTTGCAAACAGTTACTTTAAAGTTACAGCAATACCACAGCAACATCTTTTTTATATACACACACACATTTCGCACTCATTTGACCTTAACATTTCGATTACTTATTTATACGAGCATATTTATTGCATTGCTTTTTAATATATTTTGGGATGGGAAACCGCAGAGCTTATTGGCGAGATACACATAGGTATGTATATTGGCAGCACGTTCCGATATTTGCCACATTTGCAAATGTACATATTTCTAACAATTTTCCCAAAACGTTAGCGTCAATATGAATGCCACACGCGTACTTGCATTGCGAAAATTCCGAAAAAGCGCAAACACAATAAATACCAGCAAACAGCGAACCTGTGCGATCACTGCAATTGCGACGGCGAAATGCACTGTAGGTCCAAACTAGAAAAAAACCTGAAAGCTGCTAATGCGCTAACTTTTTTCTCACTTTTTTCCATTCACTGAATCACTCACTACACTTGGACAGATCAACTTAGCCGTGCGATTGGGCGCGCGCGCGTCTACTTCTACGTCCAAACGCTCGAACCGGGCCCGTGCGACTGACTACGCCAAATGCGCCAGCGCTCTCTGCGCACAATGTACAGGCACACATATACAAAGGCAGTGTAAGGGTGGGGTGTCTATAGTACCAGCATTTGTGGACTACTGCCAGCAAAAGCCATGGGGGAATCGTACGTTCGAAATGCTTCAGTGATCGCAGTGCGCTCTGCTGCTCATGCACAGGCTCCAAGCCAATTGTGCTGCTCTCTGCGCGTATAGGCGTAAGCTTTTGTGAGTACCTACTATGAAACATGCACATAATTTATGGGATTATTGCTATATGTGAGCTCAATAGACTTTAAATGAGATACGCGATCATTAGACATCTGGTGGATACACTACAAATAGCGAAACACGTATGATAATGTTTCAAAGTCAAGCGTTTACGAAAGTGCGGCAAACGAAAATCGCGTCATCCGCGTTTCAGTGAGCTTATGCTTGGCAATATCTGATCATGCTGTTGTCATTTCGCTGTATCAGCGCTGTTGATCTTCACGCTCTCACTCTCGGTGTCTACATCTTGCCGGTTTTGCGTATTTTAGAGTGTGATGTGATGTGCTTATGCCTGCTACTGGCGCATGATGCTTATTAATAACAAGTTTTATTTTTATTTTTTATGATGCAAACGTGTCCCTGAAAGCTTTGAAAACATTTAACTTTTGTTTTCTAAAATCAGTTTACAAATCTTTAACTTTCGTCTTCTAAAGTCAGTTTACAAATTTAAGTGCAGTTCGAAGATTTTTAATTGATCTCTTCACTTTCATTGTGCACGTTCGTTGCAATCAGTTAACTTTAATACGAGCATGAAATATCAAATGTGCATTCCAACTCTTCGTTACAACCGCTGTAATTACAGTTTACAATTTATACCCACACACATATGTACATACATATATAAAATATTCATCAATAATGCATGCGCTTAGTTGTTTATGAGTTTATTGCTTTCTCCTTTTTCGTTTTATTTACAAAGCGTCGTGTTTGCCATTATGTTGTAATCGCATCGCCCTGAATATCCAAAAATCGCTGTTACCATTTATGTTCTGTGTGATTTATCGCATATTAGGTAATGTAATACAAATTCGTGCCTCGCAGTTCAAACAAGATCACCTTCAGAAAGTTGCTGTTAAGAAAGCTTGGCTTACAATTTGTGCTTTAAGCCACTGTTAGTGTTAATTAACATAGCAGTCAAAGAGCTTTTTGAGCTTTGATGTTTGGAATGTGGGCTGTGAAAACATTTTACAGAAGCTTAAGAGTTTAAAGCTTATTTTAACGGGTATCATATTTATGAAGTAGTTCTGTTGTGCCGATGGTTAGCCAGGAAGGGCGTGTTCACATTATTCATTTACCATATATGTATGTATTTTATTCCATATGGGAAGGTCGCAAGTGACATCGTTCCATTTTATGGGCTCTTGAAAAGTTCCAAAAAGATCTGATGTTTTTGAGCCAAATTTTGTTCAGAGATGAGGCCTATTTCGGGCTCAATGAAACGAAGTGCAACCTGAAATGAATCAAGTGCTGCCATTTCATTGAGAAAAAACAACGGTTTGGTGTGGTTTATGGGCCGGTGGAATTATCGGCCCATATTTCATCAAAAATAATGGCAGTCCGAAAGTAACCGTCAATGGCGACCGTTATTGCGCCATGATAACCGACTATTTAATGCCTGAAATTGAAGGTTTCAACAAGAATCGCATCCATCAATGCATTTATGAAGAGAAGACTTCGGTAAGCAGAAAATTTCACGTTTTGGACCGGTCGATCGTGTGATTTCGCACCGTTCGACTTTTTCGACAGAGAAAGTGGGAAATCGTATCCTTATTCCCTTCTAACTAGCTTGGAACTGCGGTAAATATTGTTACAGCGCAGTCCCATTTTCGAGTATACTCTCAAAAGCCAAATGACTCGTTATACTAGCTGCAGTTTGTATATGCTATTTCTGAACCTAAATAGTAGGTCTTTTGTTCTTTTTCCGCCATATTTGTTTTCATACTCTTGCAACCAGTTGCTACAGAATATTATAGTTTTGTTCACCTAACGATTGTACGTATCACCTAAAACTAAGCGAGATAGATATATGGTTACGTATATACATACATATATATAAATGATCAGGATGAATCCGGTTGACTGTCTGTCTGTCCGTCCGTCCGTCCATGCAAGCTGTAACTTGACTAAAAATTGAGATATCTTGATAAAACTTTGTATGCAGGTTCTTTAGTACAAAGAAAAATTCAAATTCGTAATCGGACCACTGCCATGCCCACAAATCGCTATTAACCTAAAACCTATAAAATGCCTTAACTAAGCACTAAATTAAGATATAAAATTATAATTTGGCGCAAGGGATCGCAGTAGCAAGGAGCACCTGTGGATACAATTTTTTTTAGGTATTTATTCGTGTAAAGCAGTAAGATTTAACATTTTACCGGATGTTATTAGCATTAGCTGCTTGAAAGAAAATTCTGTTCGAATGTCCCGCCTTTAATACAAGTAGAACAAGGCTAAAACACCACGAATCTCATACTTTTAGACATTCAGGTGAATTAGCGGAAATAGAAATAAAGCACCTTATCAGATTTGGCATAGATTCAGGGCGCGTTGTTGTTGACTGATATTCAATTAAAAGAGTTTTTCATCTGACTTCACAAAGAACTGCACATAACAGCCTAGTGCAATTCCTCGCCATGTCTAGGGATCAGCCATTTAGTCTAACCTACCTTAACCATGGAAAACTTTTTATTCAACAAAATATCTTCATAAAATTTTACACAGATTATTAGCCAAGGCAACACCACATTCTTTTAACAATTTATTCAGATCGAGTCACTATAAAATATAGCTGACATCTTTGTAAAAGATCGTTATGCCTTATGAAATAACATTAATTCGATTTCAACGTTATTTACATAAAACAAAGTTGATAGAAGAAGCTAGCAAAAAGTTTCCCGTTCGCCAATTACGTTTTCAGATTCAGTTATACACACACTTGTAGTTGCCATAAGAAAAGCATATGTGAAGCATATTACTGTGCTCATACTTTATTATTAAAATATCCTTACAAAAATGAAAAGTTCAACTTTTCTTATGACGCATAACTTCAAAAACTACAAATTTTAATGAAAATAATGAACATTTTTTTGCGTATGCACTTCCTTTGAAGAATGTTGCTCATACGCCACAGGATATGTGCTTGGAGATGCAATTGCTAAAAACATCTTTTATAATTAAGTACAGTACGGAAATGCTCAATATTCTTTCCCATAGATTTTTTCAAATTCAAACAATTTTCAAACATTTTTTTATTATCTTATTTAATTAGCTTAATCTCTAGAATATTGTCCTCAAATTTCAAGTTGATCCGAGCTACAGTTTTGGAGATACAGTCTTGAAAAGTATCGCACTCGAGGTCAGCGTTTAAAACTTTAAACGCGTTTTTCTCGAAACGGCATTTTTCAAATTTGCTTAAGTGATTGCTGGGATGGGTCTTTTGCATAGTTTTCCATGAATGATCTATCAGTTTTGATCTGTTAATCGAATTTGGCAAGCCAAAACGGCTAAAGTTTTTGATAAAAGTAAACCTTTTTAGTTTCTATGACTTTCGTAAATTTTTCAATAAAGTAATACAAACGATGGACGTTAATCGAGAAGCAATGTTTTCTTACTAGTTTTGATACTTTGCGTAGACGAACTTCTTTAGAGAATCATTCGATACACAGAATTTTCCATGTGAAGTTGCGTTTGATTGCAAGCCTTTGGCTTATCTAATATTTATATGAACGACCTTAAATGTTTCGCTCCACCTTATTAATAACAGTATTTATTTTTAGCTAATGATCAATTTAAAAATAAACTCACCTTCAATACAACTAATCGCCTTCTTTTGATGTAATCTTTTGTCTCTGACACGTTTCGACCAATCAGGACTGCGATGCACTTTGGAGCGTTCGCGTACACTGGAAGTGAACGAAAAAGAAATAAATGAAATATGTGAAATAAAGAAAGCTAAATTTGAATATTGCATTAATACGAGTAAACAAGAACACAATCTCATAATAGACGTTAGCCCATATACCCTCCAAGTAGGTGGCCTACCGGTTAAATAACCGGTTAACTACCCAACAGCGCTAACACAAACTTCTATTAATGTTTGTATATGTTTCTTAAGGCTCAATTGACAATTCTTACCGAAACTTTTATGTACTCTGTAGCACCACTCATTCTTTATGCAAAGGCTTTTTGAGTTGCACGGTGTATATGTATGTATGTATTATTTCCGCGTTAGTTCTTTTAATATGTCAGGGTTCCGTGGCTTGCAGGGTATATACATTTAATTATATATATAGTTATGTATATTAACAAACACTTTGTATTCGAATATGGCACAAATTTGTTATCTCAAATGCATTCCTAATGAAATTTCCAATTACAGCCATCAATCAAATTTGTTTTCCACAATAACAACAACAAATGTAAGTACCACAAACGACACATATGCGCAATAGAAATTGACAACTCAAGAACCTCGTTGATTTCGAAATACATGTCTACATGCTTACGAATATATGTATTCAATTGATTATACCCAACAAACAAAAGGAAGCCATGAATATAAAACCCAGATTGTTGGTAAAAATGTACAACGCGTTTATAATAGAAGAAGCGTTCCCCAATCCGTGGAAGGTACAGGGTTTCGTTTTACTCTCAAAAAAACATCTATATGACCTCGGGCTCAAATGAAATGGTTGCATAAAGGGTCTACACCGCCAACAACAGTGATTAGAGAGAAAACGGAAGAATTGCTCATAGACACAAGTAAGGTTGAAGAAAGTGGAGTGCGAGATTACTTCACAGTCACAACTGAAGTATTTGGAAGTAATGTTGGACTCCAAGTTAAAAATTAAGGAACATTTGCCATATACTTGCAGGACACAGGCTTTCTGCAAGTAATCAGTGCTTTCAGAACGATATCAAGCAATGCTGTTAAAGTATTAGCCAGCATGTTGTCTGTTAGCAACCAGGAGGACGAATTCGCGCGACTATAGCAGCTATCACAGCCGTCTACAAGGAAAAAAAACAGCAGAGAAAACCAAGAGCATAACAATGCAGTAGTAACAAGTCTCATCCAAAGAACGATAGACTCCAGACATTTATTCGTGGCTAGGCAAACGACATGGGGACCTGAATTTGAATGCTTTAAAAAGTATCTGTTCCAAATTAATCATGACGTTAGTCCGTATTGTCCGACGAGTACAGAGTGCATAGAAGGCGTCTGCTCTAATTATCACAAATCGAAGAAACTTACAATAGATTAGGAGTCATTACAATAGAAGGGACTTAAATATCTTTTTCTCTCCCACGAAGTAAAGCCTAATCCGGTGGATCCTTGTATGTATGTAGTATGTCTTTAAATCCAATGCTGAAATCAAAAATTATAGAGTCATCTTAATGATATGCATACGTAAGTAAAGAATATAAGTATGTAGATTCGGAGGATACATCGTTCTATTCTATATTAGTGAATCATCAGTTTTCTAGTTATGATTTTCTTTTCCTCAAACCTAATTGTTTGTTGGGTATATTTATTATCGAATATAGAAAATGTGGTTCTTATCATCAAAGGCGCGTAGAAAAGTTTAGATTTCTAGGTCAGCGGGTGAAACGGAATGAAATTTGTACGCCTACATAATCCAATTGAGCCACTATGTATTGGTAAGCATATGTACGAAGGGTGAGGTTGAATGGCGCAATGTAGGCAAATAAATGTCTCACTGAATCCATTGAGGTTAAGCAGTAGTCCAGAGCAGATATGTCGACATCGTTATATATTATATAAAACTATGTACATATGGTATATACTACTATGTATAATATTTTTCATTAGCATTTATTATCGTCCGTGCCAAAAATGAGAGTTGCGAATATAAAACTCACGCAGAAATTCGCTAATCTCCGCTGAACCAGACCTTATTGGAAATAAATGAATATGGTCGGATGAAAACTTATAGTATCTAAGCTTTGTTCTCTCTCCATATTCTTTTCTCTTTAAAATCATAATTTTTTCCATGTTTCAAGAGCTTATATTGATTGAAGTCGTCCCAAAGACCTCACGAATATTCATTAGGCATGCTACCAAACGAACTCAATACTTCCCATTACCGAAATTAATGAGTTATCGCATAATCATATACATACATACATAATATATACTATAAATGGTACATACATACATATGTAGATATGTACATATGTATATACAAAATAAAGAGTACAAAGAACATTGTTTTCCGCATGCGAACCAGGCACAAAGAAAGAAACCTTTCAACAATGCCAATGAGATTGCCATTTCTCACTGCAATCGTTCATATTTTTTCCTCTTTCTTCGCCTAATGTGCTTGAGAGTAACAGTTTAATTGTTTGTGTTGCTAATTGAGCTGAGCCCAATGCGTGGATCTTATTAATTATTACAAAACTGTTGACTGTTAACTGAATGAAAGAGATATCTTTTATGAGAAATTATGATCACTACATATAGTACATACAAATGTATACAAATGTATCGGCACGAGCATATTATAGCAACAGCACCGCAGTTTTAAAAATAAAATTTCGATTACATTGAGACTTCATTCAACTTATCGCTTGCGAACTTAAAGGTTTTTATTCAACCCCAATTCTAAAATTTTGACTTTCGGACTATACTTTGAAGGTTGGGAGGATAAAACGAGAACATACAAGGTCCAATTTTCGATATTTCGTATGTGTTGAATACAATAATTAAGTCCGTAGATGAAAAGCTTCAGATGTGCCATGGATATGTGAAAGCTCTGTTTAAAGTGTGCGCAGTGCCAGCTCAGGATTGGATAAAAAGGAGGATGGTTTAGGATTCTGAAATTTTGATCCAGTTTGTATGTTGTCTGTATGTGTTTATGTCCGGCTAAGGGTCATATATGGAGGAGTGACAAAAACGAATTTTTAAAATGTATTTTTAGATTCAGAAGCTGACTACAGAGATATTTATTGAACTAATAAAGCGTGCCAAAGTCAGCCAGGAGTGAATGAATGACAATTATACAATTCATTTCCGTTTACCCACCATGAACCAGAACCAACGCAAGTCAGTTTGTTTGCTGTGATCTTTTTGCGTTCTGTTCTTGACAAATATTGTCTGAAAACACCAATAATTAAAAATAGTTTAAAACAAGTAAGGAAGGGCTAAGTCAGGGAGCAACCCAACTGAATCAGAGTCTTGCAAGAATCAAAGTCAGGCAAATACTTTAAGGTGCAAAACCAGTCATACAGAGTAAAGTCAGCCGGATGTTCGAAAATCCCGATATTCGTTATATAGGGGCTAGGGCAAGTTTTCGCTTAAATTTTTCTATTTAAAGCACTAAGGTACACTGTAATGAGTAAAACACGCTCTCTTATTTTCATTTGGATAACTCACATATTGGCCGATGTATGTGGTACAAAATCAACCGGAAGTTCGAAAATCATTATATTAAGTATTTAGGGGCTAAGGAAAGTATTGGTTTGATTGAAACCATTTTTGGCATACAGACCATTATAAGAGAAGGATTATCGTTTAATTTCAATTATATATATCACATATTGACCGATATTTTCGATCAAAAGTCAACTATAGATACTGGGGTTCACATGTTCGGTACCTAAGGTCTTGAACAGTTTTGACTGAATTTAAACAATTTTTGGTCATAAGGTGGCACACATTACAGAAATTATTCGTGCAAAGTTTCACCCCGTTATATTAATTGCTTCTGGATTTTCGTACTGGAAACTGAACGAATGAAATGGAATTTAAAATTGTGTTATATGAGAAGTAGGCGTGGTTGTTGTAGGATTTCTTCCATTTTCACACTGTGACATAAGAATACCACCCACAACATTTTGTCCAAATCGGTTGGTCCGGTCCCGAGATATAGGATGTCACTAAAAAGGGGCGGTGCCACGCCCATTGTCAAATTTTCATATCGTCTCCTAAAAAGATCTCTCATACCATCTCGATGGTAAATTTTAATGTTTTTGGCGTGTTTTTAACAGCACTGTTATAAGGGGCGAGAGGGGGAGGATGGAGTCATGTGTAGAAGTTCACGCAAGTGAGGAAAGTTCTTCCTTGTGACATTTACTACCCATATAAAGGAGCGCAAGTTTGGTGTTGGATTCGTGGTGGGAGAGAGACTCCGTCGCCGAGTACTATCATTCACTCCAATCCGCATCAAGGCGAGGTTCTTCAACATATCGCTGATTTGCGCCCACGCCCCGACGGAAGAGAAGGACGATGTGACCAAAGATGCTTTTTATGAGTGCTTGGAGCGCACTTATGAGAGATGCCCCCGCCACGATGTCAAAATCGTGCTTGGCGACTTCAACGCCAGGATGGGCAAAGAAGGTATCTTTGGCACTACGGTCGGTAAATTCAGCCTCCACGAGGAAACATCCCCAAATGGGTTGAGGCTGATCGACTTCGCCGGGGCCCGAAATATGGTTATCTGTAGTACTAGATTCCAGCATAAGAAGATACATCAAGCTACCTGGCTGTCTCCGGATCGAAAAACCACCAACCAGATCGATCATGTTGTGATAGACGGAAGGACACGTCTCCAGTGTTTTAGATGTGCGTGCGCTCCGTGGTCCTAACATCGACTCGGACCACTATCTTGTTGCAGCCAAGATTCGCACCCGCCTCTGTGCAGCAAAAAACACACGCCAAACAAACACAAGGAAGGTTCGACGTCGAGAAGCTGCAATCACAACAGACAGCCGAACGATTTTCTACTCGGCTTGCACTCCTGCTCTCTGAGAGCACTCGTCAACAACTCGGTATAAGGGAACTGTGGGACGGCATTTCAAACTCCTTACGTACAGCTGCAACCGAAACCATTGGTTTTCGGAAAGTGCAAAAGAACAGCTGGTACGATGAGGAGTGCCGTGTCGCAGCGGAGAGAAAACAGGCTGCCTACCTCGCAACGTTACGATCGACCACAACACGTGCGGGATGGGATAGATACCGAGAGTTGAAGAGGGAAGCGAGACGCATTTGCAGACAGAAGAAGAAAGAGGCCGAAATGCGTGAGTACGAACAGCTTGATAAGCTGGCCGACAGGGGTAATGCTCGAAAATCTACGAAAAAATGCGGCGACTTACAGAAGGTTTCAAGACCGGAGCATACTCCTGTAGAACCCCCAAAGGTGATCTAGCCACCGATGCCCAGAGCATACTTAGATTATGGAGGGAACACTTCTCCAGCCTGCTGAATGGCAGTGAACACATAGCACCAGGAGAAGGCGAACCCGATACCCCAATCGATGACGATAGAGCAGACGTTCCATTGCCCGACCATGACGAAGTTCGAATAGCAGTTGCCCGCCTGAAGAACAACAAAGCGGCAGGGGCAGACGGATTGCCGGCCGAGCTATTCAAACACGGCGGCGAAGAACTGATAAGGAGCATGCATCAGCTTCTTTGCAAAATATGGTCGGATGAGAGCATGCCCAACGATTGGAATTTAAGTGTGCTATGCCCAATCCATAAAAAAGGAGACCCCACAATCTGCGCCAACTACCGTGGGATTAGCCTCCTCAACATCGCGTACAAGGTTCTATCGAGCGTATTGTGTGAAAGATTAAAGCCCACCGTCAACAAACTGATTGGACCTTATCAGTGTGGCTTCAGACCTGGAAAATCAACAACCGACCAGATATTCACCATGCGCCAATCTTGGAAAAGACCCGTGAAAGGAGAATCGACACTCACCACCTATTCGTCGATTTCAAAGCTGCTTTCGATAGCACGAAAAGGAGCTGCCTTTATGCCGCAATGTCTGAATTTGGTATCCCCGCAAAACTAATACGGCTGTGTAAACTGACGTTGAGCGGGACCAAAAGCTCCGTCAGGATCGGGAAGAACCTCTCCGAGCCGTTCGATACCAAACGAGGTTTCAGACAAGGCGACTCCCTATCGTGCGACTTTTTCAATCTGCTGCTGGAGAAAATTATTAGAGCTGCAGAACTGAACCGAGCAGGTACAATCTTTTATAAGAGTGTACAGCTGCTGGCGTATGCCGATGATATTGATATCATCGGTCTCAACACCCGCGCCGTTAGTTCTGCTTTCTCCAGACTGAACAAGGAAGCAACGCAAATGGGCCTGGCAGTGAACGAGGGCAAGACGAAATATCTCCTGTCATCAAACAAACAGTCGTCGCACTCGCGACTTGGCACTCACGTCACTGTTGACAGTCATAACTTTGAAGTTGTAGATAATTTCGTCTATTTAGAAACCAGCATTAACACCACCAACAATGTCAGCCTAGAAATCCAACGCAGGATTACTCTTGCCAACAGGTGCTACTTCGGACTGAGTAGGCAATTGAAAAGTAAAGTCCTCTCTCGACGAACAAAAACCAAACTCTATAAGTCGCTCATAATTCCCGTCTTGCTATATGGTGCAGAGGCTTGGACGATGACAACAACCGATGAGTCGACGTTGCGAGTTTTCGAGAGAAAAGTTCTGCGGAAGATTTATGGTCCTTTGCGCGTTGGCCACGGCGAATACCGCATCCGATGGAACGATGAGCTGTACGAGATATACGACGACATCGACATAGTTCAGCGAATTAAAAGACAGCGGCTACGCTGGCTAGGTCATGTTGTCCGGATGGATGAAAACACTCCAGCTCTGAAAGTATTCGACGCAGTACCCGCCGCGGGAAGCAGAGGAAGAGGAAGACCTCCACTCCGGTGGAAGGACCAAGTGGAGAAGGACCTGGCCTCGCTTGGAATATCCAATTGGCGCCACGTAGCGAAGAGAAGAAACGATTGGCGCGCTGTTGTTGACTCGGCTATAATCGCGTAAGCGGTGTCTACGCCAGTAAAGAAGAAGAAGTTATAAGGGGCTATCCTCCGATTTCATCTATTTTTAGACTGTCGGTAGGAGTTCCTACTCGATTTATACTCAACAGATTTGGTTGTTATAGCTAAAGTGGATTAGCAGATATACACATTAAACTTGTTGAGATAATTTGAACGAAATATTTTCAAAATAGTGTCCGTAATTATGTCCAGGAATTGCATTTGTATGAAAATAAGAACGAAACCGTTGTGTTCATTAAATTTGTCCAGTTATGGGAGATGGCCGAAAGTGAGGAATGTCCGTGATGGAGAATTTCATTGTATAAACATACTTTGTACGGTCTCCGGAGTTTTCTTTTGAGCATTACAAACATCGTGTTAGACTTAGGATACTCTGCTGACATCAACCGTCAAACAAAGGCAAAGAAGGTGGTGTTTCAATGAAAGAGATTGCATGAATTAGATATGGAATTTCTAACAGTTTCACCACAATCGCCTCATAGGATACCTGCGGTATTTACATCTCCTCAGAACTTCAAACAATGTTCACCTTAGAAGAATTTAAAAGAAAGAAGCGGCAATGACTATATAAGAGTCGAAACTGAAGCTGTGGGCAAAATATAGTAAGACTTTTTAATTTAAATTTCGTGGAAATTTTTTATTTTATTTTGGTATTACTATCAGTGATATATGTATGTGCCAAATTTCACATCAAAAAAATAATTTGTATTTAGTATACGATTGTCTTTCTGAAGTAAATAAAGTGCATTCGGCGATTTTTACGATGAGTGAAATTATTCAACAAAGAAATTCCAGTTTACCAATCAAATATCTGGCACTGAAGCGAAGTATGTTGGAAGAAACCTTCGCTGGTAGTCGTTTGTCGTAAGCAAACAAATTATTCAAAGAGGTTCGAGAACGCGTTGACGACGAACCAGATCCAGGGTGGCCATCAACATCAACTGAAGATCAACATATCAATAAAATACAAAAAATTGGTGCTTGAGAAATTACGCTTAACAATCAAAGATCTTGCTGTCGTCGTTAAAATGTCGGAAGAATCGGTAAAAACTATACTGTATTTTAAGAGAACATTTGCATCAAAGTAAAAGCACGATTGGTTCCAAAATCAATTAATTTTTTTGAACAATGCTTTCCGACTACCAGGATGTCATGAAACGTATTATTATTGGCGATAAGTCTTGGATCTATGCCTACGCCCCGGAAACAGACAGCTGAAAAACCCCAGTCAGAAATCAGGGTTATGTTGGCATTTATTTGAGTGTAATGCGTCGTTTGCGCGAAGCTACTCTTAAAACAAGGCCGAAATTATGGGCCGACAACTATTGGTTTTTATACCAAGATAATGCACCGCCGCATACAGCATTGATTTTTCATGAGTTTTTCGCCAACTTTTCAAACAATATTGTGCCGCAACTACAGTTGCCCCTTATGAGTTCTGACTGTTCAACAAACTCAAACGACCGCTCCGGGGAAACCATTTTGAGTCAATTAAAGACAAATCGCTACGCGCATTAAAGGCTATTCCGGAAATAGACTTCAACAACTGTTTCGAGGATTGGAAAAAACGTTTGAACAAGTGCATTGCGGCCAAAGGGGATTACTTTGAGGTAGACGACATACATACATTATATTTTGAAACATAAATTAAGAATTTTAAAATTATGGACAAGCCTTTACTATTTTTTGCCCACAGTAGTACATAAATTTTTAACTAACTCGATTAATTGAAGGAGATACAAACAGCGGACGGAAAAAATATCATCTTATATGTACAATAAATATACTGTAAATATAGAATTAAAGCGGTTGAAACAATCTGACTAATTACATAGAATAATAATTCAAGTGGCCTAACTGAAAGCGTTGAGTTGAGAAAACGGCTGACCGAAGATTACATTGAAAATTTAGGAGTATGTTAAAGAGTTCTAGGCTGGTTATTTGTGAGGTATATGGTATATACATACAGACATCTAAATGCAATTTCGCAAACAAAATACAAAACAAATGTTAACTGAATACAACCTTGCACTACTTATTTATAACATTTAACTATACACAAAGAATCTTTAGCTGCAGGTACTACCACACTCGTTGATTTGATAAGAAAAAGCCTTATCAGAAAATGATTAAGAATTATTATTAGTGATTACGAATAAATGCAGGAGGTGTAGCGGACGAAGAACGATAGCGAGTCGGAGTTTACAAAAGCGAATATGGAGATATATATATTTATGGGTAGTATACTCGAACTTTGCGGTTTCCCCATACCGCTCATACAAGCATATATAGTCTGTGTATATAGTATATATAAATATATGCACAACAAACATAAACAATGAGAGATAAGATAAGAAGGGTACCTCATTAGACACAAGAAAATTAGCTATTGGCTAATTTAATTTTGGCTTTCGGGAAAACACAACAATTCATCAACAATAATTACTGATTTGAGACACATTCATCAGCAAAAAATCTGCATATGACATTAAATATATGTTTATAAAGAGTTTTAGAAAAAAGAACCAAATTTTTAAATACTTACACAATAAATTGCGGCTTCGCAACTTGCTCTGCACCCTCCGCCTCAGGATCCGATATATCCACCCATTCATCACTGTTGTCACTTATTGCGCCACAATGCGACTGAGTATAGTTTTTGGTACCAGCGTGACCATCACTACTCTCATCACTACCATTATTATTAACACCACCGATGCGCCCGGAAATGCTTGCACTTGATTTTTCCGCCGTCGACGACTGCCTGGAGCCCAGACTACCCGTGCCATAGATCATGCTGGCCGTCACAGACATCTCGTATAAACTATTCGTTTTGTGATCTGATGAAATGGTAAGCGTCGAACCACTACTACTGCCCGTCAAATGGCCGACGACAGTACCGTTACTAATGCGACGGTAATGAGCGATGCTCTCGTAGCAATTAGAGGTGAGAGAAATGTTATCACTAACACATTTTGTTGTAGGGTTGTTGGATTTTTGCGTTGCATTGTCAGCAGTGTGCACCGATTCGTAACAGTGCGAACCCTTAATGGTGTCATAGATGTTCTCATCATCTGCATAGTAATGATGCTCGTCGTCATGATCGTCCATTGCAGGGATTGTGCTATTACTGCTGCTCTTGCTACAACCCGATCTGCTGTTAAGCGTTTTACTGTTTTCGCGAAGGGTCACTGTGTTCTTGCTTGCTGACTTTGGCGAACGCTTTCCTGGCATTGGCGATTTGGGCAGACGACGCTTCGGTTTCGGCAGCTCCGGCAGTTCGTCGTTGGTATTACGCACGTTGCCTACGTTCGTGAAGATTTGTTGCATAAGCTTGCCGCCTGTATTGCTGGAAGTGCTATCGTTTAAAGGCATAGCAGCCGTAGAAAGTGCAGTTGGTATGTCCGGCGGTGGTTCACAGATTTCATATCCGTCGTATAAGGGTTTGCTGTTACTCGCTATTGCCGTGGCAATCGCTTGCGTTAACTGCGTTGTTTGTTCGGCGGAACCCGCTATCGATTCGTAGTCAGCCAAGAGTGCGGCATTTGTGGCCTCAGTCACTATGGGTGTAGTTGTGGCTTTAGCTTCGTCTACAGTTTGGTAAATGTCCTCGAAGAGCTCACTACTTTCTACTAGTGGCTCGGTGAGTTTTTCTACCAAGTCTTCGTTTATTTCTTGCGTTTTCTTTTCTTGTGCTGCCGCTAAACTGTTATAAATGAAGGATTTTGGTGGTGTATACATAACGGTGCATTGTGGTAGTGGATTGGTCGTTATCGTTAAGTTTTTTTCAGTCTTTGTAGTATCACTGTGTCCAGCAATGGGTTCGTACATGGGCTCTGTCGAAGCTCCTGCTTCTTCTGCCGTTTTAACAGTTTCAAGTTCCACCAAAACGGGTTGCACACTTAATGGACGTACCACTTCGCTGTAATCGCATTGCTGACGCAGCAGTGCCTTTTGCTCCGTCATCAGTTGTTCGCCCTCAATACTGTTTACAAGTGACACATTGACAGCCTGAGCTACAATCAGTTTATTATTGGCCACTTGTTTGGTGCTCGCTTGAAATATGAAGGAGTTATTCGGCAGCACACGTTTTTCAAAGTCATCCTCCGGCGAGAGTACAACAGCGGCAGCGTTCTCATCGTTTTGTTCGATTGCGAGATCTTTTAATTTGTGATCGATGATTTCGAGTGCATCGAGTAACTTCGATTCTGGTTCAGGGGTCAGTGTGCCTGCATTAACGGGATTTAAAGTATTATTGTCCGTCTTGATCTCATCAGTCTCTATTGTGGTAGTCGTTGTTGTTTCTATAGTTAATGCTGCGTCTTCAGCTAACTCAGTAACTGGTCGCTGAATTTCTTCAGTCATTGCAGTCGGCGATGTCGGCTGCTTCGAAGACAGTTTCTTGTTACTATGACCGCCAACAAATGGTGACCTAAAACGGAACTTTTCATAAATTTTCGCGTATTTATGTTTGCGTTGCTTTGCCTTCTCATCATTGACGGCGTCGAGTTGGTCATCATGCGATGCGTTGGTCGGCGTTTGTATTATCTCCGCCGTTGTTGGCTTCTCGCTCGACGTTGGTGTTGTAATTGTGACAGTTGCTTTGCTGCTACCAACGGCAGCTAATGGCGTTTTCAGTGTCGCGTCAGTCGTGGGAATGCTAAGCTCAGCTTTTATGGTGGCCTCCGTTATTGCATCAATTGCAACGGGTTCAATTGCGTCCTCTGCCGTCGTCGCCTTAATGCAAATCGTATTGCATTCCACAGCAATGTCTTTATTGCTAGCTGCAAGTGTGTTCGCATCGGTTCTTTCATCATTACTTTTGGATATTCTCATCTCTGGTGCAGTGCTGCTACTGAGGCCATCCAGACATTCAACAAATGCATTCGTACTGTTAACGTTTTGCTGTAGATTATCGCCTTGTCGCTGTTCGACTTCGTTATATGTTTTTGCGTCATCAATGTTGCCGTTGTTACTGTTATTGTATGGCGCGTACGTGCTTTCTACATTTTTTGCGCTTGGCACGTTTAACTGTGACATGCCCAACGGGCTGTTCCAGTTCGATTTTTCATATGCTTCTAGCGGTGTTTTCGACTCTTCAGTTACAACTTCTAATGGCGGCGAGAGTGGCAGCGATAATTGCGCTTTCTTCATTTCGAGTTTCAGCTGCAACTCATTTGTTGTTGTGGGGGTGACATGAAGCTTAAAGTTCTTTGGTACACCGACACTACCGCCATTGTTATTCAGACTATACTGTTGTGCTCTGTTGAGTTCGCGCAGCTTTTGTAGCACATGCGCACTTTTCGCTGGCACCACAGGCTTAGCGGCCTCGGGATTACCTTCGAATTTCATTATGTTTCGCTGCACAGTTGAAGGTCGTGAAGGAGACCCTTCTGATTCGCGTGCACTCCGCGCTGTGCTGGGCAAAATACGTTTGTTACTGTCCAGTGTGGCGTTAGGATTCTGCACCACTTTGTAGACATGTCCGCCGCGTGACATGAGCACACCGTTCTTGCGCTTCACTTCTTCCAGCAGCTTCTTATCTTTTTGTATCATTTCATTGAATTGTTGTGTCAGCTTGGCAACTATATTGCCACCCCCCGGCACCAAAGTGACCGCACTACCACTGCCGCTGCCATTATTGAAGCTATCGCGTTGACTCATCTTGCGAGGCGCATGATATGTGCGCGTGTGTGTTTTAAAACTGTATTTTCGCGCGGATGCTGAGGACGATGAAGAGGAGGCGGTACGACGCGCGCTGCGCCCCCCTATAGTCGCGCCACTAGTTACCGAACCCGACGTTGATAACGTAAGCGAGCCTGATTTATTCGAATCGCTGCTACTGCGTTTCGCCACCGACGTACTCGCTGTTTCACGTTGCGCGTACCGCTTACGACTGGCTGAAAGACGAGGTGAACTGTTGGCAGCAAGCGTATCGGTATCGGAAGACTCGGCAGGGTGTTCGCGCCATTCGAGCGGGGTGGTTGGCGTTGTTGGCTCCATATCATTTGTTGTTGTGACGCGCGTTGCGGTGTTTGCTCTTTCACCGATAACAATTGCGTCACTTGATAACGTTGTGGCTTTTTCATGGCTAATATGGCTATTTACAGTTGCCATTTCTGAATTTTCACGACGCTTCTTTACCATGTCTTGCCTTTTTAGCCAATGTATGCGCTCGCCGCGGTCACTCGCCTGCACTGCTGGAAAGTGCGCATCGTCGTCGCGCGTCTCACTGCTTACGATGCCAGCGGTGACGCGGCGCGCACTCTTGATACGCATGCGCGCCTCGCGCGTCAAATGTTTTGCTGCTTGCTCGGCCGTTTTGTACTTATAAAAGTTGTCCTTCTCCCGATGTAAATAGTGTAGTTCGGACTCGTGCGTCGCTACTGTTAGCGCTTCAGCTTCACTATCAACGCCAACCTGCGTGCAATCGTGTAGGCTGTGCGCGCGTTTTTGGCTCAATCCAATGCCTTCGTCAGCACTCGCAGCAGACTCCGCTGTCGGTTTGGCTGCGTTCACTAAACAGCCAATGGATTTTGTTAATTTGTTCGCTTTGCTGTCACTTAGTGAGTTTTGTCGTCGCGTTGCGTCCTCACTAGCGCTAATGCGTTTATTCCACAAGTGTCGCAAACTTTGGACGCCACGAAATTCGCGTAGTGTTACGTCGCGTTCCGCCGCCGCGTTCGTCGGCGTCGGTGTCTGTGGCGATAATGACTTGGCACGACTCCCTGTATGGACTCCGCTCCCTTCAACGGCACTGATCTCTGTGTATTTTTGTTCGCTTTGCGTTGTATCGGTTTTATTTGTTTGTTTGGCGTTGCCACCGCGAAGCCAACTGAAAAGTGTCTTTGCTTTTGATGGCGATGAATTTGGTGTGGTTGAGTTTGTTGTAATTAATGCACTTTTATTTGCATCTTCAATAGCAGGCTTGGCCGTAGCCAACACTGCTGCATCGTATGTGGTCAACATTGTTTTTGTTTCCTTTGCACTGTCCAACATTTTGCTGTTCGTTTTTGGTATTAAACACTATTTGCACTAAGTTTTTCTTGTTGTTTTTGTTTATTATATGATTAGCTATCGGCTCACGTTCTTTGGTGTTGCATATTTCACTTTGGCAGCAATCACTTCGGTTGCAGATGACAGCCACTGCACAAGTGGCTGACGTTCCACAGGGGACTTGGCAGTGTGCGACAAACCTGTAATTAGAAACAAAGGAGAAAGTCAAAACATATTGCTAAACACATATTTTATAATATTGTAAATTATTATTTTGACTCAAATTTGTTTTCATAGCGATTTCGTAGAAACTAATTATTCAGCAATTTTAGAAATCAAAAGCATCTTCGAACTGGGAATTGCAATTGCGCTTTGTTTTGGAAATCTGTTGTTAGCGAACAAGGTCATTTCTGCTGCTAAACTTCTTGCCAATAATTGGCCGCATACCGGAAAGCTTATAAATTAAAGGGTGATCCATTTTGAGGTTCCCTACTTTATTAAAGAAATAACACATAAACTTCAAATTTAAGGAAGTTAAATTTCGAGGAATGCTTATTCTCATTCGAAAGAGCATTCTTTTTATTTACATATTAAAGATTATCGCTTTCAAATGTTGGACGCGGCTACGTTCCAGATGGTCGATCCGCTGAGTCAAATTTTCGATGACTTATTCGAGCATTTCGAATGGCAACAGGCGAATGAATGAAATTTTACTTCACAGTCTGAATCGAAGCGGGATTTTCTGCTTAAACTTTACATATCCCTATAGTAAAAAGTCTATCGGTGTGATATCACACAATCTTTGTGGCCAATCGACCGGAACAAAACATGAAATTAACTGCTCACCGGAGTGTTCTGCTAATAAATCCATAGATTGATGCGATGTGTGGACAGTAGCGCCATCTTGTTGAAACCAAATGTCCTCGAGGTCGCGAACTTCAATTCTGTGCCATAGTGTTTAGGCTCTCACCGGCAGTATTTTTGAGGAAATATCGACCGATGATTCCACCGGTCCACAAACCACAGCCAATTGGTTGTTTTTTCTTTTTGAAATGACAACTATTGAAACTCTTCAGGATGTTCTTCGTCCCAAATGCGGCAAATTTTACTTGTTTACATAGCCATTGAATCAGAAATTGTCCGTATCGCTGAACAAAATTCGGATCTTTTTGGAACTTTACAAGAGCCCTTAGAGCGAAGCGATGTCGCTTGGAAAAGTAGAGCGAATTCAGTTCTTGTACAAACTGTAATTTGTATGCTTTCAATTTAAGATATCGTGAAAAATGCGCCAAGTATACATACTCGTACGTCAGCTCGAGTCACCCACAACGGCCATCAACATCAACTGATGATCAAGACGTTAATAAGACAAAGGAATTGGTGATTGAGTATCGACGATTAACAGTCAGAGATCTTACTGGAGTCTTTCGAATATCGGAAGGATCAGTGAAAACTTTTTTGAAAGACCATTTGACTGCAAGAAAAGTGAAAGCACCTTTGGTTCTAAAATCACTCAATATTTTCGAAAAACAACTTCGCTTTAATATCTGTGAAATAAAGCTTTTCGACTTCCAAAACATCATTAAACGTATTACTACTGGCGAGATCGGAGCGGGTCAAAGCGCGACAAAACTGAAGGTATGTACAGTTCGTGAATCTCTACTCGCAATAAAGGCTATTCCGGAAATTGACTTTATCAACCGTTTTGAGCATTGGAAAAAACGTAAGAGGACGATATAGGTTTTGAAGAATTAATTAAGAATTTTATTATTATCCAATCGTCTGTATATAGGAGAACTAGTCCCTCAGTTTTTGAGATATAGATTGGAGAATTTAAACACGACTTCTTCTACCCAAAAAGCTGCTTCATTTTTGGAAACGTCGATATTCAAATCGCTATAATATACATAGTATTACTGTCATACAAACTGATCGATCAAAAGCAAGCTAAATATCTTCTAATATCCTTTCATGCTATAAGAAATGCGCCTGTGAAGGGTTATAGCTTAACCTTGTTTTTTTTTTTTAGAATAATATTTTTAATATAAAATATTAATCATACCACTACTACTAAACTAAACTAAGAAATGAATTGTATATTGATCCACCTCTAATGTTTGGTGTTCCAGCGATGCTTTAGAGTTTCCGCTGGAAGAATCAGCATTACGTTACTCGAAGGTAAATGTTAAAAATAAATTCTAAACCCCATTTTAGAGCATAAATATATTACATACAGATCGTAGGCTGGAAAACATTAGGTGCTTAGTTAAACTTCGTAAAGGTAGTAAAGCCATTTTAGAGCATAACTATTACATATGTATGCATGGAAACATTAGATCTTTATTTATTAAACTTTTTGTGTAGAGGTATATTATGCAATAGTAACTAGTTTGTCCATAAAATATTATAAACCAAATATTACAAATGTCTCTTGCATACCAAGCAGTTGTCAGCGCATCAACCCGCAACATATTGCTAAAACGCAACAATAGTAAAGTACCAATATAACAACAACATTACTGGCAAGAAGCCATGAAATAATTTGTATAGTCTTTGAATACTAATCAAAATATGGGTATGCCAAATTATTTTACATTAATATTGAAGTCATTGTTATTTCGATAGACTGAACGTCGGCACTGTGGAATTTTTATGTTATATTTCGCAATAGGTGACAAAGAGTGTAATAATGTTCACCTAACTGTTGCTTTTAAAAAACATAAATGAATCGAGTTATACTTATATACATAAAATACTATCTGTAAATTCAACTACTCGGAGTTAAGGCTTTTGTTTTGGTCTTTCGGATACATTTAGTCCCTTATAGAAGGATATATGGATTATGATAAAACAAAAATGAAGACTCCGTTCGTTATAAAAGCAACTAAAGTGTGATTAGTAAGATGGTATCTTGTATCTAATCGAGGAATGTTTGTATATTCTTTTTAATTATCAATAGTTGTGTGTTCGATTTGCTCTTTTTTTGCTATTAACCCTATTACTATATTCATACCATTTGCCAAAAGATAAAGTAACTTGATTGTTCCTAGATCCTGAACATGCGATGAAAAGCTATTTTCCTTTTGCGTCTTTTTCAGTATAAAGTACATACTATACATACATACAAGTATAGTATATCATTTATTTGAAGCACATCCAACAATAATTATTTTCTTACTCCAATATGCCGAACTCTGTACCTGGAAAATTTTTTTTGGGGAAGTTCTATTTTATTACCTTAATATTAACCCTTAGCCGAAATTCATCATATTTTAGAGGAAGTTTAGGGTGAACATGATCCAGCTAATCCAATGCGCCAAAAGTGGTTTGTACGATTTAAGAGTGGCGATTTTAGCTTGGTAGACGAAAAACGCTGTAGGTGACCCAAAAAGTTTGAAGATGAGGAACTAGAAGCACTACCAGATGAAGATTGTTGCCAAACAAATTACGATCTCACAGAATCTTTTGGATTCTCTCAAACACTCAGTTAACTTATCAACGTTCGAAAGCAGTTGCAAGATCATTGGGTACCATAACAATCGAAGCCAAAAGACGTTGTAGAACGATTTTGGATGTCAGCAACGCTGCTTGAACGCTACAAAAATAATTCGGTTCTGCATCGGATTGGGACTACTAATTAAAACAGGGTACATTAAAACATTAAAAACTATTTGGAAAGCAGCGGCTGGGAAGTTTTGCCTTACCCGCCTTATAAATCAGGCATTGCCAATTTCTGCCTACCATTTGTTCCAGAACGTCCTCTATGGAATAAGACTCACATCAGAACAATAAATAAAAAATTGGCTATATTCATTTTTGTCGGCAGTTCTTTTTTCTAGGATATCGGGCTAAATTCTCAAGTTGATCTGAGTAATAGTTTTGGAGATATAGACTTGAACAGTTGCGTGCTCGAGGTCAGCTATACAGTCACTTAAAACTTTAAACGTGTTTTTCACTAAACTGAGTTTTCAAAGTCAGTTGCCAGAATTTCTCCCCAACCGATCTCAATGAAACTTTGTACAGGTTTTCTAGATGTAAGTTACAAAGATTTTTGGTTTGTTCAATTACAACTAATTGAAAAAAAACGTCGAGAAATGATCACACAAATTTGAATTTTTTTGTAAAAACCTCTGTCAAAAATTAAATTTTATTTATTGCTTTGTTTTTCATTCATCCCATGCCATAAACTTGGCTTTAATTAGAAACGTATTTTTTTTAGTTTTTACTTTTGATGGTTCTATAAGAAATTCTGCTGCCAACGCGGAGACACTTTTTGTCCGAGGGATTCCCTGAATAATGGCCGATTTTACAATATTTTCCTTTGAAACTTTCACAAAATCTTTATAAAATATGTATCTTTGACATAATAAGAAGTTTTAATAAAATATTTAATTTATTATAAAAAGATAATTATTGAAAATATGTTAATTTTTATAATTAAAATTGTGAAAAAACCGCTCTTGTAGACCCAACAACTCAGGCTGTCTCAATTTCTTATGACGTTCTCTAAGTATAGTAAAAAGTAGGTCAACTCTAACTTGATATTTAAAATACATCCAGTTATTTTTTTGAGTATTTAATATTGGATTCTACCCCGACTTAGCCTTTCGCTTTGTTTCTATCAATAACAAAAGTATTTATTCTCACACACATCTGTGCGTACTTATAAAAAATGCTGATCACATAATATTTATTGACAAAAAGTCCCAATTACTGGTGCTTTTTACGCTATTTATATTATTTACGTAATAAAATAACACTATTAAATTGTAAACTGCCATATCAGCGATAACTAAATATTATTTGAAAAGGTTTTATTTTCATAAACACATAACGGGACAGCAGGAAAGAATTACATGAATAATAAAAAATCATAAAAGCAATCAAAAAAGTAAAATACAAATAAATTATTGAATATATGTATGTATGTTTGTATATATTTCTTATATTTCTACTGCGATCTGTGACTCTTGTTGTATTTATGTTTGTACAATTCGTAAGCCGATTAGCACACGTGAACATGGAACGTGCCCGTAGCGAAATGCTATAAATTGGACGCTTTCTTTACCAACAATAAACACATATGTGCCACTATTGATTAAATATTACTTTAACTTTTCTACATACACTATTATAACCTTTATGTGCATTAGGGTGTTTCTGAAAATTTCAAAGTTTTTATATCTTGCAAAAATTGCACAAACTTAAATTCAAGAATATAAAAGGGTTTTTGTAAAAAATTGCATTAATTATGTGTAAATTCAATAGTAATTAAAAATCTAATTTTTTCTTTCTTAATTAAATAAGAATCTATCTAATGTAAATAAGAAGGGCTAAATTCGGGTGTAACTGAACATTTTATACCCTTGTAATTTGGAAAGAACAAATCTGGAGGAGTACCTTCAAGTGCAAAATGTTTAATAGTTATATGGGCTTGTTAGTTATAAGGCATGTTTTCACTCGATATTGTTTATTTTAGGCGCAAAGATGCTTCGTTATTAGAAAAAGACGCTCAGTCAATTTTATTAAGGGGTGACATGGATTTACGGGTTTCAAAAAATTGTTTTTCTTACTCTTATTAAAATCTACAACACCTCTATAATATTACTTATATAAAGTTGATTCGAGTAATAGTTTCGGAGATACAGCCATGAGAATATGTGTGCTCGAGGCTAGCTAAGCTAAGTGCCCCATCTTTAAACGAGTTTTTCTCGAAACTGTATTTTTGAAGTCGGTTGGCAAGATTTCTCGAGAACTACTCTAGCGATCTTCATGAAATTTTACACAGGTCTTTGAGATGCAATTCTTAAAAACTTGGACGAAGGATTTGTTTTCGAATACAACTATTAAAAAAAGATGTCGTGAAATTTTCTAAAGTCTTAATTTTTTTGCAAAAATGTCTGCGAAAAATCCATTTTTCATTTTTTTCTTTCGTCCAATTTATAAGTTAAGGTTTTAATTCAACCAACTATTTTTTCACTTTAGATGATCCTGTAAGCAGTTATCCTGCCAAAGCGCGCGCATCTTTTTTCCGAGGGGACACCGGAAATGGCGTCCCATTGGCCAAGTGTAAAATATTTTTCGCCTAAAATCTGAAATTCTTTGTTAAAGTTTATGTTTGTAACAATATTTTACTTATTGTTGTTTGAATTATATACCGAAAAGTGAAAAAGAAAATCACCTGGAATTTAAATCGGCGGTTGCAATGGTATAAAAAGTTGATGTTGAGATAATATAAAATTTTTTTTACAAAAAATACTTGTACATACATAGAAATATTTGAGAAGATAAGATTTGAATACAAAAAAAAATTAAAAAAAGCACCCTAATGTGCATACGAGATCGATATATCTATTTTGGGGATCTTCGAACTTTGCGATACAATTTTTGAAGTAAATATGTATGTTTGCTTCCAAAAAGACCTCGCTCTCAGCGATTATCTTTTTCAATTCTGCCACTTTTTTCTTCGAAGCTGGAAAAATAACTTTTGCCAACTTGTTGACATTTTTGTCCGTAACAGCCACTTGCGGACGTCCTCTGCAATCGTCGCTTTCGAAAGATAGTAAAATTCTTATGAATGAATACTTCTCTTGGCTTAGAACTAAGGTTACTCTCTATCCAGCTATAAACAAGTACAACATTTTTACTTGTGAAGGGAACAACAAAGTTGTCAGTCAAATTTAAATTAGTATAGCCACATTCCTTTCGTTCCTTATTTAATTCACGATCGTCGTTCTCTGGTTCTATGGCACTGTCAAAGTCTTTGCGAAATTCAGCTCTGAAACATGTCGTTTCTTATCATGCTTTAGGAAGAGGAGCATATTCATTTTCAATATCGAAAATAAGCCCTTCCAGATATAAAGCCGACAATATGCAAATTCTGACAGCTGTGCAAACAGCATTGCCGTCATAAATATTTGCAAACACAAACAGATATGTGCTCTGAAAACGTATTTATCTGACGTATATATGTACATATAGACATCCATATGCCTCATTAAAAGTCACCTGATTAACAATTCGCGCCAATTACGGTTCATAAGTGTAAATATATAAATTTTTAATTTAACGTATACATATGTATATATGAATATAAAAATATGTAAGTTTGTAAGTACAGCCACATATAGTAAGATCTTTTTTTATAAATCCGGAGAAGCCTTTGACAGCATGCGAACGTGGCTTTAAGCAAATCTTTTGAGCACAAGAATTAAAAATAAATATGTATGTGCATAATTTGTATTTATGATAGCTAACACTAGTCTGTAAATATTAAGTAGTAACAAAAAGCGAGAAGTGGATACCTCATTAAAGTGTTATAACGGCGTGCTGTAAATGTGTTTGAAAAAGTGGTATAATGTGTTCGATTCGCTACTCTCCAATGCTTGGCGAATCAAAAACAGTTTTCTACTTCATTCCTCTGACTCTTCTAAAATGGACCTGTTTAGATTAGGGAACTGTACTATAAAATCGTCAGTTTGGAAGCACAAAGATAACAGGGGATCTCAACGTCTTTTGTGGATATACTCAAAACATTTTCGTCAATGTTTTCGGTATGAAACGTATCAGAAGACCAGAATCTTTTGCAAATAGCATCGTCAGTACAGATCGCAAAAGGTTAAGCTTGACAACGGAGCGGAGGATAAGTCGTGGATTTATAAAGTGATATCGAAATCCAATAATCTAGTAAATGGTGCTCCAAAAATGAGTCAAAACCGAAAAAATTCAAATTCGTTGAAAGCTATCCCAGAAGAGGCTAACAAAAAGTGCATTATATGAAAAAATGGAAGATACGTTGGCTAGCTTGTATTTGTCTATAAGAAATTTTCGAAATAGCCAGTGATATCAGATTTTATTGTTAAGTGTGTACATATATAAATATAAAATCAAAAATTGAAATATATTGTTACAATATACGTATATACATTATTGTTTACGATTTTTTACATCGTATTAAAATATAATATAGTAAAATTTCAAGCTTTCGCTCTCAGATGTAACCAATCTGTAACCATTTTACAAACGAATACCAAATTTTGTTTCATATGAGTGTTTTCTTTTATATCGTTTTTCCTTCGCCTGTAAACTTATGAAAAGTGATGTTACGTTATTTTGCATTCTAAGTGACGATATGTACAATATATGTATATCTCAAAACCAAGGTACCGTAGAAAAATAATTATTGTGCCGCTGCATAGTGTTAATCATCTACTTATTGTGGAGATCACGTATGGTTTTATTTTTATTTTCTAGGCTTTATTCATCACGTAGGAAATTGGCAACAATGAAATTCTTGAAACACATAGCCACCTGCATACCTATATGTATATATAGGTATTTACCTTACTTTTTTCTACACATATTCATACATATGTACATATATAATATAGACCGCCCTGCTTGTCTACGAAGAATCTCATTATCATATGTGACATTTATACAGAACAAATACTTGTATATCTCCCTGTGACATACTTACGAATATAACAATTCAGCACATTCTTTTAAAATACAATTCTGGGAAAAAATTACTGGGGATTCCCTAAGCGGAAGACTCTGGCTCTTTGTTCTTCCACTTGCTACTGTTTCGATTCCCTGAGGCTGGTAATTAGTATATGCAATTCAAATTTTGTCTGTGAAAGGCTAACTCTTTCTAAAGGTTGTGTTTTCAGATCGTTTGTTTTACTTGACGTTAAGCATTCGGATTATAAAAAAAGATTAAAAACCGTTTATTGAATTCACATTATATTTTTATAGCAAAGTTATATTTTTAGCTCACTCACCAAACATTTAAGATTGACACTTATCAGAGGAAAACTTCAGCAATACCATATAATGAAAAGAACATATCTCACAGCTTACAACAATGGGGTGACCTTATCACTCAAGAATGTTTAGAAATAGTTGGGATAAAAAACGTATATTCTACCAATTATTAATACGTTTGCAGGCATGAGAAAAGGGAATTATCTATAAAAAAATAGATGTACCATATATTAGGGTGGGTCAAAATAACAGCGCAGAGCAGTGAGTTCGCCACAAAACTAGCATTTTTCCATTTTTTTTCAAATTTTTTAGAAATTTTTTTCTTTAAAATCAAAAAATTTTAACCATTAATATATTTTAAATGCTTAGGATTACGAAAAATTTGATTTTAAGAGTATTTAATTCTCTACAAAGTCCATTAAAGCAAATATTATGATTTTTCGGAGTTAAACCGAGATACAAATTTTTTTATCTGATAATAAGAAAAAAGTCGAGGGGAGGATCCCCCGGGGTCAATTAAGAGAGCCTCTGGTACCCTTTCTTAGAGATCTGTTGACTTATTTTTTAGAGTACCTAACGAATAAAAAAACATTCCCCTTTTTAAAGTACCCTAATGTATATATCCCAACACTATCATCCTCCCATATTACCTGGGTTGAACATCAAAAGTAAATTCGTGTGCTCCGAGCAGCTAATCTTATTGAATTTTTTTCGCAGCAACTTTACACTTAACCTTTTAACCGTTATATATTTAAACAGCTGATATAGTAAGGCTTGTTTGTCAATTTTTTTTTTATTTTTTGGAATAGTTTTTGCTTCCCGTCGCATAGAAGATGGAAGATCCAAAACAGCATTTTCGGCACATTTTACATTGTTACTATCAAAAGGGTAAAATGCAGTTCAAGCCGGGCAGAATTTATATGATGTGTACTGAGAAGAGAAGAAGTTGATCGAACACCAATGCCAAAATTGTAAAATTTCTTTCAATTACAATTTCGATCTTTAGAGTGCACCACGTTCTGCAAGGCATTATGGGGCCGATGTGGATAAAATAAAGTCATTGGTCGATGCATATCGTCAAATAACACATCGAAAGATTTCGGAATGATTCTAGAACTAATTTCGAAGCTAATGTATGGATTCTTCATGTCCTTAGAGAACAAAATTGGCTTCGTCGCATTAACGACTGTGATTTGCTTGTCAATCGACAAAGAAAAGTGGGTTGTTTACAAGAATGCAAAGCGCAAGAGATCATGATCTATAAATGTTGAACCAGCTCAAACCATTTTGAGGGTCACCAAACAAATAGGTTATTTTATCTGTTTTGTGTGGTTTCGTTTTGAGTTTTTGCCCAGCAATACCACGATTAATTCAGAAGTGTATAGTGATCAGCTGGAAAAATTAAGTCGTAAGTATGATGACTCGCTTAAAGTTTTTGCAGCTTGAATGGGATGTGCTGCAACACCCACCATGTTTGGCAGGCTTGGCACCTTTAGATTATTGCTAATGTAAAAAAAAATTTGGATCGGTCAACCCTTATCTCAAGTGAAAACGTAAAAAATCACTTGTACTAGTTTTTCCTTGCAAGGATTTTATGAGCCTGGAATAAATCTCTTGCCGAAAGATAGCAAAATGTATTAGATTACAACGCAGAATAGTCAATTTCATAAAATGTTTTACACAATCAAAAATCGTATTTAAATTGCAATAAAAAAAAAAAATAACTTAGTGAACGATCCAATGTTATATTATATGTTATCACCATCTGATGCTAATATGAAATAATCAATCATACGTAAGCCATTAGCGCGTATGTAAACAAGTTCACTCATTGTTGTTGAGACTATTTCTGAATGAAATTTCAGTGGCAATCGATAACTTTCACCAATGCCACACAACCAGAAATGTGCCAACTAACAACCGGAATTAGACAGCCTACTCTTTCATCTAACGAAGTTATTTCAGTTTTCTAAAAATTTTTGAATAAATATGTATGCAACACAAGCAAGACAAGCAACACCAATTTCTATTTTGGCCGAAGCAACCTTACAAACCAACCGTTCGTCAGTTAAGAAACATCTCGCGCACACACAAATCCATATGCCGCCCGCTGTTGGAACAGGAGCACCGGCACAACCCGTTTTGGACTTATTCAATTATACGCTTTCTTGTTTGGCAGCGCTATTAGCCGGCGTTAGAGCCCATTTAGCTTGTGATGCCAAAAAGAAAAGGCCGACGAGACGCTAGAAGCTGGTAAGAATACACATACAATATATATATATATATACATGTGTATACAATGTATTTTCACTTGCTGTCAACAACGAGTCTTGCAAAGCCGAAACCATAGAAATGGCACGCAGACACTAATTTCAAATAGGTTGACCAGACTGCGAGATAGCTTCATCGGCTGTGACAGGTAAATTGTTTGGAATGCAAAGCGTGAACATAGTTCAATAGTTCGTGGCTGAGCGAAGCGCAACTGTTACGTTTTGCTTTTATTTTGGAAAAAAAATCTAATTTTTTTTACTTCTGAAAACAGTAACTTCTATCTTCTGAGTGTACCTGTATATACTCGCCACTTAAGCAGACACATAAAGGCAAGTCAACTTCTTTGTTGTTGCGAAAGTGACCTATTTCTGAAGTTTCACAAAGAGCTTTATTTACAAAAAGGTGCTAATTCTACGACATTCTACGATTTTTGTCAAACCTTTTTGTTATTTCTATAGTTTCTTTTTTTCTTGGTTAGCCATAATTTCATGCAAATATCTGTGAATAGCCATGATGAGCTTGAAAAGATTTTACACACATACAAGTATATACTTATATATTTATCACAAAAGCTGGCCATAAATATGGTAGTGGAGACGAACGATTGCCTTATAAATATTTGATTATGAAGAGATACAATGAACATCATCAGACGGCATTGCTTTTTATTCTTTCTCTCGGTTAAACTAAAGAATATATAGATGTACATTATCATCTGTGGGCAAAAAATAGTAAGAATTTCAAAATATACTATTATTGCTATATAAACTGTTTTATTTGACAAGATATCTTCACGAAATTTGACTTACAAGCAGATTATTACCCAAGGCATCGCAAAAAATTGATCACTTCGAACCACTACAGGATATAGCTGCCACACAAACTGAACGAACGGAATCAATGGCTTGTTTGGAAAAGTTTTTCATTTGACGAGATAATATATCTTCCAGAAACTTGCATGGATTATCACCTAAGACAACAAGACAATATCCAAAGAAATTGTTCAGATCGCATCAATACAGCATATAGCTGCCCTGCATACTGATCGATCAAAATCAAGTTCTTGTATGGAATCTTTAGTATTTGTGAATGGCATTATAGCTTTAGTGCAACCAAAATTAACTTTTTTTTTTAATTTTTGCTTTTGATCTTTCAAGTTCAATTAAAAAAAAAACTTTCTCGCGAACATAAATGGTTTTCATAAAACTAGTTGTATGTCAGCCAATCTGTATTCTTCTTTGGCGTACAATATGAGAAACATAATAATAATTTATGAACAATTAATTTCAGATATGTGTGCTTCCTTGAAAGCACACCTTATTTTAGCCTTTGAAGAGCCGCGCCTACTCCAAAGCTACATTTGCTTGCTGGACTTTTGTTAACTTTTTTTGCTTGATCTTTGTTAACTATTATATACTATATACTAAAAACAAAATTTATGTTCGACCTTGTGTCTTGTACAGATTGTTAGCAATTTCGCCATAACTACTACTTGCCATAAAACATTAGATATAGATAGATCACATATACGGGGTATAAGGGGAAAGTTTTGTTTCATAGTCATAAAATATTTTTTAAGCGATGGACATTGAACAATAAATTCTTTCAAAATTAAATCTAAAGGAATTATTTTAAGGAGTTTCTGCCGTTCATTCGTGAACTGAACAGGAGACTCAGTCACTAAGGGATAAAGCTCTAAGAGGTAAAATTAGAACGATTATTCACACTATTCAAACAGCATGAAGTGCTCGTCTGTCTTTAGCTATCGTTTACACTACCGTTCTTAAAGTAATACTTTAATGTCTGCCAGACACGTGGCTACTGCTAATTTGCTTATGAAAGCAGTATAATGAATTGGAAAGCTATTGTTCAAATCTTATTCAAATTTAAGTCGTTAAGATGATAGCTTTTAACTTAAAAATTTTATAGCATCAAGAAATTAGCGTTGAGCAATGTTAACTATTGTCCATTGAATTTTTCTTTTGATGCATTGGCCATTGTCATCAGCACCTGATTTTGACACATTAACGCATTCTCACCTATCATAAATAACACGGCGTACTAATTAGACAACAATTTTTCCGAAAGAAATACCAAACGTTATACTTGTACATGCCCAGTCGGAAGGCTCTACTTTTAAACGTTTTACTTCTAGAGCGTAAAACAGCATTTCTAGTCCATGTGCAGGTTCTTTTTATATTAGCAACTATCGGATTAAAAATATTTTAATGTGAGTCATGTAAAAAATTTATCTAGCTCCGATCTTGTACGAAATACTACACAATTTTTCAGTCAATGAGTATAAGCAAAAATGTACAAAATAAGTTCATGTGGCTACAACTGAATGATTAAAGCATAAATAATTGCAAAAACAAAAAATAATAATTTTTATTTTACGAGTATAATACATTTCTTTCTTCGGTTATTTGCTACAACTCTCCTAATTATTAACAATACTTTTTTAAAATAATCTTCCTTCTTTTTATTTTGTATTTAATTTTTTTTTTATAATTCACACAATTTCCAACAGGATCACATATGATTAAATATGTTCACAAAAAGAAATCTTGTTCTGGTACAGTACGTGCGCCGTAAGCATAACTATTTTATGTAATTCGATGCAATTCTTTCAGCTTATATGAAAAAAAAACTAAGGAAGCTTATGCAGAGTTATCCTACGAGAGTGAAATGATTTATTTTCAAAAGAAACCACACCAGTCGTTAAGAAATTCAATTAAGTACTGAATACTTATAACATCATTTTAATGACCTCCACGACTTCTTTAGGAGGAACGAGTTCGTTAAATCCATTTTTCGAATACGTTTTCCATCAAATCAAGTTGTTAGTCATGAATATCAAGTTCAATATTGACTTCTAAAGCTTGAAGAGAGTCTGGTTTATTGCTAACGACCGTTAATGACGTCAAATAATCACACAAGCAGTAGTCTAATGGTGTTAAATCATAACTTTCAATGTCACAATGAAGTAATCCAATCTCGAAACTTTTCTGGCAACACTTCGGTTGTTTCAAGTGCTGTTTGGCACGTAGCCCCTTCTTGTTGGAACCAGATGATGTCAAAATCAAATTCTTCTAATTTGGATTCATAAAAAGTTGGTTATCATCTATCTATATCGCTCTCTATTGACAGTAACAGTATCACCAGCGTCATTTCGAAAGAACTACGGACCAATGACTCCACTAGTCCAAAAACCATACCAAACTGTTAATTTAGGTCATAATTTATTAAGATTGGCCGAAACGACACTTTGAAATCATATCATCCCTATTGGAAAACCGGATGTATAAACTACTTTTGTTTCAGAGAATTTCTGTTTTAATCGTTATTCATAGATAGGATAGACTCTTTAAATTGAAGCCAAGCCTTTAAAATATCATTAAACATGCTTTCCCTGATCAAACGTGCCAAGACCAGATGATAAAGGCTGTACAAGAATTTTGCATTTTCTGAAAATGTAAAGGAAGTTTAATAATAAAGTAATATTATATTTTTAAACTTCTTCACTTTGATTAAAATTTGTTATAGTTGTTAATTTTAGCTCCTGTTAATGCTACTAGACCAGGCCCGATAATTTTTGAAATCCAGACAATCCAGACAAAAAAAAAATATAGTAGGATTAAATTCGAAAAAGAAAATAAACTAGAAAGATTTAAGGTCTGTAGGCGGAAAGAGGAAGGGGAGGGATGATTTAATTTTTAAGGGTTTAAAAATGGTTTATCTCTCTAGCCATCTCTCTAACACTTGTCTGATGATATTCGAGGACCGTAGTCTTTACTTTTTTAATATTTTCTTCAGTTGAAGAGATCGAAGATCGTCCAGAACAAGATGTCTCCAACGATCTCTTGACTGTCTTTGAAGGCTTTGTACCACTCGTAGGAATAGGTTTTTGATAAAACTGAATGACCGTAACCCTTTTCCAATATTCGCAATGATTCCGTTCAAGAAATTCGGTTATAAATACAAAATGTTACTCAAATTCTTTGTTTGTTTGGCATAGTAATTAAGAACAGTCCTACCAACTAAGCAAAACACATATTTGTTGAAATATTATTTACCCGGTGAATTTAATTACAATTTTCCATTACTTTCTTGTCACAACGTATATAATTCCAATTAAAATATCCTCATATGTAAACTGATTTCCTCCAAGCAATTTTCATAAATTGTATGATTACTTATAGTTCTGGAAGATTGTCATTAGAAACGCACGTTAAGAATTTTCATACTATTTAGAGTTGCTGTTAACGAGTGCACACTGTAAGTGCGTTCAACTCGATGGAATAGCAATAAACATCGAAAACTGTTGAATCTCTAAGAGATTAAACAACTTTCTTATTATTTTTCTTTTTCTATGACATTCATATGTATGTATGTGAGAGTGTTTGTATTTCATTTTCAAAATATTTTATGCATCTTGGTATGTATGACGCTAATTATTGACAGTGTCTGCCAATTTATTGACTCTCTAAAGGCGATTATTCTTAAGATATTTGCGTTTTTATTTTCTAGCATTGCGGATTCATATTTTATACCTGTATAAGTAAAAATGTATTGGTATTTTTACGCACACTTCCATATTTAAACAAAACCACACACTTCAGCACAAAAATATACTCCACAACAACAAGGAATGCCAATTTTAAGTCGCAATCGAAACGGTCTTTTCTGGACAACTTTGTGCAGGTGTGGCATTTGTTTATTTATTTTCTTCACCTCTTACAACAAACATATATGTATACACACATGTGTATAGGTTGTGTTTAGGTAGGAAATGTGAAATAAGTGCTTTTGCGAGTTCAATATTCGCAGCTCGCTTTGGGTGTGTGCGTTTTATTGCGAAGTTTTGATGACAGTAAAACGGCAAGATATTCGAAGTTGAATAGCTGAGGAAGATTTTATTGAATTTTTTTATTAAAGGCGAATATCACTACTAAACTCTTAAGTGTTTATGCTTGTTTGGAGAAAGTTATGTGTTTTCTTCTCTAAAAAATTGTCGTTTTTTTTGTCACAGCTTATTTATTTATTGTTAATTTTGTCACTTCATCGTTATTTGTCACAAATTGCCCCGTTTGTTTATTTGCCGGTTTGTTGTGTACTTTAGGTGTAACTGACGAAATATTGTGTAACTTGTGTAAGTGTGGTATTACTTCAAAATATGTGGGGTATTATTGGGCTACAGCTGGTATTGCAATTATTTATTTTTTTTAGAAAAACTAAATATTTTGTTTTAACCACTATCATTATCAATATTGTCGAATTGCTAAAGTGCTCAGCATCGTTGTATTGAATTTCAAAAAATTATAAAACCCAGAGAATTTAGGACAATATTAAGACGTGTAATCCTTATATTAAATATACACAAATGTTCGACAAAAGTCTAGGTATGACCTACATTTCTGAAATCTGTCTGAAAGTAATAGCAGAAATGTAAAGATGAGGTTTTGTTTTCATAACATTTTTACTAAGGAATTATAAAAAAGAAACATTTTTCATTGTAAAGATAACGAATCTAAAATAACAAAATAAATATTACGAATCTTATATTATACACCTAATTCATAAAATCGAAAAATTCTTTAAATTGAAATACCAATTATTTGATCATTTTTCCCAAGAAAATGCCAATATACGAGATACACCTTCGAATATATTAATATGTTTTAAAGGGTCTGAGATATTTTTCGTTCCAGTAGCCATAGTTTTATTTAAAATGCAATTTCTGTAACGAAGTTTCACAAGTCTAATGACGTTTTGATCCATCAGTTGAAGCAATAGCGTTGCAATTACCTAACAACTTGTATGTGTAAAAATTGTCCAGATCAGTCTGTCATCAGCAGTTTTGACCAGTGCGTTTAAAGGTGTCTGACTTTCTGAAATATCCAAGATAAGCTGGGCTTTCCAAAAATCTAATTACCTTTAAAACCCGAGTTCATGAATACTACCTATAGAACCAGTAAGCGGAAAACCATTTTTTTAAAGATGAATGCAAAAATTTTCGGGTGTGGACAGTTAGATTGAGACATATTCGTCATTGATAATTTGAAAGAAACAATGGCTCCATACATTTCACTCCGAAGTCCGTCGATTTTCCAACCTGTGAGGACAACAAAACCGATGAACCCGTTCCAATTTCTAGGAAAAACGAAGCAGTCGGCAGGCAAGGTTATGGCGCCTATATAATAATTTTTATTGACTACTTTGAAATCGGAAAATGAACCGTTTGAAGGACGAAATCGTCTTGCTGTTTCACCAAAGCAATGGAAAGTGTTACAAGTCAATGAAAATGGTAGCGAAGATTCATGAATTGGGCTTCACATTGCTTCTGCATCCACCGTACGCATCCAGATTCTAAGACTTATTCCTCTTCTCTCCGGTTCATCATAGAATTACTTGCTGGGAAACAATTTTTTTCGAAGAAAGAGCTAATCCGCCGAAACTTGGCTCTTATTCCCTGAGGCAAAGGACACTACTACTACTATCACTGATACTACTAAAAATTTATATCAAAAAAGTTGGTGGGTCGCTGTAATCTGTGTATCACCCTTGAGGAGAACTATGTTGAATAAAAAGAATTTTGCCAAAAATATATGTTTTACTATGATGGGCCGGGGACTTTTCAATTAACCTGTTATGCACATACTCCATAATATTTTTAGAATACTTGTAAGATAAAATCAATCGAAAAACACGTATTTTAAATATGTTGTGAAAAAAAAGAAAGTTTAAAACGTAGACAAAACGTGTGATCTAAAGACTGTGTTAAGAGCAATTTTCATATGTAAAAGTTATATTTACAATATACATACAGTGCTGTGCAATAACAAAAGCAAACAAAAAACGGCTGATAAGGGTTTTCCATTGAACATTTTCAAAACCAAACGAAACCTGAGCTAAAAAATAAATTTCACTCAAGGTATGTTTAAACCCTTTATGGGTGTAAGTGAAGTCAATTTAACGCCCCGGTACACTTAATTAAACCGGTATTAACATAAATGCAAAAATAACAAAAAATAATTATATTTTGAACGTCGCAGTTGTGCAAAACAAAAGCAACAATTTAACGTTTAAGGTTAGTAGGCCGACGAAAGTTTTGGAAAAGACGATTTACAGTTTATGCAGCGTGCTGGTTTTACTATTGCATATAACTATTTAGAGCACAATAATAAAAATTAGTTCGTTTTATATATTGGGAGCAAACAGACGTTTGAAATGGCGCGAGAAAAGTATTGCGATAGTTTGCCAACATGCCTTATAACTGATTATCGTAACGTGAGACGCTCAAAGTCAATAGCTAAAAATATATAATATCAATAGCTCTATCATTTTGTGTAGACTAAAAAGTATTATTTGGACCAAAAGTGTTTACCGACAGTGCAAATTTAGTGGCGACGACCGCGTAAAACCGACCCTCGAACTGATATGCAAAGGGTAGAGCTATTCTTCAAGAAAAATTCCATTTGCCCCAGCTTTACAAATGAAGGGTGCGCATGACTATTCATACTTGCATGAATATTCATGCAGTACAGTTCCGTAGACGAGCAATCGAAAAACCATACACTTGCGAAGTTACAGACCAGCGAACGGAAACCAATGCTTAACAAAAAAAAAAACACTTGCAAAAAAAAGGTATCATTGACACCCTAACCATCATAGGCTTTCTATATTTTGATGACTATTCAACAAATTTTTGTTTTTGCTATGAGCTTGAATTTTCGCCAATGCCACATTGTAATTGGTACGTTGCTAAATAGAAAAACCGTTTTTATTTAGCGACGAACTCCAAAGTTCTAATATGATTAATTCTGATGGATATGATTACAGTCCTGCCGGCATAAAGAGTAAACGCCATAGTGCAAAGCGACTTGTAGGATGGTTCTTCAAGCATGGTGGGAGGGTAGCATTTGTCATGAGTGAGGACGTGTTGTTCCGGCAGCGGGGTTGGTTGGTCCCTTTTAAAAAAAATAGATGGAATAATGTACCAGGTTTTGGTACAAAAGGTATTTTGGGAAACCAAATATGCTACCAATATGCTGAGTGGAATATGCCACTTTCCTTGGGGTCTTTCAACACGACCACGACCCGAAACACTACATCTATTAAGCTGGTTAAAAGACCTATCTTAGGGTCAGAGTGGCTGTTTCCAGGTTCTGTGATTGGCCTGCTCTATTCCCCGGAACTTGAATTCCAATCGAGAACCTGTTTGGCATTTTACAAAGCGGAGGCAGTTTCTGGTCGGCGTGATTGGGCATACCGAGAAGACTCTTTGACACGTTAAAAATGGAGTGGATAAAACCATCCCACAAAACCACAATTGAGAATAATTTGATAGCATCAATGCCTCCGAAGAAGTGCTGAGGTTATAAAAAGCTTAAGGTTCATAAACAAAATTATTAATGTTGGTTTGCTTAGTCTTTTGCACAATTACTAATTAGACTGTGAAGATAATAGTGTTTTTTGTTTATTGGTTCCTCAACAATATTTACTAAGAGCAATTTAATTGGAAAAATGTTTTTACTTATCACTGTGTACAAGTATTTTTATTTTCTGTTATAAAATTTTTTGTTAAAATATATTTTGAAAAAGTAGAACAATTAAATATTAATTAGTGAAATTAAAATTTGTTTGCCTTTTGTTTTGTTTTGCACCAACACTACTAATATTTAGTAACATATGTATTAGTTGCACAATGTTTTATTATTGTATTAGCACATGCGTAATCTTCCAATTTCATTTCTTTTTGGCGAAATTTGTGATCTCAAGACTTTGTTAAACAAAAAACTAATAATATAGAAAATAAAAAAAACAAAATAGAATTTATATCTTCCACACAAAAGCTCGTTAAAGCATTTAATTTTTTTTCTTTTTCTTACGTTGTTTAATTTAATATTCTATTTAGTTCTGATTTGTTATCACTTAAAAGTCATGCTCGTTAACTATTTAAATTTCCCCCGCAAATTTAATGGCAATGCATGAATTCTAGCCAAATCATCTTTGCATTTTTCACCACATTTGCATATTTGCTTTGGATAACACAGCAGCTGCCTGAAGCAAGAAATCTAGTTTCCGGAAATTATCTCACGTTCTTGCGCCACATAACTCCACGAATGTCACGTAGGAAATTTTATTTGACAGCAGTATGTGTTCTCACTGTCATCCACAGCAGACAGTCACTATTTCACTCACTTAATTAAGTTAAAGCTAGTTGACAATTTTAACGATTAGCTGATGCTCACTTAACATAGCAAAGCTCAAAGAACAGATCTATGAGGGAGGTTGAGCATACCAGAGAAATAAAATGCAAATAGCGGTATTGTCAACTAACCGTACATCAATCAGCCGGAAGGCCTAGGTTTTTTTATTTTCTGCTAATACTAACTTTGCATTCAATAAATTTTACTAAATATTTAAATTTTAAAACAAAAAATTAAGAAGAAATGACTTCGTTTTAGCCTTAAATAATAAATTTAAGAAATGTGAAAGTTGAAAATATGCATATTTGAACATTCACACTTCGCAACATAGACTCACACATATACTTCTAGGTAGTCCGTTTGTTTTAAGAAGTGCTTGAAAGCAACACTAACTTTTCGTTAAAGTGGTGCTACGCTGTGGCCCTTGGCTTTAGTCCATCGTCTTTGGCGCAGCAACTTCTGCATGTTATTAGCTAGTACGGATTTAAATATAGTAAGAGAAAACGTTAATTTCGGCTGCACCGAAGCTTTGATACCCTTAACAGGTGCATTTTTTATAGCTATGGAGTATTTTACAAAGCAATTTCGTTTGCTGACAACAGCTGATCTTATTGAAATTTTTCGCAGCAAACTTCACACTTTACCGCTTTACCGTTATATAATGTATTTGAACAGCAAAAGGTTGTTCGTAAAATTTTCTTAAATTTTTCCAAATAGTATTGCTTGGTATCCTATCGAAAATGGAAGATCGAATACAGCAATTTCGGCATATTTTACTGTTTTGCTATCAAAAGGGTAAAAATGCAGTTCAAGCAAGGCAGAAATTATGTGATGTGTACGCAGAAGATGTGTTGACTGGCCGCCAAAGCCAAAATTGGTATGGAAAATTTCGTTCCAGCGGTTTCAATCTTGAGAATGCACCACGTCCTGAAAGACAAAATTAAGCCGATATGGACAAAATAAAGGCGTTAGTCGATGAAAATCTTCAAATAACAAACAAAGAGATTACGGAAAGATTACATTTGTCTAACGCACATAAAAAGTCTAGGATTAATCTTAAAACTTGACATATTTGTTCCTAATGATCTTAGAGAACGAAATTTGGTTTGTCGCATTAAAGAAAGGGATTTTTATTTAAAGAGCAATGTTACTGGTGACGAAAAATGAGTTGTTTAGAAGAATGTAAAGCGCAAGAGATTATGATCTAAAAAGAATGAATTAGCTCAAACCACTTCAAAGGCCAATAGTCACCAAGCAGGGTTATGTTGTCTGTTTGAAGATAACACGCCCTATGGTATATGAATAACTGAAGGTATTACCCCTTTTTAATCCTTGTAAGTTGCAGGGTTATAAAATACTCGGTTTACCCAAAGTTCGCACTTCCTAATTTGTTTATATATTTTTTTTTTTGATTAAAAATTTTGAGTTAGTTTTTGCTTTCTCGTTGATTTTTGGCGATGAATATCTCGTAAATTTCTTACTTAATCGAAAAATTTTCATTTCCGCAGAGCAGAAGATTTCCTACTAAGGCTATGAGCATTACAATTTGAAATAATTTTTTTCATTGAGTTATAAATTTCATAAGAAAACATTTGCTTTTTTTCATTAAAATAATCCAACCGTTAATAGCCTTTACACTGTTAGGTTTACGAAAATGTCATGACAGACTTTTTTCAAGAGCGTTCAATTTCCCCTAAAATACATACATAAAACGAAAATTTTTTCTATTAATTTAGAAGATACAAAATTTTCTTTCTAATAGTAAGAAAAAATAGAAAACGGTTAGGTTGTGAACCTTCTTGTTACAGTTAAGAGCTCATACTTGGGAGCCTTTCTTAGCGGGGTCTTTCAACCAATTTTTCAGAGTACCAGACAAAAAAAAACACTCGTTTTTTGATCCACACTAATATTTATGTATATTTTAAAGATTTGTCCGTATTTTCTTCGCGATGGCAAAGGGAGTATAAATATATTAAATCTTAAAACCACATTGGAGTTCATTTGCATTTGCAACATGCGACGTCAGCGCGAGAGGGGCAATCGCTTAACACCACATAGAATTTAATTACCAAACCAAAATCGAACAAAATGAGCATAGAAGATCAAAACATTAATATGCAAACACAACATATATGTTAAATAATTTGAATAAAAGAAACGAGGTGAGGCGAAATTTTGGAAAGTTTAACATGACAATGGCATTATATGAATAACTTCTGCTTAGTGTTGGTAAATTAGTTTAATTAAAAATTGAAAGTTTTTTATGCATAAATTATATTTTGTAGTTGTTTCATGATTTTGGAACAATAAACGTATTGATAATCAATATAAGGTCCTATGCTGTAAAGCATTGCATTGAATAAATCGACTATTGACAAGAATTTGTTGACATTTATTTAAGATATATTATAAAAAGGAAAAAAAAATCTATTATGAAATTTAATAATTATTGTGTTAGTAGTATGGATGAACATATAATTTATAATTTTTTTTTTTAATTAATTCAGTTAATTAATTTTTTAATTAATTTAAATGTAGAATTTTTTTAATTATACAATATGTAATTTAACAAAATCCATAAAAGCTGAGTGAAAAAGAAGTGATATTGATATTATTAACATTTGATGATGAAACTAACGAAAACGACCAGAAAAAATGCTTAACCTTCATGGCAGCACTAAGATTTTGAGAATGCATGAATATTTAAAATTTTATTTTAAATACAGTAGTGCAACCTTCCACCAATTTACCGGTTTAACAGACTTTTGTTTCCATCTAGACCTTCATCTTCAGAAGGTGGACTGTTACTATATCACAAATTTCTGTCAAATAATTTCATCTTTTCAACCATTTTGATAGCTCTCTAATGCCTAGACAACATTTTAGTCAAGTTCCACACTTCTTGTTTGGTTGTTGTCTTTGCTATAACTAACAATCGCAGCTCCCGCATGCCTACAGCGCCTTTCAAATCACTGCTGCTTCAATACATCAAACTGTTTCTTCTTAGGAATACCATCAGAGGGTATTTCTCAATACTTTGTGTACCGGGGCGGGATGGCAGCTGAAAAAGAGTCAACAACATCCGTATAATAATCAGCACCATATTATTATTATGATGTCTTCAAATAAGTTTAAGGATGAGGGTTGTTAAAGCTTGGACTTGACTTCAGATGCAACAAAAAATCCATCTTGTCTCTGTTGAAAATCTCCAATTGATAGATGCCAAAAATATTGGAAAAGGTTTACATCTTTCATAAAGTATAGAGCTCAGTACTAATAGCTCACTTGTTCAAGGAAGCCAAGGAGTATTCATACTATTACATGTCTACAAATATAAATTGTGGACTTTTAGATCAGCGAGAAGGGTTGATATTGAAGCCGCATAGCAACGATGTGAATATAATTTTCCAGGATGGCGCAGATATACTGGCTGAATCTAACTTGTACGCTGGTCATAAAATTTACGGTCTATATGCTATCATACGGAAGTGGGAGACTATTTCCCTCTCATTTCAGGGCACCGTGGAGAGTTTTTCGATAAAAATTGGAAACAGTATACAAAAAATCGATTAAGTCAAAGCCTTTCAAACTACATTGTGGTTATATTGAATAAGAGAAAAGCCTTGCCTTATACAAGCCACTAGTAATGATTCAAAAGTACCATATCGTGAAGGCAATAATGTTTTAAGAATTCTATTAAAAACTAAATAAAAATATTTTTTACAAAAACTAAAAAAAAAAAAATTTTAAATATAATTTTTTTTTTTTTTAATATAAAATTTTTTTTAATATGATAAAAAGTATTTTTTGCTTATTATAAAAAAAAAAATTTGAAAACTAAAAAAAATATTTATAAAAAAATACAAAAAAATATTTAAAACCTGTAAAAAAATATTCTTTATCAGAATTAAAAAAAAAAAATAGAAAAGTAAAAAAGTACAAAAAAAATATATTTTTTAGGTTCAGTGGTTCATCATTAAATTAAACAGAATTTTTCTATGCCAGTTTATTTGAAAATCTTTAAACCATTATATTATTAAAAAAATATTTAAAAACTGTAAAAAAAATATTCTTCACCAGAATTAAAAAAAAAAATTGAAAAGTAAAAAATTAAAAAAAATATAGTAGTTCATCGTTAAATTAAACAGAATTTTTCTTAACTTAACTTAGCAGATTAAAAGTGCTTGCTCTTTCACACGAAAATCTCAAAAGCAGAGTTTTTTTCATAAAAAGCAATTAAATATTTTATTATAATATGTTTAGCATTTAGAACCACAAAATAAAAGTAAACTCGGGTCCAATAATAATTATTTGGTCTCTAGTAACAATTCTTACCAAATTTTTATGTATTGAAAAGGTTCGAATATAACATATGTTAATGTAATCAACTTGACTACCCCTACGGTACGAGGTCAGCTCAATGAAGGTTTACACTTATTGGATTTTCATATGCACTTTTCTTTAATTCACACTTTGTAGGTCGTGTGCAGTAATAGCTCATCCACCTTCACTATATGGTATTATGACATTTTTTGGTCGCTTTAACGTATGCAATTACCAGAAAACTTGCTTGAATGTGTAATCCCTTTTATTTTTTCAAAAGTTCACTAAATCTGCATTTAAATTTAAATCGAGGTTGTTTCAATATTATGAAACAAAAACAATTTCATATTTTTTTACGTCATCACTTCCTTAAGTCAGGAATAAAAACTTGAACACTTTTCCTTTCTCTCTATGCACCATACTTTTGTTTTGGTCGAAATTTAAAATTTTTTTGGTGTTGTCAAAGCAACGTACACATACACCAAAACCAATGGCACCTATAACGACTCAACAACCACCACACACGCTTTCAGTTCGAACAAACGTCAGTTTGCCGCTCGCCAACCGCTGGCAACAGCAACTAACCAATGCAACTAACTAACTGACTGAATTCCACTTGCAAAAGCCAAAACACCCTCAAGTGCTATGCATATGTTACATGCGTGTGTAAGTGTCAATGTACATACATATGCGTATGCAAGTGAGCTCATGAGTGGAAACGACCGCGACAAGTGATTATTGTACAAGAAATTACTGACGCGGGTGGTTGTGGCACACTCGGGCGTATGTGTAACAATTGGCTGGCCGATTGTCAATAAAGCAAAATAACACTTGCAGCAGCTGCCATAACAGCGCGCAAACAAACACGCACACATACACAGACACACAATAATGAAAATCAGTGGCAACGAGTGTTTGGTTGAGGTTGACAGATGCGCACCAGCGGTCTCCAGAGAGGGTGGCAGCTTGTGTATGCCAAACGAATAGCGAATGCTTTGCCTCTGCAATGGTTATCATTGATTGCTTTTGTTGTTGTGGTGTTGTAAATCGTATGGAAAGAAAATATTTATGCGCGCACTTATGCACACCAATACTATTCGTCTATAATTTTATACAATTTATTGACATTTATGGCGCGTAGCTGTTTGATTGACAGTCTGTCCTACCATGCGCCCGCTTGTCTGCCCTTCACGGTAGCCCAACTGTGCGTATGTGTGTGTATGTGCTGACACTAGAGGCGAAGCTTAAGCTTTTAGCATAACATAATGCCAAATGGCTTGTGTTCAATTAGTGCGGTCAAATGGTGGATCGATGTGGAAAACATGCAGGCAAATTATATAAATCGTGTATGTAAATACAATGTATCTAAACATGCATTTCAAAAAATATGTATACAGACGTATTATAAATTCATTTTCAAAGTAAGTATAAAAGTAAATATATAAATATTAAAATAAGGATCAGATGGTAAAAAAATAGATAGTAGATTATATGTGCATAATATAAAAATTAAAGCAGACGAATTACATTACTCAACATTTCCGAGTTACACGGTGGCAGAATAACATACAAACAAGTACCCAAAACACTTTTCTAAGCACTTTTTGGGATATCGTTCAGCTCCTTCAGCGAATTTTGTTTTATCTCTTCGATGGACTGAAAACGGGTTCCATTCCAATGAACTTGTTTGCATGTCGTACTCACAAACCCCTGTCTCATCGGCATTTATAAAGCTCTCCACGAATGTAGCATTAGAAATCGCACGATGAAAAAAATTTCAATTTTATCGGCATGATTTTTAAGCACCGTTTCCTTCAGCTTTTTAATATTTTTATCAGTTGAAGAGGTTGAAGCTCGTCCAGAACGAGGCATGTCTTCAACAATCTCTCGACCCTTTTTAAAAGCTTTGCACCCCTCATAGGCTTGTGTTTTTGATCAAACTGTCCCAATGTATGATGGCAGAACAACTACAACCTTTCTAAAGTCATTGGACTCTTCATTTTTTATAGTTATGGAAAAAACATATAATCAAGAACAATAGAAGCTCAGGGAATGCCATCAAATTTAGGACAGCCAAACCAATGCAACTTGTTTTTTTTTTTTATTTAATACCTATCTAACCAAAAGATACAGCCAGCAGAGTCGTATAATATCCAAATCAAAGCATAAAAAAAGAAAAAAAGCAATAGCTATAGCTATATACTACAGTAGCATTTATCGATTCACCAAGCGTTACTCTCCAGCGAATCGAACAACCTTAACTAGATGCTCAAACAAACGGTCAGATTTGTGGTAGAAGCCTGCGCTAAAATGTCTTTTGAACATGCGCAATAGCGTTATGATTCTTTCTTTGCAGAGATATTTTTCTTACTGTGCCCAAAAAATAAGGTGAGATTTGAATTTAAACTGCACGTGTCGAAGTATTTGGAGAATTATTTATTTTTAGGTGGTAGTACTGTCAGTCACATTTATGTCAAATTTCATGTCAAAATATTCATTAGTGTTTGATATACATACGTGTCGTTTTGTGAGCTGCTAAAAGAGAGTTTTTCGTTTTTTGCGATGTCGAAATTTGTTGAGCAAAGAATTTGCATTAAATTTTGTTTACGGAATCAATTTTCTGCTGCGGATACGTTGAGGATGGTGCAGAAAGCCTTTGGTGATGAGGCTATGTCTAAAAAAAATGTTTACAAGTGGTATAGTGAGTTCCAAGCCGGCCGTGAACGTGTCGAAGACGAAGAGCGTCCAGGGCGACCATCAACCTCAACCGACGAAGCTCACGTTCAACAAATCAAAGATTTGGTGTTGAAAAACCATCGATTAACAATTAGAGACCTTGCTGATGAAGTTAGCATATCGAAAGGCTCAGCCAATACCATTTTGAAGGATGTTTTGGGCCTCAAGCGCGTCAAATCTCGACTGGTACCGAAAACATTGAATTTTTTGGAAAAAAGGCGTCGCGTTGAAGTGTGTGAAACGATGCTTTCCGACTACCAGGGTGTCATGAAATGCATTATAACTGGCGATGAGACTTGGATCTATGCTTACGACCCCGAAATAACCGATCAATCGAGCGAATATCGTGCCAAAAGAGAGCCGAGACCAAAAAAATCGCGCCAAAGTAGCTCAAAAATCAAGGTTATGTTGACTGTTATCTTCGATTATCGTGGTGTTGTGCATTATGAATTCCTTCCAATCGGTCAAACAGTCAACAAGGAATATTATTTGAACGTTATGCGTCATTTGCGTAACGCTATCCGCCTAAAAAGTTTGGAGTTGTGGAAAGACAATTCTTGGTTTTTACACCACGATAATGCACCATCCCATACTTCCCTCATAATTCGTGATCATTTCGCCAAAAACTCAACCCATATCGTTCCGCAACCATCGTATTCACCTGATCTGGCGCCGTGCGACTTCTGGCTGTTCACCAAGCTCAAAAGACCGCCCCGGTGACACCGTTTTTATACGATAGAGGAGATTCAAGCCGCAGCGAAGACGGAACTGAAGGCCATCCCGGAAAGTGACTACAACCAGTGTTTCAAAGATTGGAAAATCCGTTGGCATAAGTGCATTGCATCGGGAGGGGATTACTTTGAAGGGAATGAAATTGATTTGGAAGAATAAATAAAGAATTTTCAAAATAAATACAATGTCACCTTATTTTTTGGGCACAGAGTATATACTATTTTAATGAGAAATTCGCATACTATCTTGTACGAGTTCTAGTCGATGACTTTGTTGTTGCTTTTCCGTGTCATTTCCATGTCTTTATTATAAAGATAAGGATTTACCGTTATATTTTAAAAACGATTTCCATCAACATCCTTTAAATCAGACGCGAAAAAAGTTTTTAATCCTGGCTCTATAACCACCAAATACTTTATGGGAATATATCGGCATAAGAAAAAATAATTAAAACATGTGAGCAAATTTTTGATAAGCTCAAAATCTTTACCGAAAGATGTGCTCCCACTGTAGAAGTGTTTTGGCTTTAAAAACTCCAATATTTAGCAGTTCAAGCTGCTGGGTTTAGTAATTTGAATCTGATAAATCTGAGTTTAGTATTTTTAGTAACGCCGCAGCCCTGAATATTCTGACGTATGTTATTAGTTCGGTTCAAAAATGTGTTTTTGCTTTAATTGCATTTTATCCAGATATATGTTATTTACGTAAAAACTGAATTCGGCTGAGCTTATTTAAATATGTACATATATTATATGCATACATACATATATATTACTGTTATATTATACTTATACCTTCCTTAACTCAGTTTTAATTAGATTTCTTTCGCGCACGATTGCATTACTTACAAGTATATATGTACCTCGTGTTGTTGCGCAAGCATATGTGTTTTTCCGCATATATATTTATTTATTAGGGTGAGTCAAAAAAATCGAAATTTTTTTCTTCTGATACTCTGAAAAATCGATTCTTAACCCCTCTACGAAAATCGTTTCAAATATGAGCTGTTAATTGTAATGGAAAGATACTCCGCCGAACAATTTTCTATTTTTTTTTTTCTTATCATCAGGCAGAAAAATTCATATCTAGCTTCCAATTACTTGAAAAAATATCTCGTTTCATAGATTTTATAAGAATTGAATTTTATAGGAAATTGAATTTTCTACAAAATGGTCTCAAACGATGGTCTGAGGCATGGCATAAATCTATGATGTGGATAGATATAGTTTAAATAAAAAATATTTCGACCATGCGCCAGTATTTTCTCGGTTTGTATGACTGTCAGTGACATCTGACAACATGACTTGAAAAAATATTTCGTTTCATAGATTTTTTGTGTGAATATTTTAAGAAAAAAACAACGAAATAATAATAATTTTTAATTGCAACTGCTTCGTTGGACATTTATCCGCCCTAATGTAGTATATACATATATATAAACACATGCTTGTTTTTAAGCCAGTTGGTGTTCTTTAATTACCGTAATGGCTACACCCTGTTTGCGCGCTAAAAATTAACCAACCAAGCAATAAACGACAAGCAACGAGCAGCGTCAGCAAGCAACAAAATAGCACAGCAGCAAATCAGGCAGCCCATAAACTATGCTAAATGCTAATAACGGCAAACTATATACATAAATATGTATGTATTCACAAGCATAAGTAGCCAACAAAGTAGACGAAGTGTTAAGAAGCAATTTAGCCGCCGACTAAGTGGCCAAGCCACTGATGCAACAAAGCCTACATGGGCTAACCTACCGGCAAAGCAATAAAAAAGCAACACAACCTGTCGTGCAGCTTGAGGGTCAGCGCTGTTTCCACACTTCTGCTGCCTGCTATTGTTATTGTTATTGTTATGGTTCTGGTTGGATTTTTAAGTTTTTCGGCAACTTTTGCTGCAGCCTAAAGTGGCATGTAATTAGCAATTACTCAAAGTGGATGCCTCAAAAATCAGCAACATCAAGTACGTTGCATGCAGTAGCGCGTGAATGCAAAAGCGAGTGCTAACGCTCAATTGGCAATAGCTAACTGTTAGTATTTAAATGTGACTTGCGGTTCTCCTATGCATGTAAGTATGTATGCGTGTGAATATGATTTGACGAAGATGACCCTCAAAATATTTAAAGCAGGCTTGGTTATTCTTAAAGGTCGACACGTACTCACTAAGTCTGAACAAACACATTTACAAGTATATGCATACCATACACGTACATATTTACAGACGAATATATGTATTTATATGTGTGGATGTGTGTGCGTGAAACAACCGCCGAAGTGTCAACAAAAAGTTGTTTAATAAAAATTTAAGACAAAACGCGCAAACGCCGAAAAATAATAACAATAAAAGAAATTATAATTAACTCAGTAAGAAAGCTTAACCCTTTGAGGAGCACACCAACCATGAAATATGAATAAAAATAAAAACGATTTTTCGCATAACGTTAGCTTTTGAGTTACAGCTTTCTAAAGGTTAGCTGCTCAGTTCAATCAGGTTAACCAGTTTATCGTTTTCTCTAAGCTACAACTTTCAAATTTGCTTCAGAGATTTCTCGAACACAAATGTTCCGACTACTATAAAATTTGTATGCATGTTCTATGTAGTCCTCCACACAACGACCTACCAGTTTTTTCAAGTTATCAAGTTTTCCGACGTTTTCGGCTAAATTGTGTTCAACGATGAGGCCCATTGCTAGCTCAATGGGTATGTAAACAAGCAAAATTGTAGCTTTTGGAACGAAGAGCAACTTGAAGAGATTCAAGAGCTGTCATTGCATCCAGAAAAAACAACGAATTAATGTGGTTCGTGAGTCGGTGGAATCATCGGTCCATATTTCTTCAAAAATGATGCAGATGAGAACGTAACTGTCAATGGCGAACGTTATCGCGTCATGATAAACGACTATTCGATCCCTGAGTTAAAGCTCGTGATCTAAGCAACCTTTAGTTTCAACAAGACGGTGTCACTTCTCACACATCGCACCAATCAATGGATTTATTGAGAGAACAGATAATTTCACACTATGGATCGGTCGATATTGGTGACCAGATCGTGTAATAACACTTCGTTAGACTCTTTTCTCCTCCTTTGGACTCCTGTGCAAAGTGTAAAGTCTATGCGAACAATCCCACTTCGATTCAGGCCTTTGAGCAAAACATCACACGTGTCATTTGCCGGTAACCAGTCGAAATGCTCGAACGAGTCATTGAAAATTGGACTCAACGATGAACCGTCTAAGACATAACCGTGGCCAACATTGAAAAGAGATAATCTTCCAAAAATAAACATTCATTAGCTGATATTTAGATATTATAGCCTTGTCTTTGACAATAAATTTCCAAATTTCGTGAAGATATTTTGTCAAGCGATAAAGTTTTTCATACAAGTACATGATTCCGATCGTTGTATTTGTATGGGAGCTATATGCTATAGAGGATCGATATCGGCGGTTCCGACAAATGAGCAGCTTCTTGGAGAGAAAAGAACTTGTGCACAATTTCAGGTCGATATCTCAAAAACTAAAGGACTTGTTCTCGTATATACTGACAGATGGAACGACAGATAGACGGACATGACTAAATCAACTCAGCTCTGAAGATTTATAGCTACATTTTAAAGAGTATCAGATACTCTTCCTTTTACTTGTTTCTTTCTGAGTGTTAAAAACTCCATGCCAAACTTATTTTACCTTTTTCGTGATAGAAAAAGGTTTGGCACCCACCACGTAAAAAACAGACCCAATGAAAGGTAGAAAACAGCCTAGGAATTTAAAAATTAATATAATTCATAGTTGATCATTAAAGGGTTAAGTCCAACCGGCGCACATATTTAACGTAACAATATGGCAGTAATTGAATTACAGTTAGCGTTTCATACGCGATTAAATTTCAACCAAAAAAAAACGCAAACACAATTTGTTGAAAATAATTACGTAAAGATAAGAATTAGTTGGGTTTTTTTAATTACCATGAAGCCTGTGTGCCTGTGACGCAAAAACCGCTGAGCTCCACACAAAAGCCGACACATTACAACAGGAGACGAACGGCGACGCAACGGAGCTGAGCTGCGCACATATTTGGAATTCCAGCGCCGCTCAATGTGAACACGAACAACACGAAAAGTCAGCCGTTCGACGAAATTCAAGTCAAGTTCGAGTTCAACACACAGCGCGCTCACTTGTTGTTGTTTTTTCACTAGCTAAATAAAAACAAATTTCGAAGTGACTATTCTTAATACAATTTTGTGACTTTTGTTATTGTTGCTTAACGCAACTGGTTGCGGCTGATACTTTGACTGAAAACAATTATGTTGCTCCTGTAAGTACGTGTGTGTGTGTGTGCTAAATGGCTTTTCAGTCGCCAAGTTGGGTGTCTGGCCGTTGTGCACTTTTCTACTAGCTGCGCATGCGTACTCGATTGAACCTGTTTGCTGCAATTGGCGAGCCTATAAATAGTAGATATGCAAAAAGTGGCGAATTTTCACTTCAACAGCGCTGCATGTGTGCTGTTATGTTGTGCATATGTGTTGATTACTTTGCTGTTATTGCACTTTCCTCACATTCGTTGCACTTTCATTAAACATTTAACACTTTTCGTTGCACTTCCGTTTCACTTGCCACCAGTCAGCACTTTTCGCTTGATAATTTCAACTCAATTTATTTGGCTAACTTAAAGTTTTCAAATTACTGCATTAATTATTTCGCCACTTAAGCATTTATTTATGTGCACTTGTAAAATTTTTCGCTGAATTCTTAATTATAATGCACTAAACTATTTATAAAATTCTATTTATATTTTCCCCAGGTGGCATACGCCTAGTGAAAACGTTTAAGCGCGACTTATACGTAGCGCGACTGCGAGAAAACTGAAAAATTCCAAACAGTTAAGCTGTCAAGCCAGTCAGCAAAGCGGCCAACAGCAACACAAGCGAAAAAGCAAAAACAACAGCGCAAACCAAAATGCGACAGAGTCAAGAGCATATGAGCGCGCACACTACTAATGAATATTGAGGACGTAACGTACTCGCATAATAACAAACATTTAGCAACGACGACGTGACTCCGTCATAGCCAGCACAAGCCAAATGAGCAAAGTGAGCGCGTTGGAGAGTGCGCAACTCTCGAAGACACACTTGAAGTCGGTGCGTGCTGGGCAGATGTGCTATCGACAGGCGGAAAACAGACAAGCGCGACCGCCACGAGCAGGCTATCAAGAGTCGGTGCCAGCCAGCCGCTGAGATAGCGCAGAGAGACCGTGAAGAAGATTGGAGTCAGCGTGAGCACTAACGCTAGCTTTGAGGAATATGTAAGTAGTGAAACGGCGGCGCGGTGGCGGAAGATGCGCCAAGAACACGTACCAACAACGCTTCTGCATGCGCCTAAAAGTTATAAGTATGTGTGTGTATAGACAATAACATTCCATACCAACGCTGACTGCAGCAACAGAAATGCTTTACAATGGCTTGATTAACAAAGCGCGCCTGCAACTGCAGCGATCTCTAGCAGACACACTTGAAGATGCACACAACTCAGCTAAGTGAGCTCGGCGCAGTGAACTCGAAAGCAAATAAAGCATGCGGCAGACATTGGCAACTCAAACGCGCACAGCGGCTGGCCGCATGCAGCAGCACTAGATTAGTAAGTATGTTCTGTAGTGGCACCTAATTTGTGTACCGCTTGGCACCCACTGCAACGCAAAGCTAGCCAAGTGTGTGAGCATGTGCTGCTTTGGATGCTTATGTGCTGTTGCTGTTCTATTTGTTTTGCGTGCGTATCGCCAATAATGTGATTCTGCCACAATTCTTTTGACGTGCTGCATTGTGGTGAAGCATCACCCAGTAAACAGCAGTTTTATGCTTTAACCATTATCAAAATGTGGAGTTTTTCTGGAAGCTAATTCATTTTTTGACTCCAGTGGTAACATACTTGATCTCATAGACTAAAAATCATTGAACATGAATCAAAAATATAAAGCGTGAGACAAACTTTGGGATTTCAAAACTGGAGTAAACCAGATCTAATAATGCCGCTTAAAAAATTATGCCATATGTACAGGTACCCGAGATAATATACTATACTATGTGGTTCGAAACGTATATGATCTACCAATGGGGGAACATTTTTTTTCAATGAAAGTATTCATTCATTCCTCAAATTAATCTCCATTTAGTATGGGATATACTGATAGGGGATACCAAAATTCGTATCAGCACTACAAGAGGCTCTCCACACGGTGGTGTGCTATCCCCCTTGTTATGGAGCCTTTTCGTGGACAAACTGCTCGTTTTGCTAACTGGCAATGAAATCCGCTGTCAATGATACTAGGAACCTAACCCTAGGAGGCAGAAAGACAGAGATGACTAATATGGTAAAATATCTTGGTCCACTCTGCGGTGGAAGCAGCATGTTCACCTGACCATGTCAAAAGACTTGTGATATGCAATCGACTATCTGGCAAATACTGAAGAGGTGGCTTGGACCCCGAAAGCATCACGGACTTCAGTAGGACTTCAACTAAGGAGGCTGTAACGACTCGCCTGCATCTGCGTATTGAGTGCCGTGAACACATATACAACGGCGGCACTTGAAATCGTGCTGGATCTCACACAGCTTCTCCTGGTAATTGGTCAAGAATTAAATTAACTGGCTGATAAGCTCGCCAAAATGGTAGGACACGATCCTTTCATTGCGGTTGGTCTCCATACCATAAAGAAGCTGCTCCGCAAAGATGAAGAAGTTGTTTATGATGAGTTACAACCTAACTTTAAAAGGTTTAAATATCTAATCAACCCAATGGACAAACTCAGGTTACCCGTGGCCCGTTGTAAGCTCAAGAAGCATTTATATAACACCTACATATATTTTTGTCCGAATTGACTCACAGCAGTAGGTGGAAACAGGATAAAAGACCTTGGATCCATGTTTACAAATAGGAATTATACCGTCTCAATAGCACCTAGGAATATGTATATTGGAATATATCAATATGCTGAGGCTAAGTGAGTCGTTGTGGCTTAGGAGAGGGCACAATAGACCTTAGGTCGCGTTGAAATACTCATTTATTTATCTATCTATGGGATCATGTACGATCAAGGGATGAATATAAGAAAGAAAGAACTGAACTACCATTTCAAGAAGGATTTGACAAAATGGAGTTATCATTAATTTCTACTATTACGGCATCAACTTAGTGAATGACATTATCGCACTTTTTTTGCTGAATATTGCCAATAAACTTAACATCATATTTTTTAACTCCTCAATTTTTAATTTAAGCACCAAGGTTGCCTTAGAGAAATCTACTCGTACATTCGGAAAATACTATTATTTTAATTATTTTGCTTTTCTTTAAATTGTGGTTAGTGGGTACAAACATAAAAATACTTGTATGTATAATTAACATAGCTTATATGTATACATATGGTATATGGTACATGTATGCTGTCATGTGAGCACACTTGCGAGCATCTTCTGCGCGATCAACTTCATTTGATGGCATATCTCGATAGCAGTCATAATAATCATTGAGATGTTTTTGCTTCTGCTGTCACTGACAGACTGCAGCAATGCGCTGATGACCTGAAAAGAGTTGGCAGTGTAGTGTTGTCGTCTACATACACACCATATATTCATATGTCCATACAAAGATGTCTGATCGGGGTATAGACACCACAAGCTGATCGTCATATATCGGATTTAGCAGCTTTATATAAAATTTGTCTGAGTCTAAAGTCTGACAAAATGGTGTCTATGAGGTACAAACTGTTAAGTAAATTAGAAGAATATTCGCTCTAAAACCAAGCTGAAGTGAAGCTTCATTTCATGACTGCAATTCGACGAGCTTGACTCGATGACTGAAATTTCCTTGCTGAAAACATGAAGCCTACTGAAAATTTAAAATAACTCTGAACGAATTAGACAGCATCTAACTAAATATAGAAAAACTTGAAGAATAATAAACGATTTACTTAAAAAATCCGATATACATATGTGGGATCGCTCTCAGGTCCGCGACTATTTCCTTATCCCTATTTACCAGTTAAATATTTATTATCCGGCAAAAACATACGGTCCAATATATTCACAAGATTTACTTCAGGAATAACTTCTTAATTCTTCACGATTATTCAAAGAGTTCCATCAACTTAGGTAGGAGAAAAAGTCGAGAGAGTTGAAAAACTTCATTATTTTGATCATACAACTTCTTATTAGTTTTTCAGAACATTTTTACCTTTATCTAAGTGGGAAATTTGAAGTGGTTTATTTTTTTTTGTATATTCACTCATCATCCTTAATTTCTCTCCGAAGTGAAACGACAGGCCGCTGAGTGGGCACGGATTCAAGGAAAGCGTGAAAAGAAACCTAAAGTTATGACTTCTTTGTTTTGAGGTAAAAATGGAATAAGTTCATTGGCTATCTTAGGTTAGGTTAGGTTAATATTGTAGGCTAATGAGCTAAGCATAGAACAGTTTCGCCAGAAACCAGATGGAGTTCAGTTACTAGCTCCATGAGGAGTAGCCATCCCTCAGAATGTCTGCGCTTTAACAGACCTGTGGCCTCACTATCGATAGCTCCTCTAGTGTATCATATCGAGGGGACCCCCGATACTTACAGCGTAGTCTTGCCAATGCGGGACAAGTGCACAAGAGATGCTCTATTGTTTCTCCGCGGACGTGTGTCGCCACTAGACAGCGACCAGTTAGTATTCCGCATTGACTATTTTTGAAATGGAAACATTATCAACGGTGACTATTAACGGTATATATTATACAATAATAATATACAAGGAAGAGGCCCTGGAAAAACGGCGGTACCATTTAGACAGGAGAAAGAGCACCATATAATGTGGAACTTGCGCTTAGCGATTTGTTCCAAACTCAAACAAATTCTTGTTAAAAAGAAATTTTGCAACTGAAAGCCAAGAGACCAATCTTAGTATAAAAGTACGAGGAAATATTAATTTTGTGAAATGGTATAAACAAAATTTGGCAAAAATTATATTTTTCCAACGAACAATACGAATTTTTCATACCGCTTGTTATTGAATAGTATATATATCTATATTTACAAACTAATGTTAAATAATTGTTAATTAATTAATAATTAAGTGTAGTAATGAATAATGGCGTAATGTAATGTGTACATGCGAATACATACATATGTTCATAATTATTAAATTATTTTATTTGTTTTCCGCAATTACACACACTTTAATTACGATACCCCACTTATCAATAAAATTGCATTAGGAAGGGTATATGTGTACGTGTGTGGGGTAACTGCAGAATGCATTAATGATAAACTCCGCATTGTAAATTCACTCTTTGGTGCGGTCACTTGCTCAGCGCCAGTGTTCTTCCCGATAATTTTCATATTTTGCTTCTTCAACTTTAGCGTTGACTTCATTTCGTTGAACTTCTTTATTTAAGTGTGACTGTTTGCAGTTGTTGGTAGTCGGCAACAGATGTGGACTGCGTAATTCTTATTGATTGCATTGAAGTTGAAGTGGATAGAAATGTTGCTGTGCTGCATGATATCATATGGCACCACAATGAGAATTATGTTGATAGGAGTCCATATCTATGCATATATACATATATGGGTATCAACATATATTTATATTTGCATATTGCCATATACATATATACATACTATTTATCGCATGAATATACAGTGCTGGCATGAGAATTAGCATGCTCCGTCCCACTAATAAAAAGCTAATTTTTAACTGTTGACTTTAAAAAAGAGGGTTGACTAAGCAAGGTCTTACTTATCAGCAGGCAATTTCACGCATCTTGGAAATATTTCAGTTATTCTGAGGTGGTTTAAGGGGCGCATCTTATTTTGATTTTTTTTATATTTTGATAGGTTATTTCTTTAAAAATCGCATACTAAAAAAGCTCAAATAGTTTTTGAGTTGCAACCTTCTAAAGTGTAGTCGCTCGGTTCAGTCAACTCCATCAGTTTATCTTTAAAAGCAATTTTCTTAGAACTGCTTAAGGAGTGATTACCTAGAAGAAAAAATCCGTCCGCTGTTAATCTTTTTATACATGATCGGAATTTTTGTTTTTGTTTTTGACCATCGGCCATTCTACGAATAATATCTTCTAGTTTAGATTCATTTTTCATTTATGGAGAAGTGGAAATCACTGCAACAGTGCATCCCTTTTATTTCGCGCTGCCGGAGATCGCGTGTAACTCGAAAAATAGATGCAACGGGCTTGCTGGGATTTAGGGGCGTAATGAAAACTATGTCAACTAAGGCTCTGGAGTTTATTCTTGACGTCCGGCCATATATAAGTTAAACATGAAGCAATGTTTCTGGCCAGTCGGCTCATGATTTTTGTCCATTATAGTCTTATTTGCGGTCTCCACTGGCATGGTATCATACTTAACCTTGTTAAATTGCCTAAATAGGCCCTGCGAGTAAATAAGACTCATAAAGAAGTAAACACAATTTTATCATTCCCCAAAAGAGAAGTATGTACCAATGGTTCTATGATCGGCAGTTCCAAAAGCGAAATCTACAAATTCACTGAAAATTGCTTCAAACTAAATCACTACAATCCAGTCTTTCAGGTCGAAATTGAGGGCATAAGAGATGGTGCTAAGTGGGCTTCTGCTCTAACCAACAAGTCCATAAACCTTCTAGTGAATATATAGATAGCTCACTATTGAAAACACAATTCTTCTAAGATAATCCAGAGAACTCAGCTCCTTCAAGAAATGTTTGAAGCAATGAACCTTAGAGAATCACCTAGGTCTTGGAACACAAGCAACACTGGATATACCGCAAAGTTATTTTGGGGTAATATTGACGGTGGATAGACAAAAAAGTTCATACCTGTAGCCAAACCGGAGCGCTTAGTAATATTGTAAGAGTCATCACAGGCCACCTACCCTTAAGATCCCATCTTCAGAAAATAGGAAAAGTGGAGTCGGCGGAATATAGAGCATGCGCGGAGGATGATGAGACGCAGGAACATTATCTATCCAAATGCCCAAGTCTTCAGCCGGATGAGACGGGACATATTCCACTGCTCCCAATGTTCCAGCTTAAGAAAGAGTGTTCAACTGAGGTGGATTCTTACCAAATCCACTGAGTTGCTGAATGGTGGCTTGAGTTTGCTAAACCATACTTTTATATACCATATTATATCGATTCGAAGTCGAAGTCTGTGTTGAACATGAAATTCTGACTGTTAACTTAATTTTACGATAACTCGAAAAAAATTGCTAAGATTTAGAGATTTGTATGTATCCATACATTTTTTATGACCTTTTCGGTATTTATATGGTATATACATATATATATATACATATGTATGTGCCAATATATGTAGATGAAATAAGACGCTTAATAAAAATACTTTCTTCTCAGACACAAACTAACCAACTGCATGGATAGCTGGAGAACCAACTCTCGCTCTTAATTGAATGCACGCACTTGGGCGATTGTAATTGTAATTGCCATGAACACTATATATGTAGTATATATGTATGTATATGTAGTTTGAATATGTCTCGTACGTTATTGGATGCAGATAGCATATTCTGTATGCAAATATTTTTGTAAAAACCCTGTGGTGCTGAACTAGTTGCAACATAACTAACAACTAAGTCCACTAGTCAGACAACTATCTTTTCCCAGTCAAACGATTGGTACTTATGGTTTGTTGTTTTTTTAGGTATACGAGATGTGAGTCGTCAGATTTTAGTTAGAAAAGATAAATAAGGTCTTATGTTCAGCAAGTATTTTATTTTGGATTTCATTGAAGTCCTCCGCACTTTTATTGATTTTCGGACTAGTTCAATTTCAATCAGTTTGATCTATCGGCATTTCCCGGACTTATTTGGTATTTATGTTATTACATATGCATATACGTATATATACATATGTATGTATATATTTGTGTACATGTAATTTTGCGACCATAAACAATATTGCAGTATGTCCGGAATTCAGACAATGCCAATGAGCTCTGGCTCTGGCTTTTGCTTTAAATCTCAACACCTCGTATGGAATGTAAGTTTATGGCAAAAAAAAAATTATTTGCAATTTGTTGATAATTTTAATGCTGCAAAACAAATCGCTATACTTGCTTTACAAAAAGCACATTAAAATTTTTTTTATAGGAAATCTGCCAGCATGCTGTAAAACTTTTTTGACTTTATTTAAATATTATGTCCCGAGTTTTGAAATTATGAATCACTAAAATATTTGCTATCTATGGCTTATATTCATAATAACTAAATTTTAAACTATTCAGATATTTTAACTAACCTTTATAAAATATTCCCCATAATATCACTTCAAGATTGAATGCCAAACGACTGGACCGTTTTGCCCAAACATTTAACAAAGTTAGCGCTTTGTTGGTGGTGGCATTGAAATCACTATCGAACTAAATATATAGTAAGTCAAGGTTCGAACCATACCAACCAATCGACCAGGTTATTAAATTAACCCTCCTTTACTGTTGCCAAACTAAGGAATATTTTCAAAATGAAATTTGAAATGCTTTTCATAAAAATTAAAAAATTTTAGCGACTTTTCATTTCAGATAAAATTTTTTCAATTGTTTTATATAAGAAATATTTAGTTTAGTCATACTGATTGACTGTCAGGTTACTGATTCTTAGTAATGCCAGATGAAGAGTTTAATTTGAGCTGAAGTATTCGTCATATAGAGCTTCAACGCTTTTTAAGAACTGTAAGAGTGACTTTATATCTACTTTTAATACTTTATCTAGTCCACTGAACTGCGGAATTCATAACTATCTAAGACGAATTCTAGATAAGTCTGGAGAGAAGCATAGAAGATATTCCAGCGTCTTGCTAATGGCTATTTCCATGAACTTTCTGCATGTGTCGTTGTTACTAATGCCCATCTAGCTGTAAATGTGATGCCAGTAACCTGTGTGCTATCGAGACTGTCTGAATAAAAAGCATGTGTGTTATTCTTCCGAACTCTTGCACATGATCCTTAATGCATGCCATCTTACCCTGATCCGTCTATCAGCCTATTCGAAAAATTCATTACATCACTGCGTATTTCCTGTACTGGTTCAGTAGCTGGACGGGGGGCACTTTTGACCATCTCATCAGCTATTTTGTTTAACAGAATTCCTTTGTGGCCTGGAACCCGGTAAATATACGTATGCAGCCGTTTACCGGCAGCTACTATATCAAAGATACCTTGCTTCTAACGACATTCGCTATCATAGTGGGATGTGAGATTATTGCGTAAATTCTCGCTTGCTAATCGACGTACATATACATTGATCCTCTTTATATTGTTATCTATTTCTTCCGCCTGGGAGTTCATGCAGTATTGCAGAAACTTGAAGGCTTGTCTAAAATCCAGCGCTGAGATATAGATTCCGGCGCCCACTCTATTAGCCATTTTTGATCATCCGTTTGTGTATATATTGTAAGTACCGCTAGAGAGTCGCACGCTTCTGCGCTATCCACACTCTTCTAGAGTGACTTGAAAACTCCTCTCTCAAGAAATATTAATGGTAATTATATCCAATTGTGAACTGAATAATTTTAGGGCAAGAAAATATTCTAGGTTAGGAAATATTACTATCGGAAACATTCCAACAAAAATTGTATACCTTTTAACCAAAAATATTAAACTATCAAGGGTTAAGTATTGGACTTGTGCACGAAGATAAATTTGTGTTTTGCCCCAGTGAGTTGCCTCGCTTGTCAAACAAGTTTTATCGAACCAATATGACTTGGCGTTGAGCAAGTGCGAATACCAAACAAAAACAAAGAAAATGATAATAAAGGTAAAATGAAAATAAACAAAATAATGGCAAACAAATTCGTGCAAGCAAGAGTACAAATTGTTAAGGAGAAACAAAGGTGGCCCACGTAGGCGGCGATAATGAAAAATTTGCTTATTTATGGCATACCAAGAGAGCCATGCAAGCCGTAGAGCATTGCGATGAGAGGAAATTGTTCTCCATACTCTTTTTTTATATAGTGCATATATAATTAATAGAGTAACCAGATAAAGCGGGCGTTTATTAATTATATTAAAAATTTTCAGTATGCTTAAGTATTTGAAACGAATTAGTCGGAACATTCACTGTCGCTGTTTCTTGAAATATGTATGTAAGGGGAATTTGTATGGTCATTAATTCTTTCAATTGAATTTTATATTTTTTAATATTGTATATACAAATGTGTAGTATAATTATGTGTGGTTGAGGCTGATTGTACTCTCCTGTTAAGCTCCGTAGAACAACGCGCTGGACTTAACAAAAGTGTTGAGTTTCAACTCTATCCACCAAATGTTTCGAACATTGGGCACTGCAACCTCACCTCACTTCACCTCAGTAATTAAAGCTTGGCATTCGCTGAGGTGATTATCCAACTCATTCGAAACTTCCACAATATGTATTCATTGAGTTCCAAAAACTCACTTTGTTTGTATTATCCTAAGATCCGTCGCTATAAGCCATATTTTCATCACTTGAACGATCTTGGTGAACGCTCAATGCATTTATATCTATTTAAAATTATGTGTATAAATACAGCCGTTAGGTAAAACTATAGTCCTCACTAAAAGTCCATAATTTCCTCGTTAAATTATCTTACATCGTGAGACTTGCTGCCGAAAAGAATCGAATTATTTACCACTGAAAATCAGATTTATGGTAGTTAAGTTGGAATTCCTTCTATATTTGAATGTACATTGTACTATATTATATGTAAGTATGTTGAAGCACTACATATACCGGATATACATAACAAGTAAATATAAAGTATGTGGAATGTTATCATTGCTCCATTTAATATACATTTCTGTGGCACTCGAAAATACTTAAAGTGTTGTATAAATACCATTGGGAAATGATTAAATATGAAGCACTGAGTTTATAAATAAATAATTTTTCCAAGTATATAAAGTACTATTAATTGATAATAATCGTTATCATTTGGGGATATTTTAATATAATGTTTCATATTTATAGCCTGGACAGGTTATACTAAGTTTGCAACGAAGTTTCTGTTATCACGTTTTGTGAGGTGTCAATTGTCAAACCATAATCATAGCAATATGCTAGGCCTTTTCTAAGTTAAACCAAGATATTTTAGAGCCTAGTTAAATTTATTTTCTCAAGAGATTTAATTGAAAAGAGATATTTCGAACCAAATTAATTTCTGCAAGAAACTAGTAAACTTAACGTATTCTCAACTTTAAATTGACTCTCCAAAATGGATGTCGCACTTGGACTACTAAGACAAATTCTTTGTGAAGCCAGAAAACTCTTGTATTTGAATCACAAGTATCGACAAAGCTTCTTTAATTCATCAAACCTGCACAGGCGTTTCATTTATATTACAGATTGTTCACCTGGATGGCGAAAGGTGTAAGACAAAGTGACATTGTCTTGAGACAATTTAAAAGTGAAGTATTGGGATTAGGAGGTAAAACTGTGTGTGTTACAAATTGGAAAATTCAATCACAAAAGACTGAGCGCTATTTCAATACATATTTTCCCGAAAGATTTCGTGAGGTTAATAATGGCTTATGGAAAACCTTTAAATTCTATAAATAAAGTCATCACCGACTGTGGCAACTAAGAATTGTCTTTAATTGGTCGTGCCATAAAATAACCAGTTACAATTTAGAACACGTCGCTAATTTGCATAGAATATATATAAATGGTAAAGATATCGTACATCCAATTTTAACGAACGCATATCATACTTCTTGCATAAGCAATTATCTACAACTGTGTTTTAGATAAAATTGTAAGTTTTATTATTAAATTTAAAAATGTGCTCTTGGTGTTTTAGTTTTATCGACTTGATGTTGTGTTGAAAACATATGTATGTACTGTATATGTATGTACTTATGTATATTTCCTTGCATCCTACTAAGCCAATTGATTATCATTTTAGGTTTTAACAAAAAAAAAATACCTCTATTAATTCTTAGTTTTTTAAGGAATTCTTATAAAAATTCCAAACATTTTAATCACACCATTTTTTGTTTTCCAAAAATATTGTCGAAAATTACTCCAGAGCTTTTGTTTACTACTTTCATTTAACATTATCTTAACTTATCTCAAACATGGAATAAACTTCATTAGATTTTAGAGTTCCATGGAAAAGGAGTATAAATATAAGTTGATGGAGGAAATAGCATCGTTTCTGTATTAATAGGTAACGGCGGAGACCCTCCTTGTATATATTATTCGATTCAAACATTAGATTTTCATATTTATTGGATTTAAAATTTTAGTTTGTTTAGCATGACCGATGTCACGTCTCTCTCTTATTTCATTTTTCAAATTGATGTACATTTCTTTGACATCGATCGAACGATTCACTCAAACCGGTTTAAACACTTTCAGTGGAAAGAAAAATCTATCTATCGTACATATATTTTTCTACTCACTGATTTAAAGTTTTCGTTTTCTTAAAAAAGTATTGATAATAGCATTTAGACGGGTGAGAATTTACTAAAAACGACAATACTTATAAGAACCCTTATCCGCCATATAAGTACCATACTATACAGAGGTGTACTCCATCTATTTTTTAACGATTACCAAAAAAAGAAATGAAAGAAAGGAAATTTATTTATCGAAAATATGGGTTTCTCTAACAGGAAACACGAAATTCACGTTTTATACCCTGAACAGGGTGCATTAACTTTTCCTTGAAGTCTGTAACACCCAGAAGGAAACGTCGGTGACCCTATAAAAATATAAACAATTTATCAGGTATATGAACTGAAATAATTTAGCCATTTCTGTCCTTCTGACAGTCTCTATATATGCAAACTAGACCGTCTGATTGTACGATATCGATCTAATATTTGGCACAAGTCCTTTTCTCCTCAAGAAAGTACATATTTGTTGTAAAAACTGATCGAGCCCAATCAAATCCATGTATGGAAAACCTTTTTATTTTAAAAGATATCTTTACAAAATTTGGCATATATCATTTTCTTAGGCATACCTGAAGAACTACAGACTACTAAAGCATATAGCTGCCATACAAACTGACCGATCAAAATCAATATGGGAAAGTTAAAGCTTTTACTTGTTTCTATAAACATTCGTTACAAGGAAGCTGCATTTATTGTGTAAAGTCAGTGCGTTATCTTACACTTGAAGGCTAATTGCTTGCTGGGATACCAAGTATGATTACATGCATGCAAGACAGGTATCTTGAAATGCCTAACTAAATACTTCTTACGCGTACTTTGTCAAAGTGATAAATTTAATCTATTGATTACCGACATTTACGTCTATGCGTATTTGGAAAGAAGCTAACGCTAATTTTGACCCACAATGTCGTCCGCCAAAATTGGAAAACGTTAAGTAACCGCTCAATTATGTAGTCAAAGACATATAAACAAATTAACATAGTGGTCTTATAAATGTCTGTCGAACTGTGTTAAAAATTTGATGCTTGTTTACAACTTTGGCAATTAATTTTACCAACAATAACAAATCTAAGCGAGGCAACTCAATCACTTGGTCGATCGTGAGGCAATCTTGTCAAACGGAATTGAGTATAAGCATTGCTATCGGATTGTGAAATCGGTGGCAAATAAGTAAACATGCAGATGAAGCATATATACCATATACACACACACAATCACTTGAATACGTGCATGATAGCATCTGTATCAAAATATACATACATATGTATATATTTGTGTGCATCTGCAAGTACTGTGTGAAGATTGTAATCACGCGACCTGTAAACCTGATTTTCGTTTCATTCAAATGTATGTAGAGATTGTGCAAACTGCCGCATATACATTAACCAGCTCATCAAATAGTCGCCGTGCACATATTTTACACATGTATGTATTTATGTTCACACGCATGTCTGTTATGTGTACGAAAATGTGCCGAAGCCGGAGTGAAGGTGGCAATAAACAAGTTGCACTTCCACTACTAACTCACTGCTTTTCTTGCTAGCCGGTGTTCGTTTACGCGCATGTTGCAAGTGCCTGCAGTGGCTGTTGATGGCGCTACTCTATATGATACTCGTGGTATTACAGCAAGAACGGCTCAGCTATTGCCTAGTGATCGTATTGAGCCATTGTCTGTGCAGCAAGTGATTTCCATCACCGCCACATGTGGGCGTCTAATGTTGCAACAATGATGTTTGTTTTGGTGAATACTGTAGCAATAAAACAACAAAGCGATAGCGTGAATTAACTTGGCGGCATAACAAAAACCAAAACTTTGGAAATTTCTTAACAAGTATTTTCAGTTGAAGATACCTATGTAAGTATTTGTTGATTGTAGTATAGCACTGCCAAAACTACTAAACTCTAAGTGATTTTAGACGATTCTCAGTATTTTCTTCGTTCGTATTGTAGCGCCTTCATCTGATCGGAGGATAAAACAGTCCTATATTCATTAAAATATATATAGGATAGATTGGGAGGTTCTTATGCATACACCCTATAGTTACTAAGTTTTCCTATCTAATTGTCTGTGTCAGAGTTATGTAATAGAAACGGGGATTTCTATGAGAATAGTATTATAAAATCATTCTCCAAATGGCAACATATTATCGAATAAAATGGATATTGAACCGAAATCGGATCATTTTTTTACGATGTTTTAGGTAAAAAGTCAGTCATGGGCTCTGGGGGTTCCTTTTTAGGATACCTTGCGCTTGAAGAGTAATGATCGAATTTTGACAATTTTTATACCTGAGATGGTATATTCAAAATGCACTATTCTCGCAAAGTATCGGGATATACATTGGTGCTTGATTTCCTCACTGGAAAATGAATAAACCAGATGAAATTTAAAATTGTGATATATGGGAAGTAGATGTGGTTGTTGTCCAATTTCGCAGAAACGTAAAGAAAACTTCTTTTCTTTTGAGTAGTTCGGTTCGAATCCTAAAAAAAACTGTTTTTGCGAAAAGTTCTTCTTAATTGCTTTAATATGAAGAAGACCTCAGCAGAAAGTCATCATATTTTGGTGGAAGTTTATAGCTAACAAGCTAAGCGAACATACCAAAAGTGGTTATTTTGGCTTGGAGGCCAAACAAAGCCCTGGTAGCCAAACAAGTTTGAAGATAAAGAACTGAAAGCATTACCCGATGAAGATTGTTGCCAAGAATAAGAAGAGCTCACAGAATCATTTAAGAACAAAGAAATAAAAATGAAACCAAAAGATGTTGAAAGACAGTCTGAACGCAAGAAAAAGAAGTCGTTTTGGCATCGAATTGTGACTAATAATGAAAAATGGTTCCATTACGATAATCTCAAGCGTAAACATGAAAATACGTTAACTTCGGCTGCACCGAAGCTAATATATCCTTCACAGGTGCATTTCTTTTAGTAACTATGTGTTCAGTTTGTATGGAAGCTATATGCTATAGTTAACCGATCTGAACAATTTCTTCGGAGATTATATTATTACCTTAAGCAGTAATCCATGTCAAATTTCGTGAAGATACCACGTCAAATACGAAAGCCGATCTAAACAATTTATTCCGAAATTACTTTATATCTAAGAGCAATAACTCATACCGAATTTCGTGAAGATACATTGTTAAATGTGAAAGCTTTCCATACAAGCACTTGATTCCGATCGTTCAGTTTGCATGGCAGCTATATGTTATAGTTGTCCAATATCGGCCGTTCCGACAAATGAGCAGCTTCTTGAAGAGAAAATGACGTTTGCAAAATTTCAAAACGATATCTTAAAAACTGAGGGACTAGTTCGTATATATACAGACAGACGGACATGGCTAAATCAACTCAGCTCGACATACTTATCATTTATATATATACTTTATAGGGTCTCCGACGCTTCCTTCTGGATGTTACAAACTTCGTGGCAAACTTAATATACCCTGTTCAGAGTAAAAAAATCAGTGTGATACCTGGCCAACCAGCCAAATCACCGCAAAACCTTAATATAAAACAGAAAGGGAGTGCGGTTTTAAGACCTTCAAAAATCGGCTGAAACCATTAATGAAGAACAAACAGTGTTCACACTCGCGACTTGGTACTGTTGACAGTCATAACTTCGAAGTTGTAGATAATTTCGTCTATTTAGGAACCAGTATAAACACCACCAACAATGTCAGCCTGGAAATCCAACGCAGGATAACTCTTGCCAACAGGTGCTACTTCGGACTGAGTAGGCAATTGAGAAGTAAAGTCCTCTCTCGACGAACAAAAACCAAACTATAAGTCGCTCATTATTCCAGTCCTGTTATATGGTGCGGAGGCTTGGACAATGACAGCAACTGATGAGTCGACGTTGCGAGTTTTCCAGAGAAAAGTTCTGCGAAAGTCCTTCGCGCGTTGGCCACGGCGAATATCGCATTCGATGGAACGATGAGCTGTATGAGATATACGACGACATTGACATAGTTCAGCGAATTAAAAGACAGCGGCTACGCTGGCTAGGTCATGTTGTCCGAATGGATGAAAACACTCCAGCTCTGAAAGTATTCGACGCAGTATCCGCCGGGGGAAGAAGAGGAAAAGGAAGACCTCCACTCCGTTGGAATGAATAGGTGGAGAAGGACCTGGCTTCACTTGAAATATCCAATTGGCGCCACGTAGCAAAATGAAGAAACGACTGGCGCGCTGTTGTTAACTCGGCTATAATCGCATAAGCGGTGTCTACGCCAGTAAAGAAGAATACTTTTTTTTGGAGAAAATATCATTCATTTCTTAAACAATCCAAATTCAACTTTTTTAATAGGTCACAGCTTTGATTTATGTAAGAAATACTTAGAGAATCACATAACTAGAATTTCCAAGAGATTCGTAAGCGCTTAGGTAACTGTGTATTGGTTAACTCTGAAATTGATTTGTACCACATTATATAATTATATGATATCTATACAAACACACTATCAGTTGCATTGCTCAAAAAGTGTTACTGGAGCTATGTATGTCAATACAATAACAAATGTACTTGAAATTTTCAAAGTCACACAACTTGAAATGTGAATAAACTTCAAAAATTGGAACGACAATAACATGACTAGTTTTCAGAGAATTAATTGGTGTAATGACAAATAAGCACAAAAATTGCAACAAGGTGACAACAACAAACGAGTCAAAGCCACATCGCAAGCCAAAAAGGGGTAAAGTAAATCAAATTGCAAAAAATCAGCAAACTTTAAAGATATTTGCGATAATTTTATTAGATAATACATAATTGTTTTATGTATATGTATTTGGTACATTTTTAGAAAATTCGCGATTTATTTATGCATAGAAAATACTTACAAAGAGGTGAAGCTGGTTACTCAGCGCAAAGTGACGCATGCGCTTTAAGGCATACCGCACAATGCTATGTTTGTATGTGAGTAACTGTGCGCTTTAGGAGATCAAATAACTGTGCGCAGCGTTTGCGTCACGTTTCTTTGGTTGTTGTTATGTTTTTATTACAATTGTATCTGCTTCTTGTCGCCACCACTTAAACGACAGACATATTTTTTATAACAATGTTACAGATATTATTACACTCAGTTGGTTTTCTTTTTACGGAAATAATGCGGAGGGGCTTGCTGGGCGTCTGAACCAGTTTGGCTAAAGTTCAATTCACTCTTGGACAGCACATGCTCACCTGCGCTCAAGTTGGAAAATTGGTTAATCAGACAGTGTGTGGTCAAAACATGCAGCCGATTGAGCATGTGCATATGTATAGACATAAATCAATGTGTAGATATATATTCAAAACTTTGGTACAGCAGTGACTCATGTTTGAGAAATTCCTTGCACTTAAAAATATCAGTGTAATGGCTGTGTGGAACATACTAGGTGTGTCCTAAAATAACCGAACATTTTTCATATTTAATAATATGCAAATTGTATTATCTTCAGTTCAGGCGAATATGAAAGCTGATTGATGGGAAAAAATCTTTTCTTATTCAAACTCAAAACTTATAATAACTTATTTTGTCCTTTTTTAATTCATATTGGAACGAAACGTGCAGACCCCTTCTTACCCAAATCTTCAATAAAAATTTTTCAAAAAGTGTTTTTTCATATTTAATCCTTCAGCCAACATTCTCGTAGTAAAATTTGCATCGATAAAAAAAAAGGTTCAAGGACTTTTTCAACCAATTTAGCACAATTACGAGCTGCTAGACATTTAAATTCTTCCTGCCATTTCGAGATCGTATTAACCACCTGTAAACATGGGTAAGTATCAAACAATCATCATTATAAATTTTTCCATCAATTCGTATGTCTCACCGATTTTTTGAAGTAAGTGTCATTTGTAACAGAATGAAGTACCTATTTAATGCTGCAAAGTTCAAATATATAGCATTAAATGTTGTAAGATTTAAATATAAAATTCGGAAATTTTAGGACACACCTTGTATGTGCATACCCCTGTGTGCTTATCTCAAATGTTTTTATTTTATTATTGAAAGTTTTTTTAGACACGCTAACACATGCTTGTAGGAGTCGTCTTAAATTTCCTTTCTCGACGTACAAATTGTGTCATTATAAATGCATTTGTCGAATTTGTCAACTTTTCTTTAAACAAATGATATAATAAATGTATACATTGCGAAAAAAGCACCCGGAAAATGCAAAGTGTATTTACTAAGACAAATATGAACGCGATCTGTCAACCAGTTTGTTTACAGCAGCTGCTTAAGTCGGTGCACCTCAGTAGTGCGTAGCAATTTTTACGAATGGATAAAAATATCGAAGAAAAGGTTTGTATCAAATTTTGTATTTCTAACCACGTTTACTGTGCGAAATCAACGCGAATATTGGAAAATATTTCGGTAATTCAGTTTAATCAAAAACACAAGCCTTCAAAGACGATCGAGTCTGGACGACCTTTGACCTCTTCAACTGAAGAAAATATTAAAAAAGTGAAGAATATGGCACTTGAAAATAGTCAGGCAAGTGTTATAGAGATGGCAAGAGAGCTCGACATCTCTTGTGAGTCAGTTTGAATGATTCTCGTTCTTGCTCGACTCGTCCCGATAAAACTGAATTTTCTTCAAAAAATGTACCGTAAACAGATTTCTTTGGGCATGCATGATCGTGCGAATTCCGATCCCACATTCATGGAGAGCATTATAGCAGCCGATGAAATATGGATTTATGTGTTTGACAGGTAAAAAATTCCACAACTTTAGGAATGGAGGGAAAAAACGGAACGAAACCAAAACACTACGCCAAAGCTACTAAAACATCAAGATTATGTAAATTGTTTTTTTTTTTCATATTAATGGGACAGACAGTCAATAAGGACTTCTATTTGGCCGTATTAAGGCGTTTGCGTGAGAACATCCGTCGAAAACGGACGGTATTGTGGAAGAACAATCCATGGATTTTACACGAAGATAATGTACCATCCCATCAAGCCACGATTTTGACCGAATTTAAAGCCACAAGCCCAATGAATTCAAAAGAGCAACCACCATATTCACCAGATTTGGCTCCCGGTGATTTCTTCTTTTTTCCTAAACTGAAATTGCCACCCCGTAGAACATCGGGGACTTAAAACAAAATTCAATTAGGATCTGAAGGCCTTTCTTATAAAAAGATTTACGAGGACTAGGAAAATCGTTGGCATAAGTGAATTTCATCTGGTTTTATTGGATTACTTTGAAGTTGACCAAATTAATATTGTAAATATTTTACGTGTTACTTACGATTTCCGGGTACTTTTTTGCCACAATGAATATGTATATATTTATATATATTACTTAATTTAAAAAATCTTGCTTACAGTTGTTGACACACGCAATATGTATATGCATTTATGCAGACGTTTTCTTGAGAAACAGGTGACTCTTCTTTTCACATTTTGTTAGTGTAAAAACCTATATCTTCTTTAGGGCTGCTGACATCACGCAAACATCCATAACTTGTATACAGTTACGTGTTGCAACGACTAGCACGATCCACAGTCATACCAACATTTCTAATAAGCAGCTTCTAAAAACACGCGATATATGAGTTTTCAGAGTTTTGCGTGTTTTTATATCAATTACTTACATTATTGCACGATTTCCAGCTAAATGAAGTGACGAAGTTGCTGGGAAATTTGCATAACTTTTTCATTTCCCTTTCAATTCATTCATAAGAAATAAATTTTCCATCTCAGTTGGTAATAGTGACTACCACTTAGTTTTACTTAGTTTTTTTCTACATGTTATTTTAGTTTATAGGTCAAATAAAGCAGTTTGGGGCCCTACCCACTGAATAGCTCCATTTATATTCATATATAATACATGTATGTTCCCGCTTTATACCGCAATTATCTTCTAATGAAAAACTAAACGTGTCATGGCTTTCTTGTCATTTGATCGGAGCTATTCTATATAATTAGTAGGAGCAACAGATTCATCCACATATTACTATAGTAAATAGTAATAAGTGTAAGTAAATTATTAATTTTTTTAATACATAACAACGACTGTTACTTTACTATATAAGTGTATGAAATAGTTACATATAATTTTCCACAGATTCAAAACGGATCTTACCGACATAATCAGTGAATCAGTGAAAAGGCAGGTGAGGCCTTCGTAGACAGTTTTTTATACGGAATTTGAGGTCGATACCTATTTTTGGCACCATCTACCGAAAGGGCGATCATGCCACAGCAGGCAAAACTCCGAGTTTAGAGACTTGTGGTCAAACTATTTGTCGTATCAAATTACTAAAAAGAGAAAGCTTGGTGCTTGGCCAAGACTTGCGAAAATGATGGCAACAATTATAGCGTAGTATGTCATATACTCGTACATATGCATTTGCAAATATTTATTATATTTTTCGTAATAATATAATACACGTAAGAGGGACATCAGGTAGAGCGCAGGTTGGTTGATAGTTTACTAATAATTTCTGGTTAACCAACTGGCTTAATACTTACAATTTTCTGTTATTGATTCGAATTTATATAATTTTCATTAAATGAATATTTTTCAAAGCAAGTTTTGATTGAAAATCTATAGGCTGGCTATCTTGATACTTCCCACCACCAGAAAATATTTTAGAAGATGATTTAAGAGCTTTGGAGAACAATTTCACATTTTTATAAATTATAAATAGTCTGATTCCGAGGTTCTTATTAAAATCAAACCTGACTCACAGGTATTTAAATTACTCTTGGTATTCCTATGAACTATTAAGAAATTCTCCATCAGTCTGCAAATGAAAATTCGAAAAATAACTGAAAGCAAGTTAGCAAAGAGTTGTCCTTTTTTAACATCGAAAGGTGACTTTATGACCATTTAAATATGTAACAATAAGATGAGCTCATGCTTATAAATATCAAGCATTAAAGGATTATGTTTTTTTGCTACATTAATATTGCGATAAATTGGCGACAAAAACACTTTCATGATTGCGTATGTTCTGAGCTCACATTTCTGTTGCGAAGTGTTTGGATCATCCCATAAGCATGTCGGTATGTTGTACAGACACAGTTAGTTATCAACAGCTGTAAAAGTAAGTCCACAACGAGGTAATAATTATTTTACTTCCGTTAATTGTTGTTGTTTACCAACAGATATGAAGTTCACAAAAATAGTCTCGCTTTCTGACTCGGTGTTGGCAGTTTTTTACTTAGCAAAGTAAACTGTTATCTGTAATGTTTTATTATTTTATTAACATATTTATGACTCATTAATTGCTGAATTAAACACCATAAGACAAATGTGTAGATATACACATATATACTTGTATTTATTTAAAAAAGCTGACATATATTTTTTATTGAATATGAAGTCAATGAACATCAAAAGCGCTTACTAAAGTAATCGCATAAGAGAATAAAGTATTTGTTAACCTAAAATTTGTTTGTGAACCAAAAGCAATACACTACTAACGGGTGATCCAAACAGAACTCCTCTTTTCAATAGCCCTTTTTCGACAGATCACGCGTGTGTCGTCCAAGCTGTCACGTTGTTTTTGTTCAGTATGGTTTGTAATTTCATCATTGAAGAGTACGCAGTGAAGAAAATTGGTAGCAGCCCTAGCTGAGAGTGTACATGGAGACCGTGGATAGTGAATTCGACACCGTTCACAGCAACTCGGACTGTCGTATGGAATGACTTGGCGAATTTACGTCGAGATCTGAAATTGAAAGCGAGAAATATATATCCTGAATAAGAAATGAAGCCGTTCGACCTTCCCAAGCGACATCACCTCGCTCTATAGGCTCTTGAAAAGTTCCAACAAGACCCGAGGGTTTCGAGCCAAATTTTGTTCACCGATGAGGCCTATTTCTGGCTCAATGGCACGTAAACAAGCAAAATTGCAGCATTTGTTACGAAGACCAACCTAAAGAGATTCAAGAGCTATCATTTCATCCAAAAAACACAACGGTTCGATGTGGCTTGTGGGCCGGTGGAATAGTCGGTTTAAATTTCTTCGAGAATGATGCCGGTAGTAACGCAACCATCAATCGCGACCGCTACACACCATGATAACCGACTATTTGATAACTGAAATATAAGCTCGTAATCTCATCGACAGACACCGCCACTTACCACACGTCGTATCAGTAAATAGATTTATTGAGGGCCGGTCGATTGGCAACAAGATCATATGATATCACACCGTTGGACTTTTTCCTGTTGTACAGTCTAAAGTCTATGCGGATAATTCCTTTTCAATTCAGGTCTTGAAGCAAAACATCACACGTGTCATTTGCCGGTAACCAATCGATATGCTCGAACGAGTCATTGAAAATTGGACACAACAATGGACCATCTAAGATGTAGCGCGACCAATATTTGACAGAGATATTCTCCAAAAAATAAATGCCAAAGAGTGTTCTTTCGAACCTCGAAATGGATCACCCTATATACAAAAAAAAATGATATAAAAAAAGTTGAGAAAGTATGCAAGTACCGTAAGCTATACAATTTCACACCTACGATAAATGCTTAGGTAAATAAAATCAATAAGTTATTTTACGATTATCCAGCGAATCTTAATAAATATGTACGAATAAATTTTGTAAAATGATTAAAAAATAAGAAAACACTTTACCGGTTGCACCAAAGCTAAAATACTCTTCACAAATTAAAACATTTTCCTTGATGAACTTGATCGGTCAGTTTGTGTGTCCTATAATAATCCGATCTGAACAATTTGTGAAAAGATTATAACGTGGCCTTGGGAATATTGCATGCCAAATTCTGTGCTGATAAAAGATCTTGATTTTGATCGAACAATTTGTATGACAGCTATGTACTCGTATATGCTACAGAAGTCCGATCTGAACAATTCTTCTTAGATTATACCCTTATTTTCAAATTTCGTGAAGATATCTCGTCAAAAGAAAAATTTTCATACAAGAACTTGATTCGGGTCATACAGTTCGTATGGTTCCGAGCAGCTTCTTAGAAAAAAAGGACGTGTGCAAAATTTCAGATCGATATTTCAAAAACTAAAAGACTAGTTCACGTATATACAGACAAACCCAGAGACGTGGCCAAATATACACATATTTTTTTTATAGGGTATCTGAAGGTTTCTTCGGAGTATAACAGACTTCGTGGAAAATTTAATATATTCTGTTAACATTCTAGGGTATAATGAATGCAAAGCGGAAACACCATCCGGTATCGCACAAAGTAAAATGTTTAAAATATCAGAACTTTACTTCGTATGTTAATAATTTATAATTGCTGTGATAAGCTATTTTGAACTAAACGTGAAATAAATGCTTAAGTCAGCTTTGAAAACTTCTACTAAAATGACCCGAAAAATTCTTTTGTCTGAGGCTGCCTAAACAAATACTGAGATACATTCAATAGCCTACATAGTGAACTAGTGCTACTGGGAGCGAGTGGAAATTAGTGAACCCCGATGTTCACGCTTAATGGCCTCATATTGATGACAGCCGAACTTACAAGTTTAGACAACTGATATGCTTGTATTCACGTATTCACTGTTCAATAAAAAAACGAATTCTTATCACCTTGAAACTCATCACAAACCGATATTGAGGGGTAGATACTTCCGGCTATCATCAGTTTGACCAAATTCGGACATTTTTCGCTATCTTAAAAAGTTGGTCAGCTTAAAAAATATACAAGTATGCGGCGTAGTAGTAAGAATGCTTTAAAACAAAATGAGATCGGAACTAAAAAAATTTCCTGCAGGGTACATCATCGCATGTGTATGTATACACATACATATATGTATATGTATAACTGTATACACAAATTGATAGTGCTTCGGAGAATTGAAGTTAAATTAATTTGATAACTTCTTATCAACAATTGCGAGAATGTGAATTCCATAAGTATGAACAAGTAAATCACTTCACAATAATACATGCCACGTTGAACCCTTCTCTCTACTATATTTATGCCTCTAATCATCATGCCGCGACAATAACATTGCAAAGAGTATTTGAGATACTATTTATTTCCCAACCTTTGCTTTGAAAATCCTTCCGACGGCATTAGTTTATTCTTGTTTCACTTGGGAGTGGCCAGAAACGATTATTTTACATATGGCTCAAGCAGCTCACGACTTTCGGTCTTAGATAAAGTATCCTCTGAGTAGCCAAAAAACAAGCGTTTGAACGCGAGCTAAAGTGAGAAGGCGAAACATCCCTTCCCAGGGTTGTGCGTTGGGTTTGGGATTCACCACATCCAAAAACACTCTGAAGGAAAAGAACAAATCAGCCTCGGTTGAGAGACTCCCCTTTAGACCTTATGTGAAAAAAAGCCCACCTTCAGCTAACTGATTGGACCAAATCTTCGTCGATTTCAAAGCTGTTTTTTACAGTGCGAAAAAGATCTGTTTTTATGCCACTATGTCTGACAAAATCTGATGAGTCGACGTTACAAGTTTCCGGGAGAAAGGTACTGCGGAAGATTTATGGTCCTTTACGCATTGGCAACGGCGAATACCGCAGTCGATGGAACGATGAGCTGTACGAGATGAAAACACTCCAACTCTTAGGGTATTGGATGCAGTAGACGCCGGAGAAGCAGAGGAAGCGAAAGACATCGACACCATTGTAAAGATCAGATGCAGAAAGAATCTTGGAATCTCTTTCACACCAAGAAGCTGTTGGAACCACTATGGCATATGTATAGCTGCCATACAAACCGAACGATCAGAATCAAGTGTTTGTATAGACCATTTTTCCACATGAGGAGATATTTTAACGAAATTTTCATGAATTTATATTGTTCAAGGCAATGAAGCAATCTCCGAAGAAATTGTTCAAGTCCGAGCACAATAGCACTGGCGTACAAACTGACGGATCACAGTTCTTGTTAGGGATGTTTTGCAATTGTGGAGGGTATTACAGCTTCGATGAACCGATGTTAACGTGTTTTTTACAATTATTACTACGAATTAAAACTATTACTGCGTTTCAGAAAAAATAAAGATTTTGAAGCACGTTTCAACCACACCTTCTCAGAATTAAGAGCATTGAACAAGCATGAACCATTTACACCCACTGAGGGTATAGGAAATTTGAAAAATTCGAAAATTATTCAATAGACGATAAGTGCAAATATCTATGTGGTATATATAGTGTTTATTTTCTTTGTATACTTACATTGTGAATAATTGATTTCCTATTACAGGCAACGGCAAATAAATCACAGCAAAATACAAAGAACTGAGCTGCTTACTCGCTACGTCAATTACGTCAATTCAATTACACAAAAACTAACTTTGAAAACTATACACACACAAACACAATTATTAAGGCAAATTTCTGTGAAAAAAAACACAATTTAACATAGTGCGGTTTTCAGCACAATTATTACTTAAAACATCAGTAGCACTTGTTTCTTGTAGGAAAGTATAGGGAAACTTTATTGAACTTGCAGAAGCGTACGCAAATCTCACAGACTGAAGAAACTGAAGTTACACTTTTTTAAAAGTATGTATGTATGAATATATTAATGTACGAATTCTGCCTTCCGGTCCAGCAATTGCTGCGAACCGCAATTTTGGCTGCTGCGAATATTTTATGAAAAAATTATGTGGACACTTTTGGTTCATGCAAAGACGGACAAAACTTCCCGAACAGGTATTTTTGCGCAATCAAAACGCTTTTGACTTTTCTATTGCAGACATACATATTTACATGTGTAAACACATGATGAACTAAACGGCAGATTAATATTGCCGCAGACGCATTGAAAGTGACAGTTACTGTCACCGGTTTTCAATTTATTGTTTGTTTTTTTTTTATGCACAAAAGTAGGTAAGTGGCGACATGGCAGGCGGATCAGTGATAGTAATCTCGTCACAAACTTCACTCAGCACTTCAACTCTGCACAATCTTTTTAAATTATTTTTCACTTTTTTATTTTCAAAATTTTTCTTCATTCATTAAACCACAGATGTACTTATGTATGTATGTATGCTTGAATATAAGTAGTACATTGTGGCAAATATCAAAGATGAAAGTAAAGATCGGCTGAGTAACGCGCGTTGGCAGCCACACTGATTTCGTTGGTTGATGCTGCCGTTGCCACTTGACGGTTGACGATTAACAGCACCGCGCGCCTGCGCTCAACCAATCCGGCACGGCGCGCTATGGATCAACCAGTTTCGCGGTCGTCAATGCAACGCACTCGCGCGCGCAGTGACTTCTTACACACATACACAAAAACAAAAACACTTTCACGTTCACTTTTCAATCAACGCTCATCAATAATACAACACAATTAATTGCAACAATTGCAATGTTAATGCGATCACTTATTTTCCAATTCGCAATTAAAACGCACCAATAATTCATGAAAATACACAATTTTGCTTCAAAATCAGTATGAATCCGTAAGATAAACAGAATTAACGCGCGGCTACTCGATAAGCGCGCCGTTTCGTGCGCTGTTCGCCGTCCGTTGCAAGACTGAAGTGCGATCCGTAAGAAAACTGTAACTGAAAGTACACAACGGCGACGCAAACGCCGCGCCATTCACCGCTCACCGCCGTTTGTCCTATATGCCTTTTGCCTACGCTCCGCGCTGTTAAGGCAACCGACGTTCGTTCGCAATGTTAATGACGATTGCAAATACACAAACAAAAGAAACTCTATCAGCAACAACACCAACGCTTGCAATACCAACAACCATGAGACGATGGAGACGACAGCGACCGCGTTGCTTGAGAAGCTTCATTGTTTTCGCTTAGCGCTGGAAATGTTATTATATTTCACCCGATTGTTGTTGTGGACTTGAGTCTGATCGCGCTTGCCATTGCGTTCGGTGAATAGACGAGGCAGCGTTTGGCCGCTCGATAGCCACTCATTCTTATTGCGAGCGCTTGGTGTTGGTGATTAAGACGGCGGCGCCGATGACGCTAACAATGCGTTCAACTTCATCGGCGCGCCGTTTTGAGTGATTGTCGAGCGCGGCGTGCTGTTTGCTGTATCGTGAAAAAGTAATAATCAACAGAAAACGTTAACAAGTCGACATACATACCCTACGAATTCATACGCTCACACGCATTTGTTGAGCTCACATGCGCTCACCATTAAAATCATATTAATCGCTTTGAGCAAAAGTTCCATAAGAATTGAAAAAATTTGAACTTAAAGAAGTTAACAATGGTAAAAAAGCTCTCATCCGGTGAATTGTTTATTCCAAAATGAGACTTTTTTATCTGATTCAAAGAAAGTATATAGTATTTGTACAAAAAATATGACGCCTAGTAGTAGTAAGTAGATTTAAGTTGTGCTATCAAACAATTGTTCACAGTATCGAAGGTGCGGTAATTTTTTCTTCAAATACGCATGCCTATAAAGAAAGTTTCACACTTTTGAGTCCGGTCTTCAATTTCACTTAGTCGTGATTATAGTATTGCTTTAAATTAACGCTTCCGCACCTACCTGTAGAAGAAAGTACTATTTAGATTAGGATGAACCTACTAAGATTAAAAATCGAGTATAAATCAGGGTAAATGCCCCAACTTTTTTCGATTGCTTCACTTTTGTAAAGTGGAGCAATCTAGGCTATGTTATTCTTTTATCTCTTGTCTTTGAATGACTGAACATAGATCTTAATTAATTCTAAATCCATTCATTTCGAGGTTTCCTACTTTTTCAAAGAAAAAAATACAGAAACTTCAAATTTAATGGGAAATGTTTATTATCATTCGAAAGAACATTTCTGCTTTTATATTTTTTGAGGATTATCTCTTTTAAATGTGAGCCGCGGTTACGTCTCATATGGTCTCTTGAATCACTTCAGGTAGCTCTGCGGCAATTTTGCTTATTTTTATACCCATTTAGCCAGAAATGGGCTATATCGCTGAACAAAATTTGGCTTTGTCAGTCCGAGTTGCTACGAATGCCGCCAAATCGAGTATTGTAGTTTGCGTACACCCTGAGCTATAACTGACCAAAGATCTTATTTCTGTAGCAATGTAAATGTGATTACTGTATTATGTTGTATTGTTACCTTATTTTCATGTTACTTGAATAAGCCATCCTGTTGTACTTTTGAATTTGTATCATACCTTATTTTAATGTTACTCGAATAAGCAACCCTGATGTAATTTTTAAACTTGTAACTGGCGACATGAAAGTGAGAAAAAATAAAGAAGAGTCAGTTCGGATGCAACCACGAAACGAATCGGTCTTCCTACATTTCTAAGTAAGAAATACTTTGTTTATAATTGGTAATCTAAAAGGGGAGAGAAATCTGTAAATTTAGAGGCAGCCCTAGGCGGACATAAAAGTTTGAAGTTAAAGAGAAGCATTACGACGAAAATTGTTGTCAAACCCAAGAAGAGCTCACAGGATATTTGGGAGTGACTCAGGCAGCCATTCCAGCACATTTAAATCAAGAAAATTAGGTGCTATAGGAATTAAAACCATGAGACGTTGAAAAATGGTTCCACTACGACAACCGTAAATGTAAAAAATCATATGTGAAACCTCGGAGGGTTGCTCCAATCAATAGCAAAGCCGAATATCCTAGATACAAAGATAAACCATCGTATTTGGTGGGGTCAGAAGTACCCGTTGTATTAAGAGTTTCTAAAAGCGATACCGACAACAATTCATCAAACTAATGCGAGTGAAGCTCGGCCTCATGTTGCAAGACCGGTTAAAAACCATTTAGGAAACAGCGGCAGGGAAGTTTTGCCACACACGCTTTGATATAATTGACCAGTTTGAAAGCAATACTCTTCAAATTTATCCAAATTTAGGGAAAATTGACTAGATAAACATATTAATATAATTTGCCATTTCTTTACTTCCATCTTGTACCCTAAATGTAGTACGAACTCAAAAAATCTAATCCAGGAGTGCAGTGGACTAATTCCGTACTTTAGATTTCCATCGATAGGATGAAATTTTACGCTGTTATAATCTTTGACTTTAACAAAGTCAGTTTGGGTTCCATGGCATATTTGACATTTTTGATTTGATTTTGTAACGGTTAAAACATTCAAAACTTTTCCATCTATAACAGTTAAAAACACTCTGAACGTTATTTCGATTATCTTACCAGCTTCGATTTCAACACGTAAGTTTTCATGCTCTTGAATTTGTTTATTTAAGTCAGCAGCTTCTCTTGTTATCACTTCCTTAGTTTCACTCGTGTATTCTCTAAAATCTTGTGGACTGCGGAAAACAATTATTCCAAATGGGGGCTCCCGCGCTACTCAAGAGTCTCAAGGGAATCACTGTTGTGGCCAAAAGACATGCATCAGCATTTCGTGATGTACTTTGATCAAGGAAAGATTGCTAATATTGAGATTGACCAAAGCTGCTGTCAAAACCGGAGCTAAATATCATTTCCGTTGATATGAAGTTACCCGTAATGTCGCAAATACTTCCTTTTGCATATCTATAATTCTTTTAGCCGTATGGTTTAAAAGCATTTGTAAAGGAACCTTTGCACATTTGTCATCTACAAGTACACCATCGGGTCTGCACTTACTTTTTATTGCTAATATATTATCATAGGGTGGATAAATATTAGCATTACGTTCCTTGCTAGAAGTTCGGATGGAACAGTATTGGCTCTTCGAAAAATTGTTTTCGAGAAGAAATGCTAACGCTTCCTCATCAGACATTACAATAGGTGCTTTTACATCATCGACATATAGCTTCCTAATCTTGGATGGTCTTGAAAACAACTGCCAAATCTACTTGTCCTTCTTTTCGAGCCGAAATTGATGCTGCTTGAACTAACAGATTTGTTTCATTGTGTTCTGATATCGAGAGGTCTTCTCTTACTTCGTTTAGATTTCTCAGAGTACTTAAGTTGCGAGAGCGTCGTCAGTTAGTGATTACCAATTTTTTCATCTGGGCTTAGTTCTACTGTGCATTGAGTCTTTGTGGGAAAGCGTTTTTCTAAATTTTATTTGCCTGTTTATTACAGTTTCTGAACAAAGCAGCCAGAATATTTAATTTTAAAATCATCTAATCTCTATGATACTTTTCCCACTTTGCAGACCCAAATTATTGTAAGCATGCGTGTTTTTTTTTGTTAAATACTTATAGCATTCATCTGAAATGTTTATCGGCTCCCACATTTTTGTATAAAATAATTTATTAGTGCGTCCTTATTTTTTCCTTTCTTCTGCTTGGTCAACCAAATATCAAAAACTGCTGAATTCTGTAAACAAATGACGACTGAAAAAAAAATTTACTCAAAAACCGCAAATCGAGATAAACATTTTCAAAAACTAAACACTTCAAAGTAATTTTGGTTTTTAATCTTATGCTTAACACTCCTAAACAAAATGTGTTAAGCTTACTCAAACTTAAAAAGTAAAATAAATTCCAAAATGTTAAAGACTTTTGGAAAAAGTTATTTTATTTTTTAGAGTATCCAACTTTTGAGTATTATATTTTACAAAATTAATAAACTTACCATCACCTTCGTGTTCCATTTAAACTTTTATTTAACACGCTTTGTTTTCAGCTTTAACAAGCAATTGAAGTAAGCACTATAAAACACCGAACGCAATTATGTTTACAAATGAAGCAAACAAATTCAACTTCGATGACTCACCGAATAAAGGTGCATTGCATATTACAACAACAAAATTCATTTTTGGTTGTTTTGGAGCGTTGACTACTAGATTTCAGAAACAACAACATATTTCGGGACTGCAAACATTTTGACTTTTGGCCAACGAAATGAAATTTCCGACCATAGTGACACGCCTTATAGCCCAGACCTTTCCCTTTCTGAGGCCATTTTTTCAGTTAATGCAGAACGTTCTCTCTGGAATACGGTTCACATGAGAACAATAATACAAAAAATTCGATTAATTCATTCTATAAATCAAATATAATAATTTCTTAACTATGCTTAGTATACTAATAATAATTCTTTAGTTTACCCCACACAATTTTTTTATAACTACACATACTATATTATTTTTTTCAATTAAACTCTAGAGTTTTGGAAATTCTTTGGGATTCTGTCTAATTATTTAGTACTTTAAAGTAGATTCATCACAATATATTTAGATTTACATAGGTGACAAATAAAACTTAAAACAAACATTAAAATATTCTTTCCTTTCATCGCAGGCATACTCGAACCTATTTTGTACTTTAATGAGATGCAAAGTAATCAACCTCACACATTTTATGACAATAAATGTAGTTTTCTTTTGTTCAAAATACTATTTTAATCTTAACTAAGCTGCTTTCTAGAGCGTGGGAAAACCTTAATTTATTGCAGTAATCATTAAGCTTTATTGTTGAATTGGGAAATGTATGTTGGGTAGATATCATACTTTTAACGGTAATAATTCTTGCTTATAACGTTTTTAAGTGTGGTTTATGTTCAAAAAAATACGCCACATCTATGAAATTCATCTCAAGGGTAACAGTTTTAGAGACATTAAAATTTAATAACTATAAATCCAGTTAAGGCTTAGAGTGACCTAGAGGGAAAACTGCAAGAAAGCTTTACAATCAAAAAATTCAAAACAAGAAGAAACGTTAAGTTCGACTGCACTGAAACTGTAATACCATTCACAACAGGTGTATAGTTTATAGAATAAAAGGCTGTAAAAGATATTTATCTTAATCTTGATATTTCAGTTTGAATGACTATATTAAATCATATAGTGGTGGTACGATCTGAACAATATGTTCCGAGATTGTAGCGTTGCTTTCAGTAATAATCGCAGCCAAACTTTGTGAGAATATCGTGTAAAATAATAAAGTTTACAAAAACTATATGCTACAGCCAGACAAAGTTTGAGATATCTTAAGTTATCTACGTAATTTGTAGTACGCTAAAAACGCTTTGCTCATCTAGGAGGGTCTGGTTATCCATTTTACGGAGTTTATGGGTAACGCAATGGACCAATAACCGTTCAAGGGTGACTAATCGATTAGGATCAATCGTACGACCTATACTAACCTTCTCAGGTCCTTCTCCACCTGGTATTTCCAATGGAGTGAAGGTATTCCTCTTACTCTGCTTTCCCGGCAGGTACTCTCAGAGCTGGATTGTTTTCATCAATTTGTACGACATGACCTAGCCAGCATAGCCGCTGAACTATGTTTGTGTCGTCGTGTATCTCGTACAGCTCATGGTTCCATCGAATGCGATTTTCATCGTGGCGAACGCGCAAAGAACCATAAATCACCGCAAAACCGTTCTCTCGAAAACTTGTAACGCCGACTTATCAGATGTTATCATCGTCCATGCCTCTGCAACATATAGCAAGACGGAGATGATGAGTGACTTGTAGAATTTGATCTTTGTTTGTCGAGAGATGACTTTACTTCTAAATGGTCTACTCAGTCCAAAGTAGCACCTGTTGATAAGAGTTATTTGGCGTTGGACTCAGCTTATAGTTCATACATATTAAGTCATTGTAATTAATATTCAATTTCATTATATGAACTTTTATATTATGTATATGAATCCGTTGGTGAGGCATCATCTTGAAGGGAATGGAATCGAAATGCAAAGCTGATTAATGTCATGTCAAAGAAAGATTAACTTAATTGTCAGAGGATAGTGAATTTGAAAATCAAACATCTATACATAGTTGTCTTCCTCGATATGCTTTGCAAGAACTTATTTAATGGAAACAGCTTCTCAATGTGGACATTCTTCAAAACTCTACACTTACCCCTACACTATCATTCAGCATAGTTAGCATTTCAGAAATTTACGCAGCGTTTTCTATGCTCATTCATGTCCGTCGTGGTTTTCTTTTTGAAACGTAAGAAATCTTCCGAAAACATTATTGCTCTATACTTTCAATAATATTTTTATATTTTTCGAATTTTACTTATGACTATACTAATAGTGGATTTCTATGGAATTTATATATATATATGCATAAATATTATAAATGCCCATACGAAGCATAATTACAGAACATTTCGATAGTGACACCTTTTTTGTGGAAATTCATATACATACATATACGTTTAATCCGAGATATTAATAAGTCGGACAGAAGTTTAAGGAACCCTTTACTTATTTTTGAATGTAAAAATATTATAACCATACATATGTATGGACAATGTACATACCTGTTGACTTTGTTAATCGTTAACTCAACATTTTGCACAGATATTCGCTGATATGTAAATAAATTTGAGCGCGTATATGCGTACATGTACATATGTATAATTGTTCCGTTAACTCTAAGATAAAGCGACCAGCAAATAGCCATCAGCAGTTTTTAACAAAATATAAACTGACCGCAAAAATTCCCTCATTTAAATTTGTGCACGAAATGTGGGCGCGTGAATCATTGTCTTTCAAGGCAGTACAAGAATTGAATTCGAAAGCTTCCAATCACGCATGCGCCAATTTTGCGGCTCTTGTTTGTGTTTTTTTTTTTCAAAATGGCCTTTGCTTGCTTTTCAAACTAAACCAATCTTTTTAACAATTTTTGCCAAAATAACTCATATAAAATATGTTCTTTAAATATCGACTTCTTATCATTTCATTTATTCATAAACATCAATAAATACAGATCAATACGTGTCACGCTCTTAACATAACTCAGCTCTATTGTTGACCATGTTCATCAGCATAAGCATCACCAAAACCGGTTTCAATTTCCACTGCGTTATTTCTGGTATTTCCGCCTTTTCGTCGCTTCAGCTTCCTACAATTTACTTATCTTGCGACTTTTTTGCATTTCTTCCAATTTTCTACTTTTTCCAAACACTGGCTTAGTCATGGCCAATTCTGGTTTTCGTTGATCTTCGTTCATTGTTTATTTTGTTTGTTGATTGATTTCATTAGCTCGCCCGAATTGCATACCTGTCTAGGCGACTGGTCAATCGGTGGTTGTTGAGAATGCAGGTAATTGGTCTACACTCAAGGCGAAATTTCTTCACTTCGTAATTGAAGTGTGGCATGAGTAAGTTGTGCCTATGTAAGTCGAAATTTGTATTGAGCTCAACACGTTTGGTTGTTAACAGCCTCTTATTAATGGGCGTGTCGTGCTCAGCTGGTAGCAAAAGCACGAACACGTCAATTGGCATTCCTGAACGTGCGAATTCGTATCACTTTCCAAATGATGGATGTAATTGACGCATAAAGAATAATAAAAAATTGCGAACAATTCTTGTACCAGTTTTTAAAAATGCTCCCTGTGGCATATTGGTATATTTTCACAACAGTATATGTACGTTTACATATACATTTTATAGAGACCGCTGACGTACACCGACAACTTTGCCATTAATTCTGCTTTCTCTAGACTGGATAAGGAAGGGAAGCAAATGGTAGTAAAAGAGAGCATCCTGGCATCAAACAAACAGTCGACAGTCATAACTTCGAAGTCGTAGATAAATTCGTCTATCTTTAAACCAGTATTAACACTAACAACAGCGTCCCCCTCGAAATCCAACGCAGAAAAACTCTTGCCAACAGGTGCTACTTCGGACTGGGGAATCTCTCGATGAACAAAAACCGAAATCTACGACTCACTCTTCATCCCTGTCCTGCCATATGGCGTAGAAGTATGGACGATAACAACATCTGATGAGTCGGCGTTACGAGTTTTCGAGAAAAAGATTCTGCGAAAAATTTATGGTTCTGATGGCGTCATATCCATTGGCATAGTTCCGCGAATTAAGAGACAGCGGCTAGGCTGCCGAGATCATGTCGTCCGAATGGATGAAAACACTCCAGTTCTAAGAGTATTCGACGTAGTACCTGCTGGGGGAAGCAGAGGCTGACCTCCACTCCGTTGGAAAGACCAGGTGAAGAAGAACCTGGCTACACTCGTAATCTCCAATTGGCGCCAAACAGCGAAAATGAAGAACGACTGGTGCGCTGATGTAAAAACCTCTATAAGCATGTAAGTGGTGTCTACGCAAATAAAGAAGAAGTGTTTGAAATTATATATCAAACTGTTTGATTTGTAAGATCAAACTTAAACTCAACAAAGATTTTAGTAATCCTTACCACTGGTGGGGGGAATTAAAAAACGTCTTTAGTCGAGCTGAGAATATTTCATTCTAGTTTTATTTATAAATTTGGAAACCTTATATACTATTTTTCAAAGTATCCTAAATAACTTATTTTTAAATAACTTAATATATGTGTATGTGTGTGTGTTCATATGTATGCAGCACATTGTTTATGATACTTGGTAGTGTATTGTTTTCTAGTGCATATGTTATGTGACTTGGATTTGTTTTTACTGTGAGTACATTTACAACAGTTGTTTAAAATGTATTGTAAGAACCCATGGGTCATCATATGCAAACATCTATCTTTAGTAATATTTGTGTTATTGTTTGTTGAATGTTATTGTTTTGCATGACAATGCATTTTAAGTATGTTTGTGTATATGTGTGTATGTTCAATATATTTGAACATAAATATCTAATATTAGTGGACTGTATCAATAGTAAGATTTAATAATTGTGAAATATATATGTAAAAAGTTTTTAAATATGTATAATGTTGTTGTCCGTGCTTTGCCGGCAGCGACGAACATGTTCATTTTTGAACATTCTCCCGGGCGACAAAAGTAACTTACAATTTGTGATCGATGTCATGTTCGCCAAACTAAGTGACGTTCACGATGACTACGAGCCTTTCTATGTTGAATTAGTTTATTCATCACAATTTCTGCTAATTCGTTACAACGGTAATCCTGCTGACTTTCATCTTTCAACATCGTACGACGGTGTACCTTTGATGTGACGCTTCTTTTTCGTACCTTAGTATTCTCCTTCTTCTCCCTTCTCTTCTTCGCCTTTCGGTAATTGTTGTATGTGTAGGAATTGGTCGTAGACATCCCATCCGTTTCTTCTTGGCCCTTAGATTCAGTGCTGCTTCTTCCGCTGTCATACCTCCATCTTCAACGATCGGGCCTAGATCCATTGTTGTATCTGTAATAATAAACGCAGCCTCTCTACTTCCTCCGAAGTGAGGACTCTCCCGGGGGAATAAAATACCTGGTAACGTCTTCTCTTCCCGTGGTAGCTCTCCAAGATTCCTTTTGCTCTTTTTGTTTTGTCATTGATTTTACTTTCGTTCATTGAGGAGGTGCTTGCTTTAACCCCCTCTTTAGTTTTTCTTCGTTTCTGCCCGGATCCATGGTTTTGATTAGTTGTCGACTTCTTGTTAGCTACCCATTAAGTCGTGCTCTTCTGTTGTCTCATCAACTTCAACATCTCTTCTGCAAGATATTTCGTCTCATCTTTTGCATTCTCCTCAATTTTAAGAGGAGACATTTTATTGTTCACATCATTTAAATGTGCGTTGCCTCCTCAAAAGTTAATTTCCTGCAGCTTTAACTCCAACACACAATGCAAACTATTCCGCTTCACTTTGCAGACGCGCCAGTTCCGATGGCGAACTAATTGCCATGCTGCGATCCAGGGTCTCGTTAAAGCTGCGCTGTGAGGATCGTAAAAACCGAAATCTCATCCTGCGACAGATTTAACTTGTCACGCAACTCGCGTTTCCCTATTCTCATTGGAAAGCTCTAAGCCCATTGAGTTCCTTTGTCAGCGCTTGCACTCGTTCATTCAAGTTATGTTCTCGTCTGTGGCCGCCTGGAAGCGGGCGGCGTAGGCATTTTCAGTGACTAGTCAATTTTTCACACAACTCTTGCTCGGAAATCGCCAATAAATTGAAACGCTCTTTTTAATTTGAGTTCGCGTTGTTCGGCTTCATCGAGTTGTTGTTGCTTTTGTGAGAGTTTGTTATCAATTTCTAAGCGATACGAATCGAGTGTACGCTTATGTTTCCACATCTTGTGCTTCCAGTTGTGACTCGAGTGCTGCGAAATTTTTCTTGAGCAAAAGCTTGGTAATCGGAGAGACTTGTTTGTGCCTTCTCCATTTCCATTTTGAGCTGTTCGTTAAATTGTTTGCGCACGTTATCATTATATGTGTGCCAGTAATTCCCCAAGCAGTGTTGTAATTTGCACCTGATTCCGTTATCAGTTGATTAACCATTAGCCTGGCATCCCCTTGCAGAGATGATTTTAAATAGCTCATCTTTGCGGAGTCACTTATATCCTTATTATTACGGACAAACTCCTTAAAGAGCTCTTTAAACGGTTGCCATTCTCGGAACTCCCTGAGAATATTTGCAATTCTATTTTTGGTAATTCCAATAATTTTTATTTTTTATTAAGTTGATTTCCTTTTGTTTTTTAATACACGTAAAGTATTAGTGATTTCAACAAAAAGTTCTTCTAATCCTAAAAACATTACGTGGCTTTTTGTACTTCATCGCCATTTGGCGATATCCCCCTCCATGCAGCTCCAATAGAACTTGAGACGGTGTTCGTAATTTTCAATTTCAGTTTCGTCTTTATTATTTATATTTATCTTTGCATCTGCAATTGTAGATTGAATTCTTTTCGATCTTCTTTCAATTGCCTGCTCTATACAAAAACAAAAAAAAACCCCCCCCCCCCCGGGGGGCCAATCATTGTATCTGCGTCTTCTACGCGTAGCTGTCTTCTCAAAAGTGATCCTTTCTACGCGTAGAGATCGCCTTTCCTTTGTACCATGTCGCAGTGTTCGACATTTTCAACTATTTTTTTTAATGAACTGTTCTTATCTTTAAAAAAAATAGTTGGAGGTTATTGTTTTGGTCGCCTGGTTGACCTTGCTGTGCCTCGATTCACAGCCGCTGAATATATAATTTTTTTTTTAATAAACCAGTTTTACACAGCGTTTAGTTTCGTACTACACGGCTTATGTGATATATAAATATGCGGGAATATGAACCCGTCTTACAATTTCTGTATTTAATTTGCCTGTGTAAATAAACAGGGCTTTTACATTGCCTATATATATTCATATATCAATAGGACCTTTACATAAATACATATATTGTCTGTATTTTTTTTTCATACAGGTCTTACTTGCCTGTATTTTCCTTATACAGGTCTTTTCTTTGGCTGAGCCAACAATCGGCTCGAAGGACCAAAATGTTTGAAATTATATATCAAACTGTTTGATTGTAAGATCAAACTTAAACTCAACAAGATTTTTAGTAATCCTTTACATGGTGGGGGGAATTAAAAAAACGTCTTTAGTCGAGCTGAGAATATTTCATTCTAGTTTTATTTATAAATTTGGAAACCTTATATACTATTTTTTCAAAGTATCCTAAATAACTTAATATATGTGTATGTGTGTGTGTTCATATGTATGCAGCACATTGTTTATGCTACTTGGTAGTGTATTGTTTTCTAGTGCATATGTTATGTGACCTTGGATTTGTTTTAATGTGAGTACATTTACAAACAGTTGTTAAAATGTATTGTAAGAACCCATGGGTCATCATATGCAAACATCCTATCTTTAGTAATATTTGTGTTATTGTTTGTTGAATGTTATTGTTTTGCATGACAATGCATTTTAAGTATGTTTGTGTATATGTGTGTATGTTCAATATATTTGAACATAAATATCTAATATTAGTGGACTGTATCAATAGTAAGATTTAATAATTGTGAAATATATATGTAAAAGTTTTTAAATATGTATAATGTTGTTGTCCGTGCTTTGCCGGCAGCGACGAACATGTTCATTTTTTGAACAAGAAGGATCCTGTATTTTACGATAAATAATATTACTTGAATTTCTAATACGGAAATTAAGATATTATTGAACTTTTTTATTTTTCTTTCAGACGTGGCTTTTACTTCCTAATGGTTGGTAAATTTCTTTCCAGTCAGCATACTCTTGACATCCGAGAATCGAAAAAGTCGATGAAAGTGGAGAATTAAACTCCTAGATCGAAGCTTAGACAAACCACATACCGTTGGTTGCTGATGGACGCTGATATCGGACACAGAGAAATTGCTGTTCTTTTCGGGTAAGTACTTTTTCAAAATTATGTTCGATACTTTTAAAAATAATCCATGACACGATTCGTTTTTCAATACATATATTTTTTTTAATTTCAATAAAATAAATATTTTTTATGTATATTTAAGTTCTTTGAATTATTCAACCACCCGATCAGTCCCCGGCAGTCCAGTTTACGTAACCGGATGCCTGTACTCGTACTATCAACTCGACAGCATTTCTAAAAAATATTTTGAGAATATTTTATGCTTATCCCACAATAAAAACTTTGACTTCTGCCACGAGTATTGTACCACTTTCGGCAAGAGGCAAAATCTGGTCACTAGGTATAATTTGCTTCTTTCCTAAGCTAAGTGATAGATTTGTATTAAATATTATTAGGTAACCAAAAGTGATATGATTGACCGATGACTTCTAGTGAGGCTTATATAACGATTATACCGATCTTCGTCTATAGATTTGAACTTATATTGTATATCTGAAAATACGTTATCTCAATGAAACTAAGTAGCTTCAAGAGTTCTGGTAATAAAACGAACTGATTTCCGTCGGTTTTGGTTTATTATAATCTCAAAATATTTTATGTATAAGTATATAGACATATTCTATACTTCTCTTTAAAGCGAGGAAAATTGTCTAATGTGGCAACATGGAAACGTGTCCTTGCGTTGCTAAGGTAAACAAACTCGTATCAAAACAAAGAGTGAATAATTACATGGTCAAAAGGAATCAAAGAAGTTGCCAACAGCTGGGCATTAGGTCATTACGAAAATACTCTCAAGTGGATAACATTTGATAATTTTTTTACAGCTTAAAAAGCATGTCCGTCAACGCCAAATGGCTACAAGTCATCGTAGACGAAGACGAGCCACGACCACGTCTAAACACCGTCACCAGCTGCATGACATTGTGCGATATAAAATGCGACAATTATGTGCGACTGATAGCGGCAGACATCGCATTGGAGGATGAGCCCACGGCGACCTTGAAAATCTTTCGTGGCACTACGCTGCATACGGAGTTGAAGCTCAACGGTATACCAGCTGCTGTACAAAGCTTCTACAGCGACGAGTCGGAGCCAAAAACTCCAAGTAAGTTTATTTAGTTCACTTACGCAGTTTGAAACAAGCAAAGTAAATTATTTTTATGTATATACATATGTGCTCGAAGTTATTGCTGTGGCCATCGCGGAATCGGTGTTGTTCTTTCGAAATTTGAAACCGTATTTCAAGTACACAGTGCCCGGCTTGGGGGCCGAGGAGTTAGAAAGGGATTTGTGGCTCAAATTACCTACAGTGCGCGTAGAGCAGCAGCCAGCCTTAGTCGAAAGCTTAAGGTCCATTGAGCGCCCAAAGATGTCAAGAAAGTCACAAAAACTAATACAGTTGTCACAAGAAGAACAAAATGTAGAGCTAAATTTATATCTCCAGAAAACCAAATTCTCACATTTAACAATATTTTTCAGGAGTTCATTTTGAAATATGCAGATGCGACGGTAATGCGTCACCCGAATATTGTAGCACTCGGTTGCTTGGAACGTATTTCCAGCGATGTGAATCCACCCTCACATTTGGTTATTGCCACCGATAACGGTGATATATTAGTGTTGGAACCACAAAGTTTCGGCTTAATTTATCAAGCAAAAACCTGTGACTACGAGACCGTGCCTTCTATGATTGCCGTGCATGGCACATACGAGACCGATTTCCGCATTGTAATCGCCACACGCTACGGCGGTGTATATCTACTGCGTAAGTCGGTTAAGGAGGGCCAGGAGATATTTAAAATATCTCATCCATTTACCGGTTTAATGTTGCTGCCAGTGGATCAAACGATAACGGTGTGTGCCATGGATTGTCGTCTCGTTTGTTATTCGAAGAAGGGTAAACAATTGTATGTTAACAAACTTCCCGCGCTGCCGATGTGTATGATACCGATTACACTGCCTCACCTAGGACTCACACTCTGCTGTGTAGCACTGGAAGGTGGTCTGGTGCAATTGTACTTGCAACGTTATTTGGTCAATGAGTTCCACATGGTATCCACAATTGGTGCGATGTGCTTCGGACGCACCGGCCACGAAGATTACGTGCTGAATATGGTTAGTGTTGAGGGTGAGATATTCGTGAAAATTCTAAAAAGGACAGCTGCATTTGATCCCAGTGAGCTGCTTGCACTTAAGGGAAATGTCGAGAGTAAGGCGATGGTTGAAACGATTTTGGAGAAGTCTAAGAAAAGTTCGATATTTGTGGAACAAGCGGCGAGGGAAAAACAAAATGCCAAGAGTAAGTGATTACCCAGTTTTAAAGTGGTTATATTTTGAAGGAAAATTCTTCGGAACCATATCCGACCACGGTATAGCGGTCTAAAAAATATAAAAAAGAAATTATAGAAACGAAGGAGAATTAGCACGAAAAAACGAATCTAAATAAACCGAGCAACACTGCTGGAAGCAAAGAATACTGGAAAGCAGAGTATTGAAGAACCGAACCAACTTACAATAAAAACTTTGAGGCAGTCTAAATGTCAGAGTTTTTGATTAATATCATTACTTACTGAAAATAGTTTTCATTTTTGGAAGAAGCTAATTATTATCTTTACCATTTATTTCATCACAACTTACCGTTATCCTTCTTTATTAACAGCAACTTATGGCGCATTTCAAGCCGAGCTATGGCGCTTACGTTATGTGGCCGCCCGTGCTACTGTCGACGCCATCAACTCATCGGAGAGCACAATTTCTGGTGACATAACTCATGCACCTGTCAAGCTCTCTGCGGAAGTGTGTGGTATTGGACCGGAGTTTCGACTTTATCTAACAATACAGAATATGTCGAGCTACAAGATGGCATCGAACTTAACTGTGCTGCTCCACGCCGATCGCCGTCATTACACCTTAAATAAATCTATGGCCAAGGTGAGAACTGCAGAAATTCTTAAAATACAAATATTACATTATTTACTCCTGCTTACAGCTGCCCAGCATATTGCCTGGAGTGCCGCTGAAGATCGACTTTGAGATTGTAGCGGTATTGGATCCAAATCTTAAGTTACCACCACATACACTGACGATAGAAAATTCACAAATACGCGTTATGCTGCTGAAAGCGCGTCAAACGAAACCGCTGATCGCCGCTGTGATCGCCATGCCGCAATCGGAAGCGAATGTTTGATTTTCATATGCTGATTATGTGTTAGTCGGATAACTCTTGTGCCCAAAAGTATGTTTTAAAAGACGATCTATTCGAATAAAATGTTATGATTGCATAAAGATGCATATATTCCTTTATTAAATAATCATATACTCATACAATTATGGACAAAATAATAGGGTCACTTTTAAAAAGTAAAAAATTTAATTTAACTTTTTGAGATCCTTGAGCGGAAACAATTGAGTGCTTTTAAATGTTTATTTAAGAAAAACTTGTACAATAGGGTTCTTCAAAGTATTACACATCTGAAGCATAACATTTGTTCATCTTTATGGCAATTTGTGGATTTCTTCCTAAAATAACTGCGTCAACTTGACGGCTAAGAATGTATCAATCCAATTTTTGATGCTCTGTTCTGAAGTGAAGTCACTGTTTTCCAAATAGCTTTTAACCGGTCTTGCAACATGAGGCCGTGCCTTGTCTTTCCGGGTGTTTTTCGTCAATCAAATTTGATTAATTGTTGACAATATCGTTCCACATTAAGGGTGGGTTTCCTCGGGTTAAAAACAGCCTTTTTTCAACAATTTTTTTCTCATATAAAAAATTAAATATTATTAAAAATTAGTATTGTCACAAACATACACTATTAACAAGGAAATTTTGAAATTTTTGGAAAAAATATTTTGAACTTCTATATAACTCCTTCAGAGATCATCTAAAGTGAAAAATACGTGTTTTAGTTAAAACCTTAACTTAGAATTTTTTTACAAAAAAAATGAAAATTTCAGTAAAAATTTTGCGACATTTTTTTTTTCCAAATAGTTGTTATCGAAAAAAATTTCATGAAGATTGGTTGAGTAATTCTAGAGAAATCTTGTCATCCGACTTCAAAGATCGAGAAAAACGCATTTAAAGACGGCGCACTTAGCCTAGCTAGCCTCAAGCGTACAAGTTCTCAAGGCTTTATCTCGGAAACTCTTACTCGGATCAAAATTTAGGACACTATTTTAGAGGTGTTATAGAATTTAATAAGATAATAAAAAGGATTTTTCGAACCCGTAAGCCTATGTAACACCTTAATGCTTTCTCCAGGTTTTACCATCTTAGCTCGCCCTTTTGATCTCACCAAATACAGAGCATTTTTCTTGGCGTCGTGAATATTCGGCTTTGCCGTTGATTTGGCTGATTGGACAGGTGTCACATATGACTATTTGCGTTTATGTGTGACTTTAATTCATGTGATACACAATATTCTTGCTTAAATTATGGAGGCAACACTTCTCCAGCCTGCTGAATGGCAGTGACAACATAACACCAGGAGAAGTCGAACTCGATTCCCCAACCGATGATGATGGCCGACCATGAAGAACTTCGAATAACAATTACCCGTCTGAAAAAAAACAAAGCTACGGGGGCCGATGGATTTCCGGCCAACCTATTCAAATACGGTGGCAAACAACTGATAAAGAGCATTCGTTAGGTTCTTTATAGAATATGTTCGAACGAAAGAATGTGCGACGATTGGAATTTAAGTGTGCTCTGCGTAATTCACAAAAAGGAAGACCCCATAATCTGCGCCAACTACCGTGGGGTAAGCCTCAACATCGCATATAAGGTTCTGTCAAACGTAGTACGTAAGAGATTAAAGCCCACCATCAACAAACTGATTGGACCTTATCGCCAAATCTTGGAAAAGACCCATGAAAAGAAGATCGACACACACCACCTCTTCGTCGATTTCAAAGCTTCTTTTGACAGCATCAGCTGTCTTTATGCCGCTATGTCTGAATTTGACATCCTACAAACCTAATACTGCTGTGTAATTTGACGTTGAGCAATATCAAAGACTCCGTCAGGATCACAAAGGACATCTTCGAGCCTGTCGACACAAGGTTTCAGACAAGGCGACTTTTTCAATCTACTGCTGGAGAAAACAATTCGAGCTGTAAAACTGAATAGAGAAGGTACAATCTTCTAAAAGAGTGTACAACTGATGGCGTACACCGATGACATCGATATAACTGGCCATAACAATCGCTCTGTTAGTACTGCTTTCTCCAGGGACGACAAAAACGCGAAGCAAATGGGTCTGGAGTGAACAAAGGCAAGACGAAACAAACAGTTCTCGCATTCGCGACTTGCTTCCCACGTCACTGTTGACAGTCATAACTTCGAAGTTGTAGATAATTCCGTCTATCTTGGAACCGCCATTAACACTAACAGCAATGTCAGCCTCAGAATACAACGCAGAAAAACTGGTGCCGACAGGTGCTACTTCGGACTGAGTAGGCAATTGAGAAGTAAAGTCCTCTCACTACGAACAAAGACTAAATTCTACAAGTCACTTATCATCCCCGTCCTGCTATATGGTGCAGAGGCATGTACTATGACAACAGCTTATGAGTCGACGTTACGTGGTTTAGAAAAAAAAGTACTTCGGTCCTTTCCTCATTGGCTACCCTTGAAATCTCCAATTGGCGACATGCAGCGAAAAGGAAGGACGACGCGCTGTTGTAACTCGGCTATAATCGCCTAAGCGGTGTCTACGCCAGTAAAGAAAGCAAATAATAAATTATGGATTATAACAAATTTAATGGATATCTCACCAAACTCTCTGTTGTGGACGTGATTGTTGACCTCCTCCAGAATTTTCACATTTTATTGACGACAATGCTTACCAACTCCAAATTTCGCTTGCAACAACCGATGATTTATTAAAAAGATAAGATGGGTGATAATTGAAGTCACAAATCCAGAAATTGTAAATCCAAAAGCGTATTAGTATTTATATTAAATATTATATACTTGTATGGACATAATTCAAAGAAACCGGCAGATAAGGCAATCACGCAATAAATACACTGCATTGATTAGGAAAAAATTCTGATTATTCGCACGCAATTTGCAATACCATTGTCGTGGAAACATTTTTTATATAAATATGAACGGTGAGGAGCACGCACCTCAATGTCTAACTGTATTAAGCAAAGAAAGCATTAATTTCTAGCAACATGGTCACGGTATGTTTATTTCATTCGAATTTAATTTTAAATTTTTCAGAGATTCAGGAGTTGTTTAGATAGCTGAAATGTGTTTATTTCTTTCTTGCAGTTTGAGGAAATCATTGAGAAAGCCCGCAACTTCTCCAAGAAACCCACACAGGAGGAGTTTTTGGAATTCTACGGCTATTATAAGCAGGCTACAGTTGGTGATTGCAATACCGATGAGCCAGAGGATCCCGTCCGTAAAGCCTTGTGGAACTCTTGGAAGGAGAAGGCCGGTTTGTCCGTCGAAGATGCAAAGGCTCACTATATAGAAGTGTACAAAAAATACGCACCCAAATATGAATAAATTTTATTTTTAATTGAACACAAACCTCTTCCATTAGTTATTTTTAATCTTCTTTGACTTTTCAAAATATGTGATCAAATCTCTTAATAAATATATGCGATATGCCTCAAAACAGATGACGAAACATTTCAATTATATCAATGAAGGTGTAAAAGGGTGGATGGTTCACTTTCTAGATATCGAATTAGTAATAAATAAAATATGGTTAATTTCGGGAGTAGATGAATATTTTTTACTTACAAGGAACAATTACAGGGAAATACTGCCAGGTGTGGGTAAAACTTTATTTTAAAGAAAGTTGCGTAAAAATTAGTACTCACTTTTGGCATTGCTCAGGTATTCTCACAAGTTTACCGACATATTCGGCATTGGAAAGTTTGACAATAAAATATTTTGACATATGAGCGGTATTTGGGTTGTTTACAGTGACTTAAAATATTCAAATCTTCTTCTCGACCAAAAACTGATTAAATTTTGACGATGAAGCTCCAGCAAGGACCAGTGTTTATCGATGGTGTGGTGAATTCGATCAAGGTTGTAGATCATTCCAAAACGAGTTTCGAGAAGGTCGTTCAAAATCAGTTGTTGTTCCTTAGGTGGACTAGCATACATTTAATATTGCATGAACATTTCAATGTAAAAAAAATGTTTCACGTTGGATCCCACACAATTTGACAATGGCTCCAAAAAATACGGATCGTTTGATCGAGAAAAACTTTAACAAAATACGATAGCGGTACTTCGAATCACGTCTATGATCGTGATAGGTGATGAACGTGGATTTGCGCGTATGAACCCAAAAATAAACAGCAGTCGACTGTATGGGGATTCCAAGACTATCCGAATTCAACAAAAGTTTTTTCGCGCACGAAGCACTTCCAAGCAAATTGTTATCTGTTTTTTTTTTTTTGGAACAACTAGATATATTGCAACCATACCAATAGAACAACGTAGAACAGTATAGTCCTGACTTGGCATTGAACGGCTTCTTTTTATTCCCATTCATAAAAAATAAGCTAAGAGGTCAGCGTTTTTTGACACCTGAAGAAGTTGTTTTGGAGATACCTCAATCAGAACTGCAAAAGTGCTTCGACAATTTGTTCAAACACATTGCAAAAGTATATATTGCAGATCTTAATAATAAGAATATTTTAAAAAACAATTAAGGGGGTATTCTGGTCTAGAAGCATGAATTTCAGGTAATTTTTAAAATTTTTTTACTAGTTATTTGTTAATTTTAGAAGAGTTCAGAAAAAAATTAAAAACTAAAAAAAGTAAAAAATTTCAAAAATTTCAAAAATTATGAGCTGGCGAAGTGTAGGGTCCTTAAAAATTTCCACGTGACCAAACCCATGATTTCAACCCTCCTAGTTATCTGAAACCGAAAAAAAAGATTAATAATCTAGAATAATGTCGCAATGGCCGGAACTACGGAAAAGTGGGAAAAATTTTTTTTCACAAAATGGCGACTGCCTGAAAAAAAAGTTTTTTTTTGATCACTTTTTCTGACTATTTCGATTTTTTTTAAATAATAAAAATAAAAATTTGGGGATGGGGCTAGTTCCAACCATAAACAAGCCTATAAAGAAGACTCTATAAAAATTTCCAATAAATCGGTCCAGTAGAACCTGAGAAATCGTGGGTATCGTTCCGAAAAAGTCAGTTTTGAGAAAAACGCATCAAAAATATGCCTATATCTCCGAAAATAATTTGAATTTGGAAAAATCCTCTTGTACACATATTCTTGAATAGTTGAACTTTAAAAATAAAAAAAAAATAAAAAATCCGATTTTTTTTAATTTCTAGACCAGAATACACTCTTAAGCTTTTTCGATTATTAAAATTTGTTTTTGTTCTCGAATCCCAAAATATTATAATACTCGTAATATAAAAGACAAGCTACTGATATATACGGTGTAAAGTCATTCGGAAATTTAAAATAATTAAATTCGGTATATAGTGGTTACGGTTAGTATTGACCGAGCCAGAGCCAGCCGGTTAGTATTGACTAAGCCAGACGTATCATGATCTTTAAGTTTCCTTAACACACAACTTATATCGAATACATGAGGTCTGTAGAAAATACTGACCCACAATTACCTTTTTTGGCAGCAAGGCATATTATTATCAGAAAAAGGCGTTGTTTCAATGTAATATCTCACATACTGTATTCAAATTGGGTAAAAAAAACAAATGAACTCAAGTACATATGCGATATCTAGGAGAACTGAAGTTATTTTCCGAATTCGTCTATTTTTAGACGTGTGAGTTATATCCTGAGCGCAGTCTTTGTGCAGAGTCTTATCCCAATATCTTTATTAGTGCTTAATTTCTTTACTGTAAAGTGAAAGAATCAGATGGAGCTTAAAATTGTGTTATATACCGAATTTAGTTAAAACTGGTCCAGTATTTCCGGAGGAATAGGATTTCACCTAGGATAGTGACACAGCCATTGCCCAATTTTTACACTGGCACCTACATATAAAGTCACTTCGTACCATCTTATTGTTGGCATTTTATACTTCTGGCATATTTATTTATGAAGGACTTGCGCATGCTATAGTTTTCAACACAACCGTTATACTATTGTTACTATTGTTAACTTTTCAATTTCACCAATAATTCTCACCGTCTGAGGAGGCGCGATATGATTTCTACTGAGAATGTTAGGAAAAAGGACTACTACCGCTTTTAAAAATTTTCAAACCACTGATGCTGCTCCCTACTGTCCCAGTAGAAAATTATCGTTTTGTATCTTAAATTGATTCGCAGTGCATAATCTCAATTATTTTCTATCTTTTATTTTAATTTTCAGCTTTATTATAGTACTTTATAGATTTTCGGTTTAATTTTTTGAGCCATGTATAATTCCGATTTCGTCCATCTACAATACAAACCTTTTGTACCAAGGGAACGAGTGCCAAATTTCAAGACCATATCTCAATGTTTGCCCATCTTATCACTTGTGCAGATAATCGATTTAGATTTTTTAAACTTTGTCTTAAAAATCGGTATCTCGAAACCGGGTTTAGACCCACATCTCAAAGTAGTTCTGAACCTTCCGTAGAATATTTCCTCAATACACTTTCTATATTTAATCTTCTATAAAATGTATTTATGTACATATATTTTAAGTTTATAAATTATATGTTATGTATAAAAGCAACAACTATTAAATACGTTCATGTTTGAAACTAGAAATGTTAGATTATTGTATCATAAAAACTATAACCTGCGGGAGTGTGTTGGCGTGATTAATGAGCGACCACCGTCAAATTTCTAGCTATGTATTTTGCCCAGCTGCATGAATAAACTCTATCAATTAATCAAATCTAAATTCTTATCAGCGATTGATAAGCCGATTTTTATCATTATATTGTATGAATTTATTGTACCGACTGAAAATGCACAATTCTTGCACCTAAACATTAATCTGAATTATGACATGCAATAAAGTATAAAAATAACAAATAGGGAAACACTGGAGTCGGGCGCAACACAACAATAAGTACTCTCGCAATTTGTAGGAACTGAAATTCTATAAAGCATTATTTTATGTAAATAAAGGCATCACTGGTCGATTACTTTTGATGTTTTTTTTGATCGCTAAATCAGACAAGGACTTTCCAGCATACAGGATACTAATCATATAATCATGGCCAGTTCATGGCGACGAAAATTGATCACATACAGCAATATCAAGCGAAAACGGTCGTGGTCGAAGGCCGTTGAATCGTCCCAAGTCGGATTGACGGCCAGGAAGGTTTTGCTGTGTGTTTTGGTGCAGGGTGTAGTGTTCCACCAGGACAACGCCAGACCACACACTTCGTTGATGACTCGTTAGAAACTACGGGAGCTCGTATGGGAGGTTTTATCGCATCCACCATATAGCCCGGACATAGCGCCAAGAGATTACCACCTGTTCCTGTCCATGGCGAACGCTCTTGTTTATGTAAAGTTGAACTACTCGTAAAAGAGGCTTGTCAATTATTCGCAAATAAGGAGCGGGCTTCTACGAGGAAGGTATTATGAAGTTGCCGTCTACATGGAAACAGATTATCGAATGACTATTTATTTTTTTTTAAGTTTTGTAAAAAAGCCTTTACTCTATAATTTACTTTCTCTGCTCCTGAAAATCAGTTTATTGAGTCAGAGCTTTCCTGTAAACGATATTTGATTTAAATTTATTTTGTGGCTACAATATAAATTGATTCTTGAGATCATCGAAATCCTCGATATATGAGCTCGTTGACTAGCTGCTGGGCCGATAATATTGGTTGCTACAATTAAATTGTCTTTCAGTTCCATAATAAGTAGCCTCGTCCTATTGCACATGCTTGGAGGACTTAAATTCCTCAAAACCATAGTTGGGAATTCCAGTTTTTAAAGCCAATTCATAGCAGTCCACAAGCGTTTAATGAATTGGAAAACTCCTCGGAATAATGAACTGGGTTTCCGATATTACAAGGTGTTAAGTTAAGGTGTCAATCGATTTTTATTTTTTTTTCCGGGAACTTTTTGAATAATTTAATCGTTTATTTCGGTGACACTTTCATTCCTGGGTGACACTATTGCCCTAGAACAAAACCAATGAAATTCCTTTTCGTGCAAATTCTCGATGTCAGGGTATACTACATCTATTAAAGCTTCAAAACTATGGACTATTTGGCCTCATCTAGAAGAATATTACAAATACTGCTTAAATTTGGAGTGCGAAAAATTCCTTCCCTAAGTTTAAGCAGTGGTTGTGGAAAATCACCCCCAGTAATTCCATGAGGTTGAGCTCTCATATTCGTCCGTAATTTTATATTTTCAATCGAAGTCCATAAGGGCGACGATATTAAGCAGGCTTTGATGATATCTGCGCGCATACCTCTGTTAATGACAGGAAGAGTCTGTCGTAAATCTCCAGCAAATACAAAAGTTATCCCGCCTATGTGTAGAAAGGAGTTTCTAAGGTCTTTTAATGTTCTGTTCACGGCCTTTATACTTGCTTTACATCTCATGGTGCATCCATCTCACATAATCAGTGAGGCGCCTTACAATTGTTAACTAAGAGGCCCATTTTTGCGGATAGACAATATTGATTGTTGTTCAAGATTTATGGATAACGAAAATTTAAAAGAGGAATTGCTCATTCATTTTTTCATCCTTTAGAAAGGTTACAGCAATTGCTGACGAAGTTACTGCTATCGCTATCTTCTTGATTGTCTTATTTTACCAAATATTAAATTTACAAGAGAGAGAAAAAAGAAATATTGTTTTTGTTATTATTCACGCTATAACTCGCGCTTTTCAGTCTGTTGCAGCTGAGCTAAATGTTAAACAACATCCTCTGTTATAAATAAGTAATGAATTTTTTTTACTTTACGCTCGTAAGACGGTTAAAAAATTAACATTTTCTTAATTTTTTTTTACAAACCATCCTCATTGGATTATCAACAGAGTCGTTCAGGTCATTTATCATATCATTATCATTTAGTCAGCTAGACAAAAACCCCAACTTATTTTTATATATTCTTTAAGATTATTAAAAGTTTGTATTAAAATTCTTGAGAATCTTATTATTTTTTTTTTTGCAGCCAATTTTGATCAGCAGTCATACCTAGGATAAATCCCCTTGACACTTCTTATCAAAACGAGAAAATAGGTGAAATTTGATGATTACCCCGCCCACTTCCCACAATCTAACTAAAAGTGCGATATATCAATAACTAAATGCGACATAGACATTTAATTTTACTTTCGGGATGGTGCAAGAGGACTTTATAGGAATCAGTGGTAAAATTGGATTATGGGCGCCCACCTTTAGCAGAAATTACATATCTCTGGATCTACTCCACCAATTTCAGCCAAATTCTATAGAAATCTTATTATCTTCACATTCTCATGTCATTGTGCGAAAAGGGGCGGAATAGGAATAGATCACGCCTATTACCCTTATAACACAATTTTAAATTCCATCTCACTTTTCAGTATATTTGGTCAAAATGTGTGATGTAAGAGGTGTGCAAGCTGCAAGAATATAAAATGTTCGGTTACAAATGAACTTAGCCCTTCTTCAGTTGTTTCACATAACGTTTTACAAACATTTGAAATAATTCCCACTAATATTTTCCTTCCTTTGGGATATCAAAGAAATTGCTAAGACCACTTTGCAACTGAAACCAAAATAAACCAATAGCGTGGTGCATATGAGCGGTAAATAGTTAACCATTGGGAAGAACGAAGCGTCAGCTCAAGTGTAAAATTGTAACGCAATCAAGCAGTAGTAATTTTTCTGTGACGCCTAATTGTATGCAACACTGGAATGTGTATTCATCATAATATTGTATTATTTATCTGATTGTATATAAATAAAGCACGTCATTATTTTAACGCCGTGCACGGTAGTGATTTACCACACCACTTAAAACTGTTAGGATTTCCCTAACCACACATAATTCATATCAGCCGAAATTCCTTCCCGGCTAGATTAAGAGTTAACACCAAACTCCCCGAAATTTCTTTACCATAAAATAGTATTGACTTTCTCAACGTCATCTAATCAATTTCCACAGATTTTGCCGCAGACTGTCATATATCTTCATTTTATGCATGCTCATTGTTATTTTATTTATTTTTAATTTAAACAGATAGCGTAATCTAGCGATTAGTAGCATTAACTAACAAAACTGGGATATATTCGTAATTTTCGGAGTATAAAAATGCTCGCGAGATTAGTTTAGAGTTAGTTGATTTCTACAACAGTTACGTGAACAACCAACAGCAGCTACAAAATGGTGTCTGTAAGTGGACGCACATAACTATATACTATACATATTTGATATGTTTTACTATTAAAAATTTTCCGCACTTTAGTTCGCAGAAGCAACCGAAAAAGCAAAGAACTTCTCAAAGAAGCCCACCGACGCCGAATTCTTGGAATTCTACGGTCTCTACAAGCAGGCTACTGTTGGTGATGTGAACATTGAGAAGCCAGGCGCTTTGGACTTGAAGAGGAAAGCCATGTGGGACGCATGGAACTCACGCAAGGGTCTGTCAAAGGCTGCCGCCGAGGAGGCCTACGTTCAGGTCTACGAGAAATACGCGCCCATTTACGCTTAAACGTTTCGTATATTATAATTAGATTTCGCTTTGTCAAACACTATTCATATTAATTTATAAATATCGTTAAATTTGATTGCCATGTAATATGGTAATTTGTGAATAAATGTGCATGTAAAATAAATAAAATAAAAGTTTAAGTTGCAAATTATAATATTAGTGAAAGCTATTTTTAGCGTTATATAGGAATTTCTAGCGTTGAATCTGCAATTATATTAACAGCATCAAAACGAGTTGAGCATGAGTAACTAAAAATTACATAGATAACCCTATCCAGCAAAATTTTAACTTTCTTTTAACACCTGAAAATGAATATCAAATTTTGAATGTACTAGAGTCATTAAACATTAATGTGAATAGAAATAATTGACACGTCAAGATTTCTTGTGACATCAAAACATATATTTCTTAAAAGTGCGAACTTTAGCAATATTTAAAAAAATAGAGAAGAATGTCTCGCGCTGTTGAAAACTCTGTTATAACAGCGTAAACAGTGTCTACACCAATAAAGAAGAAAATTTTTTTACAAGGTTCACAAAACATTTTCAGGTGAGCCAACAAATATTCTCACTGAGTTTGGTGAAATTCTCTTTCAGGTATACAAAACTCTTTGGAGATTTTGGTACAGACAGTTCAGCATGTTGTAAGGGTTGTATGTTTGGATACTGATATATATACAAATATCTCCATTTGGGAGAATTTTTCTTTTCTAGAAATACCCACTATATTGACGCCTACATGCAATTTGGGTATTGAGTCTTTCTATAAAAATTTCAATACTTCCAGACAGGACAAGGTTGCCAAGAAGCTTTTGGCCAGAAGGTAACATTGAAGACTCTATAAAGTATAATTTACTCAAATGATTTGGGTGACGAGCTGAGTTTTTGATATATAGATGTGAAATTTTGCACACATTCTTTTCTCCCCAAAAAGCTACTCATTTGTAGAAATCGACGACATCGGAGCTCTGTAGCATTTAGCCGCCACACAAACTGACCTCTCAAAATCAAAGTTTTGTAGGCATAAGCTACCATACAAACTGACTAATCAAAATCATGAAAAAGATATTTTTTTACCACTTATGTTATAAAAAATGCACCTCTGAAAAGTATCATAGCTTCGGTGTAGTCGAAGTCAACAATTTTTTTTTGTTTGATATAATTCTGTCTCTAATGGCATTTCAAACTTATTTTGAGTCATTACAATATCTTTCAACCTTTGGGTTATTTCTGTATATATTTTATACGTACAGGAAATATATTTTCGTCATAAGAAATTTGTTTAATTTTAAATTTAACACATTACAAGGTTATGCTGTGCGCAATCAGCAGCGATGTCACATATGAACTACACTAGTTATCATACTCCTGCAAAATATTGATACCGAGTATAATAGTTTTGTTCACCTAACAGTTATACGCATTACCTAAAACTAAGCGAGATAGATATAGGGTTACATAACCCCAGAAAGTATAATTCTTCATTTAAATTTTATATGGAAGGTATATACATTTTTTTCCTAGGTTTGTACAACTGTTCTTAGTTATGAGGCCAAAAATTAGCGCGATCTGTCAACCAGTGTGTTTACAGCAGTTGTTTATGTTAGTCGACGTCAGTAGGATCAGGATGGCGAGAAAAGTTGAAATACAGGTGACTGTCTGTCTCTCCGTCCATCTGTCCGTCCGTGCAAGCTGTAACTTGAATAAAAATTATGATAACTTGATGAAACTTGGTACACATGCTCCTTGGCAAAAAAAATACGAGTTCATAGATAAACGTAATCGGACCACTGCCACGCCGACATAACGCCATTAACCGAAAACTTATAAATAATGTAATTTGCCAACGGGAATCGCAGTAGTAAGGAGCACCTGTTGGCAAAAAAATTAAAAAGTGGGTGTGGCTCCGCCCCCTAATAAGTTTAATGTGCATATCTCCTAAACCACTAACACTACAACAATCAAATTTGCCCAGCACAAATACTATAAGAACTGACAGTGAAAAATGGATGAAATCGTAAGATAATCCCGCTCACTCAGCATATAACGGTACGGTTAAAACCTACTAAAAGCGTAATAAGTCAATAACTAAATACGCCAAAGACATTAAATTTTATATCCAAGATGGTATAAAAGGTGTTTATGTGAGAAATGGAACGATGGGCGTGGCACCGCTCACTTTTTGGTTAAATCACAAATCTCGCGAGCCGCCCGAAAGATTTTGACTAAACTTGATACCTGGATTGCTTCCCATATTTCGATGTCACAGTGCGAAGATGGGCTACAACCACGACTACATCCTATATAACACATTTTCAGATTTCAGTTGATCCTTTCACTTTCCAGCACACACATCAGGAAGCAATTGATATGACGGGATAAAACTTCACACTAATAATTCTTTTAATATATAGAATTACTATTGTCAGCAAAGGATTCTCTTTAAATTTCAGTTGTATATTCCAAACATTGTCCAATATTTTCGGTCAAAAGTCAACTATAGAGACTGGGGTCCACATAGTCGGTGCCCAGGGACTTCAAAAGTTTTTTTTGGATTTGGGAAATTTTTGGTCATAAAATGTCACACTTTAAAAGTGGGTTGAATCGGGTCAATACTGCCCTGAGCCCTCATATACCTAATATAAAGGTTTTCGAACTTCCGAGTGACTTTATATGGCATATATCGGCCATTATGTAAATTATACCAATGAAAATTACCAAACGTGGTTTACTCATAACAGTTTATCTAAAATTAAAATTGGGATACCTACCCTCAATATAACTAGTTAAGGTCAGGTGTTTGAACATCACGTTATTCCATATGATTAGTCATTGTATGTGAGGTACCTTAATGAAACCCAGGGAGCATTATTTTAGTATGTGGCATGATAATACAAGGGGCTTTCCAAAGTAAACAAAACTAAAAAAAAAGAACAAATGGTTTTTCCGGCAAAATCAAATTATTTTATTCGAAATAGTCTCCTTCTGCTTCAATACAGCTTTTTGCACGGTCCAAAAACATGTCGAACGAGTGTTTTAGCTCGTTGATCGGTGTGGCCGCCAGTATGCCGGAGCAAGCCTTTTGAATAGCCTCTACGTATGCATAGCGCTTTCCTTTCATGAGCAAATACATTTTTTCGAAAAGGAAGAAGTCGCACGGTGCCATATCAGGTGAGTACGGGGAGTGGTTATATAATACAACATATAATGATTTTCGATTTTCTAACAAACCCTATGCCGAATACATCGTAGTATATGAGTTTAAATATATAATACATATAAAATTGTTTAGGTTCCGTGCCTCTAATTATCATTTTACATCTTAAGGTATTTCTCTAACTTTAATGCTTGCAAGTTTCAAGAGTATAAAATCTTCAGTTGCACCCGAACTAACACTTCCTTACTTTTTTATATAATGCATTAATATGTACCCGCTGCCACTGGCTACTTGAACTTTACGAACTATTTACCACCTTAGCACTTCAACTCCACAAAGTGCATTTGATAAATAGATTAAACTGAAAATGTTTATTACTCGAAACGCTGACATTCATACAAATGTATAAAAGTATATTTACAAATACAACTAAGTAGTTGTGTATAATTGTATGAGCTACCTGCCGGCAAAACACACGTAATCCTCGAAAAATTCGCCAGATCAAACGTTTAAAAGCTCAAAATCAGTCGTAAACTACGTAAACACTTACCGACACTACCATTGGCGCACGTAACTGATTATGTGGCCCCCAACAGCGAGCTTTCGAGTGCGTCAACGATGAAGCTTTCAGCACAGCTGATCGCGCCAACCAATTGTTGTTAAATTCAATGAATGCTTGCGCTTCGAATTCAGACTGCAATTCGCCATTCGCGTGGAACGTTGATCGTGTAAGTTTGTTGCATTTAAGTTATAATAAATATACTTGTACGAGTACTTTTTTCGAAATCATACGAGCATAAGAGTCAACGGCGAAAATTATACGCTGAGAATTTTTGATTCGAGTGCAGGGGCTACTTCTATGTTTGTTTGCTTGTGCGGTTGCAATCTTGCGGATGCAATGAAGTGGTTTAAATTGCATTAGTTAAATATATACACAGTTATAAATTCAATAGTGTGACTAATAACTATTTCCCTGGTCTTTTATGAGAGGTTTCATTTACAAATACAATATGTGCAACGGTCAAAATGCAACGCACCTTAAATGAATTGACTAATTGACTAACATGTGTCGTAGCTATTTTGTATTCGAGCATTTAGTAAATATTTAAATTTGCCCGCTTCGACAACTTGCTAATGCGCTCAGCTTTGGTTTATTTTAGAGGCACGAACCTTCGAACCCAAACTTCACGCGACATTTTAGTGTGGTTTGCTGTGCTTAAGTGCGAATTTATGTGTGTTTGTGCTTAATAAGCTTGCTTATCCGTGTTTACCTCCTCTAATTATTCCTGTTTCACATGAACTATGTACTCTGTACTCACGTTCGTTTTCTGCACAGGTTTGAAATGCACACGAGTGTAAAATTCAACTCAATTAACACAATTAAAAAAAAAACAATAATAAAAATTAATTTCTAATTTTGACAAGTCTGCATTGTACCGAAAATGTCCAATTAAACAATTATAACCGCAGAAATAAAGTTTATACTGAAATTTTAACTGAAAATTTAACTCAAATTAACTAAAATTTTAACTGAATTTTTAGCTTAAATTTTAACTGAAAAATTAACTAAAATATTAACTGAAATTTTAACTCAAATTAACTAAAATTTTAACTGAAATAAAGTTTTAATAATTCGTAAATTGATTATGTTTCAAACTTTCAACATTGCAGACATAAAATATTTATTACCTATTGAAGCAGTTGGTAATGCATTCGCATGTCATGTACTCGTAGCTGTGTCTTAATCTTGTTTACTGATTTATCTATTTAGGTATGATGATGTTTAATTGTAGACATTAAATACGTGCGAATGCCGATTCTTAATAAAGCGGGCTACTACAGAGTTTTTAAATACTATTATGAAATAATAAAATGAAATATGTATGTGATAAAATCAGAAACTACGTAATGAAATAAACGCGGAATACTCCGACCTTGTTGATGACATTATCTTACAATAACTTTGTTCGGTTTATACTAAAGGTCATGCGACATTACTTTTTTCAGGTCGCATAAAATTTATTTTAGTGAAATATTTTTTTATACCTTGAAATTAATATACCCTAAATTTGCCATGAAGTTTGTAACACGCTGAGGGAAACATCGGACCTTGTAAGATATATATGTACATATATAATTATATAACCGAGCGGGTTGTTTTACAAGGTGCCAAAAAAAAAATGAAAAATCGTATATGCGGAAAATATTCTTCTTCTTTCTGAAGAGCTTTGCTTAAAAGAATATGGGTCTAAAACCGGCTTCGGTCAGCGATTTTTAAGGCAAAATATAACTTTTAGGGATCTTAAAAGTTTCTTCGTCAGTTTTTTAGACATCCAAATAAGATTTAATACATGGGTGCATTTTGAAATTTTGTTGATCATTTGTCAGTATCGGCCAGCTCGGATTCTTCACGCATGGACTATTTCCAAAATCAACGTTACAATCTCTGATCATATTGTTTAGACACTATAGCATATGTAGTTGTCATACAAAATGAATGATCGTATTCAAGTTCTTGTATGGAAATATTTTTTTTGAAGGTTATCATTTAATGGACAATTGTTTTGTTGAAGAAAATACAATGAAATTCGTCATAATCAGACATCCATCGTCACACTGGTTTTGTCCGGCTATGCACATACATGGGCATGGCAAAAAAGTGTATTTATAATAAATTGCATTCTTAGCGTCAGAAGCAGCAACTTAGAGAAATATTTCTACTAAATTAATAAGTGCGAGTCATTGTAAGGCAGCTGTTAATAATTCACAGTTATCCCATTAGTTTCCATTGAGCCATCGCAAACCTAACGAGGTAATTTGCTTACCATTCTCATTTTGCGTATTGTTTTTAAAAAACTGTCGCAGAAATGCACATATTAACATTGGTTTTGTATGGAAATATTAGTGAAAACATGGATTCATAAAAATTGTCCAATCATGGGAGCTGTCTGTTTAGGAGCGCTGTGCGCAATGGGTAATTTCACTGTACTGCAATATATTTTCATTTGTTAACAATTGTGAATTTCGTACGTGAAAATGGCCAACTTGACTTTTGACCATAATAAAATTTAATACTTAGAGAGAAATATAGAATAACTTTGATGGTCAGGAAATAATATGAGAGAAATATTATCTAAAGAAATGGCGTTTCAAACTAGCGACTAACAGATGAATGGATCAGCTTGACATAATCAAACCTGGTTTTATAAGCAATAAAGCTCTAATTTACCTTATATAATTTATATCAACTGATATGGTGTTCCGAATAAACTATCCTGCTTCTATGGATGAGACTCTAGCCCAACTTACTTTTAGATTTTTAGAAAATGTTGTGATATATGTAGAATAGAAAATGATATATATTCCGTGGCTTTGTAATTATGTTGTAAATTTATTTTATTTTATTTAATGTTGACTTTGTTCTACTTTATTTTACTTTGTTAGAATTATATTATTTTAATTTATTTTGAGTTAGGTAAAATTTATTTTGATTTAATTTTATTTACTTCAGATTTTGATTTGAATTGTAATTTCAATTTTGATTTTTATTTAATTTTGTTTTATTTCGTTTTATTTTATTTTATTTTATTTTATTTTATTTTATTTTATTTTATTTTATTTTATTTTATTTTATTTTATTTTATTTTATTTTATTTTATTTTATTTTATTTTATTTTATTTTATTTTATTTTATTTTATTTTATTTCGTTTTATTTTATTTTATTTTATTTTAGTCGCTTCAAATAATTTTATTTAACTTTACCTACCCTTTCTCAATTTCTGTTATAATATAAACCCAATCTGTATATAAAAGAACTTTGCAGTTTACTAAAACCCAATTAAATTCCTCAATACTCTTCTAAACTCGTTCTTTTTACTTTGTCCCATTTTCTCGGACATCATATACTTTTGTTTACATTGCATTCGTTTGTTAAGGCTCTGCAAATTGTAGAGATTTAACTGTTGCCAAGATATTATATATTTGTTATTTTTATTCTTATCTCTCCAAACAATTAATTTATCACCAAGTACTTGTACCAAAAACCGGTGCCCTATAAAAATCTCTATTGACCTATTACTGCTTTAACGAAAGGTTTGGACAAACCCCGCTTAACAATGAATAACAAAACTTGCAAAACTGTTTTCAATTGGCTCCCAATCCACGCCGGCTGGAAGCAACTATTGCTTGTCATGCAGCTGTAATAAAAATTACAACAAATACTCGTACAATAAGGCAATAAAGCATTAGCACGCCGGTCAGAGTTTTGTTTTCAATTTAATTACACACGTTGCACAGTGTTTGGCTGCTAATGAACGGTGGAAGTTATTATTTTTAAACCGTGAAATTCGCTATAAAACTTTTAAATTTTACTTCTGGATTGATGTTTTATGAAAAAATTATAAAGAATTGAAACAATGTCTGCTACAATACTTATTCAAATGCTTGACTTTTTAAATGAAATTTGGCAAATTTCTTAAGATTATATATGTATTTCATATAAAAATTTAATTTAATTTCTAGTTTGCTTTATATTTATATTATTTTCCTGCTGATGATGCGTATACTATACTTTAATTATATGTAAACTCTTTATTTATGCGAAAGTCCAGTGATCATTGGATGCAAAAAATTCAAACTTCCGGCAATGAGTTAGACATAAGTACAAAATATGAAATACTCAAAGGGGCATACTTCAATAATTAAAATCAGCAGCTAAAGTATTAAAAGCAGTTTTTTGTCTTACAAAACTCATTTAGAAGTGCTCATTAAAAACTTTATTAAAGCTTCGATTTTTTATATTAGATTTCAATGAAGGCGCGTCACAAGCTAAGAAAGCAAAAAAGTAGAAAAACCTGAAATAGAGCGAACATTTACTTTGGCTGCATTGAAGCTATAATACCCTTCACAGGTGCATGCCATATAATGCAAATGTGTAAACAGATCTCTTACTTAATTTGCATCAGCCTCTGAGCTATGATGGCTCGATCTGAACAATTTCTTCGGAGATTGCAACATTGCCTTTGTCAGCAGTCTATGCCAAACTTCGGTAAGATATCTTGTCATTTTTTCACGCAAGCACTTGATTTCGATCGGTCAGTTTATATGACAGCTATATAATATAGTAGTCCGATATCAACATTTCCACCACCACCACCATCTTATTGTGGAGAGAAGAACGTGTGCAAAATTTTAACACGATATTTTAAAGGCTGAGGAACTAGGCGGATATTTAAAACTCTGTAACCGGAAAGAATAAAAAGTTAAACCAGAAATTAAAATTAAAAAAAAAAAACATTAAAAATTCAATAGCATACAAATTGTTTATATGAATTGTTTCCTTCGTATAATTAATCAATTTTTCTCGCTTTCGGCACACTGTGCCACAAAAAACAACTCTAAAGCGCGCTTTACAATTGGACACTTGAATGCCGCACACGAGTAATCAAATTGAATTACTACTTGGAGAAAGTTGTACCGTAACATATAGTTACAAACATTTATATAAACATATATGTGTGCGTGCCTATTTATGCTTACATATTTATGTTTTATGCTGCCACTGTTGGTTGCAAAACAATAGACTTTGAATTAATGGGAAATGCAATGATTTAATAAAAGACAGTCTGTTACCTGCAGACGAAAGTGAAACTAAAAAGTGAAGAGCTAACCAAAAGAAGCAAAATAATTTAATTTTTCCAAGTGCAAACTCAGTTTTTAAATTTATGCAAATGCGTTTTTTGTAATGCCTATTTTATATAACCTCGAAATTTTACATTAAATTATTCGTAGAAAACCAAGAACCTGCACTTTGATTTAAATTTGGGGTTTTTACTTGATTAAAAATTGGTATATTGCGCTTCAAAAATCAGGGTATAAAGTTATTTCTTTGACGATCTGGCAGTCCTTTTTTAGGTCTAAACTTAATTACCTTCTAATTCACACAGCAAAGCGAACCGAATATTATCAATGAAAAAAGCAAACTTTCTATTTATTATTGTTTAATTTTGCGTCTTCTCACAGGGGTTTTCATTTCGCTCTATACTTCGAAACATGTTTGAACGAAGACCTCCTCTAATATACTCATTAAAGTAATTATTTTTTGAGTATTTCTACTTTTAGATAAAAGAACTTTCCACAAATGTCCTTTATTTAATCTGGTTTAACTTAATAATGTCGGAATGTCTGTAACTAAAAAAAATTTTAAAACAATTTTTTCACGAAATGGTAACTACTTTTTTATAGTTTTACAGACATAGATATATCTCTGTAAAATTTTCAGGTAAATCGATCAAGTAGAAAATGAGAAATCATGGGTCTTTTTTTTAAAAAGACATTTTCGAGAAAGACGCATTTAAAGTTTCAGTTCCGGCCAAAAAGTACCGATATCAAAAAAAATTTGAATTTTAAAAAATCATCCTCCAGACATACCTAGAATAGTTGAATTTTAAAAACCGTTCGTATAGTTTCGGCTGCTTTCCTCCTTGTTGTAGCTGGTAACCTTCATCACGTTCCAATTTTCCTTCAGGATTTTATATCCTAATAAGCCGAAGTACATTCTCCGGTTTTACCTTGCGATGTATAATAACCTTTTCCTCGGCCATCGAAAGTTGGCATAGGCGTGCTATGGTCTCCATATATTCTTTCAAAGAGCGCGTCAAGCAACTTCTTGTCTACCGCTTTCCATTTCCCACTGTGATATATCCAAGGGGGTTGCTTGATTACCAAGACTAGATGCCTCATGGCTATCTCGCTGGCCGTCGCTATCGTTCTGGACGTTGAGTGTTTCTCTTGATCGAGTCTGACGTTTGGTCTTACAGCGTCATTATTTTTCTACAGTCGTTTCACTGGCACCGTTTCTTGACTTTCATCGGGTCGCTGCCTTTTGGCCGCAATTCCTTCGTCGAACCGGTTTGCGAAGCTCAGTCCGAAGATGTGAATTGCGGCCTTCATTCATAATATGCTCGGCCGTCATCCATTTTTACGGTAGCCCAAGCCAATCTCTGCTCTTCCTCTTTCATCCTTCGACTTGCGGCTAAGTCTTTCGTTGACTTTCGCCATTGTTTTGTAGGTCGCTTTTGCTTTCAACCCCTCCTTACTGAGTTTTGCCCTCGCCTAGTTTTTATCGCCGACATAGTACCTGTAACTTTTCCCAGAGAGCGCTTTCGAGATCTTCGTCTTCACAGACTGTAGCATCTCCACGTTTCAAAGCGGGTGTGGCAAGTAAACTCACAGTGCCCGCCGGTGATAGCAGCCACTTCTCCCACCGACGTTTGGAGTGGGTTTTTTCGGGGAACTTCTACTCTTAGCGTTTTATATCTACCGCCAGGTACCTCATTAGCAATGGCAGAGGTAGATATACACCTCTTACCCCACTATTATAAGAAAAGCAGAAAAAGGAGAGTGTATATGTATGTACCTCTGCCTTAGTTAGATGCTACCTGCCAAGCTATGATGCTACCAGCAGCGACGTCCACTATCCAGTCGGCACCCGCTAGGAGGATAAAGCTAAGAGAATTTTCGTTGACCCTAGAATTCCATTTTATTTCTTGACAGACAACTGGTGTGGGATACGATGTAAAAAAAAAGTTGTTTTACCGTCAAATGCCTATAATTGTGTCAATCTCACGATAGGTCACATGATCCTTGATGATATCAGCTTGCGTACAGCATAGTTTTCTGAACAACGACTTATTTTGGACGATCATCATGAAATTCGTCTTGGAGTGATATACGACACCGATTGAAATCACCTTACCTTCGAAAAGCACTTGCCCTTGACGAAGCTTTATTGCCAAAAACTGAATAAAGTTCATTAATGAACCATAGCTGGTTTAGCCAACGTCGGATGTTGTAAAAAATTCGCTCAAAAACGTTCGCTAGGATTGCCAAATCCCGAAGCATAAAAGACAACCCAGATAAGATATATGTATGTACATATATGAAAACAAAAACACGGATAGGCTTTAACGACAAAATTAAAGTGGAAACTTTTAGGGTCAGAATTCTGTGTCAGTCAATAAATCCTTGTACTCATATACATACGTATACATTTATCTATATACAAGTACAATCGATCTGCCCTTGAATGAGAGTGAATGTGTCGTTTCCTGTAAAAAACAGGCTTCATTTGTAGGTCATGCTTCATCACGGACAAGGCTACAGACTGCTCTTGCTAGGTGTTAAGCCAAGTGAGTGTGTGTGCACTCCTCAATAAATGTATGTATGTATGTCATTGCATCAACGGATTGTTGTTCCGCTGCTACCATAATCCATTTCATTCACATTAAAATTCAAGGTGATATTTTAGCGATCCCCCCATTTATTTCATATAGAAAAAATAATTATCTCTTCCTTTTTCTCATTTCAGCAAATTAATTTAAAGATTATCACAAAATGTCGCTTGATGAGGTAATTACATAGTTGTATGCATTTATTTTTGAAAAAAGTAAAATTATATTGTTGTTTTTATTACAGAAATTCAATGCCGCTGCTGAAAAGGCAAAAACCTTCACGAAACGTCCCACCGACGAGGAACTGCTGGAATTATATGCGCTCTTCAAACAGGCCACGGTCGGCGATAATAACACATCTAAGCCCGGCATGCTCGACCTGAAAGGTAAAGCCAAATGGGAGTTCTGGAATAAGCAGAAGGGTAAATCACAAGACGTCGCCAAGCAGGAATACATAGAATTCGTAGAGAAATTGTCAGCTTCTTATCTTTAATGTAGAAAGTCATACTTGTAAATATTGTAATTCGAAATATAAAATGAATGAACAGAAAATATCTTAATCGGGACTATTCTAATCTCTCTTGAAGTTTCTTGTAACTGGAAAAATATTGTTGAAACAATTTAACTTTACTGTAAGGAAAACATTACGAACATTATGAATGACTCTCACTCAACTCGCAAGTTCTCATTGCCCTCGATGCCTTTGCCACCCGACACTCAGTAGTAGTGTACCCACTTTGTTCTGGCGCCACTCTCCACTGCTGCCTCGCTTTCCAAGACACTTCTGGCCAATATGCGACATGAGTTTAATGCATTGATTGCTGCTTGGCCGTTCATATAGATGTCAACTCCGGAGCTGTCTATTGAATCATTAGAGGCTAGCTTTGCAGTAGCATCTCTGTCTGAAATATACTGCAGTGGTCTGACAGCTTAAAAGGGTGTATTTTTCATACATATTTTTTTTTTTCGTCTCGTCAATTCCATCCCGGTAAATTTAATGTATGGGTGCCACAAAACACAAAAAAACGTAAGTACGAGGTTTGACAATTAAGTAATGATACTGATTTTATTGCCACGTTTGTGGTAAACCTGTGACCTTGAAATTTCCTTTCTTTTTTCCGGCATCCCTACCCTCTCCATTGATATATGTACCATCATTCTAGCTTGTTTAGTTCGCCTGCTGCGTCAAGTTGAGTAGACGTGTGTTTCTAGTGCTCGTCACGAAAATGGCAACGCGCCGCGATAATACTTTGCGCCAGATTGGGCGAAACGTACGCTAAAATTGTAAAAGTGTATGGTGATAGTGGTCACAATGATTGTCTCCGCACGCCCTCCGCCCGAAAAAAGCTCGCATGAGCAAGTCCTAAGTGAAAACGATGATTATTGCCTTTTTTGATAGCCGTGGGTGGAATCCACAAAGAATTCGTTCCACCGGGGAAAACTGTGAATCAAGTCTACTATTATCAAGTACTCGAAAGATTGCGAAAACGAGTCAACAGGGTGCGCCCAGACATCGCTCGTAACTGGATCCTTCATCACGACAGCGCGCCGTGCCACACCGCTCTCAGCGTGTCCCAGTAGTTGGCCTCTAAAGGGATCGTCGTGTTGCAACAGCCACCTTATTCGCCCGACATGTCTCTGTGACTTTTTTTGTTTCCTAAAACAAAATCGGTGGTCAAAGGAACCCATTTTAAGTCGATTACGGACATCCAAGCGGCCGTGACGAGGGTATTGCGGACATCCCAGTCGAAGCGTTCCAGAAATGTTACGAGGCATGGAAAACGCGCTGGAATCGCTGTATAGCTTCTCAAGGGGACTACTTTGAAGAGGATGGCAGAGTTGTAGAATGATTTTCAAATATACGGTTTTTATGGAATCAGTCTCATTACTTAATTGTCATACCTCGTAATCTATTCGCTATGAGCCGGCGCAAACAACAAAAATAAGGTTGAAAGTCAAGACGGCATTGCTATGTGTTTGGTGAGATTGGTAATTGGACCACTTGATGGAGGAGGATCAGAATCGGCCACGTCAATTGGAGAGGAATTGTGCTGTAAAAGTAAAGGATAACGCCAACTCATATCAGTAATGGTGTGCCAAAAACTACGAAAGATTCTTATGCATCAATCTCATTGTCAAGAGTTTAAGCCAATTATTTACTCCCTCTTTCGAATGAAATTAGCCTCAAGAGAAGCTGGTGTAAATCAACTATTCCAATTTCTTTCCAATAAGGACGAGCGTTTCTATGAGAGTAGCATTCGAAAATAACTCTAAAATGGTAACAAGTTATAAAACATATAGTACATGAACATACATAATTTACCTAAATCAGATTATATTTATGCTAAACTAAACCTTCAATTTAATTCAAAAATAATGGATTTCTTCTTCCTAGGCCTTATACATATTTCGTGTTGACTTACAGGCTAACAGTTCGCTTTATATGGCAGAAACAAAAGACTTAAGCAGCAAACTTCAGTAACATTTGAGTTGAAAAACTCGAATTTCTTCTTAAATTTAACGGATTTTTCCTTGATTTGCACCCTAAACTTTTACTTGTACCATTTGTTTGCCATATTAGTGAAGATGCAGTGATATAGTTTTACAACTTCAAATTAACAAAATCAGAGTTAAGCGTCCATACAGAGAAAGTAAAAAGAATAGAAACAAAAAGTTCAATATTTTTAATTCATTTTTTGTATCTTGGCATACCTATTTCAAGTCCTATTCGCTTTCGACATTAGTTATTACATATTTATATTAAGGTTTTTCCTGGTTCTATAAGAAGAGAAATATTTTATAAAATGTCTCGATCCTAAACTCAAATTTTCATCTTTTGATTCAAAGGAAGTATAAAGTATAAAGGATGCATCGCCGTTATGCCTACTAGTTAAATGTTAGATTTTACCATCTAACAAACTACTTACAAATTAACATTTTTCCTTTATTTATTTATTTATTTATTTTTTGTTTGGGGTTCAGTTAGTGTATTTGGATATCTTCTTTGAATAATTACTTCAAGGGAACATTTCCGATCCTTATATTAATGTATTAAATCGTAATTCTGCTATTCAGTGCGAAAATTCAGTCATTATTGAGTTACAATTACCAAACCGACTACAGTAATACTAACATAAATGTATTTCTAACAAGTCACAACAATTCGTATTAATTCAGTGCTTTCAAAACTCATCAACTGTTGGTTTCTCAACAAATGTTGCTAAACAAATCAACAGGTGAGTCGAAAAATCCAGAACTGCACGCAGTTTTATCGCTCATCGGCCAACACATTTTGCTCGAAACTACAAAGTTCGACATTAAGAGACGACAATAAAACGAGCTGCCGGCATAATTCAAGAGACACAAAATGTTTACCTCTTTTCATATACATCTATAGCACAGTTTTCATGAATGAATGGCAAACGGTCAGCATGAATTCAATGTATTATAGGTGCAGTGCCATAAACACTCACAAATGAATGAGAGTGTACTCACTCACATGGGATACCTGTGTTTGTGGGTACTAAGAGATAACAGGTATAATGAATGATATATCCAATTGCCACCGGCGCTTATTGGTAGTAAAACAAGAATATATAAAGGAACGCTGCTGCAATATGCTCTTTGATTCAGTGAGAACGTGAGAGATCGTTGGTGAGTGAATGTTGCGTTTACTTATCAGAACCAGCTTTTTGTCACATCTTTTCCTTTATGAGCATAAAAACCCTCGATGGAAAATATCAACTTACAAATGGACAAATAGTCCATTAAAGAAAATAATAAATTTTCTTTGAAATCCTTTTGAATGTGAATTTAAAGCGATGGGCTTCACCTTAACTAGATAGAATATAGCATTTGCACCTGGTAAGACTATTGGCAAAGATATTTAATATGGTCACAGCAAGGAAAAATTTCGCAATTTTTATCGACTTTCTTAACTCCGAGCTGTTTGTAAGCATTTTGGATATGGTCTACATATCGTACACATACATATAGAAGTTCTCACTTGTGCGCTGATAGGTTTAACTAATGACTAGAGGTCATTTGTTCCATTAAGTACAAAAGTTTTTTCCGGTTTTCAACGTTTTAACATATACCATAAATTAATTATAAATATCCTCTGGACTTTGCTAGGTTCTTGGCCAGACGAGACGACGAAGTTTGTAACACCCATAATGAAACACAAAGGAGACTATATACATAGGTTACCTTTTATATTTCAGGACAAGAAAACAAAAAAAAATATTAATCATCGAAAATCTCTTAATTGTTTTTCAAAATATTCTCCATTAAGATCTATACACTTTTGCTTGCGTTTTGACACTTTGGTTGAGGTATTTCCAAAACATGGTTTCTAAATCCAACATCCGCTCTTTAGGCGCGGAAAAACGTTGACTCTTCAGTTTATTTTTTACGTACGGGTATAAAAAGAATTTCAAGAAACATTTACTATGAAATTTTCATGGAATATTGAATGATCCCCTGTAGTTATAACAGTTTACGAACAGAATCAATGGTTTCCAGAACTAATACTGATTTTGAGTGAGCTTGAAGTCATCTACGACCTCGATTGACAACAAAAATGTTAAACTTTGCAATAAAGTTGTTAGTTTGCACAAAATTGCAACACTAGGGTCGCCAAATCCTTAAATATAAAAGGCAACTTACGTCATATATGTACATAAATGATCAGCGTGTCGAGCTTAGTTGATTTAGTCATGTTCAATTGTCCGCCTGTCTGTCTATACATACGGGATAAGTTAAGATAAATAGGTGAGGATTGCACTACGACTAAGTTCTAAGGACCAGCACATCGATCCAAGGGCTTTTATCCTGCGTCTGCAGACTACTATGCAGTCAATTAGCAAGTGTTCTGAAATTTCAGGCTTCCTGTCGCTGAACCGGCAATTTGCAGAAGAAGCTAGGCCCATGTTATAAAAGTACTTCTTGTATATACGGGAACTAATCCCTCAGCTATTGAAATATCGATCCAAAAATTTGCTCATGTCCTTATCTCCCCAAGCAGCTACTCATTTGTGGGAACCGGTGATATCGGACTACTATAACATATAGATTATTGCCCAAGACAAAACTAAGGTATCCGAGGAAATTTTCCACATCGGACTATATTACTGCCATGCAACTGAATGATCAAAATCAAGTTTTTGTATGAACACTTCTTTATTTTTAAAAGATATTCTTGTTTTTATATTCATTAGAGTATTTTTAAAAGTCAAAATAGCGAGATCACTCATTGCACAACTGACATTGGATTAATTTTTGTTGGTATTCAAGTTCTACGGCTACTGCTGTCTAACTAAACCTAATTTTGTTTAAAAATAGCAAGAGGATGGATGCACCTGACCGGAATATCCGGCTTTTAATGCAAGTATGCTAAAATAAAATTCCAACAGGGTGGTCTTTTATGGAAAAACACATGTATGCATATGTATGTGTGTTTTTAGAAGTGAGAGGTACAAAACAAACTGGTAGCAAACGTTTGGCCCTGATCTCTATTTATCTGCTCCCACCTCTACATATACGAATTCATGCTACCATAAGAGTCCGCTGCTTGCTCGGCGCTGAGTACTTGTCAATTGTCGAGGTGCGAGTGGTGGTTGAGCAGAGTGCCGACAACGACAACGACGACGACGACAAATGAACAAGTTAGTGAGGTGCGATCTGCGCTGAGCGGTCGGTTTCTGCCATTTACGATGCGGCGCTTCAAATCAGTCTACAAGTTGGCTTATTCGCGTTTGTTCGATCGTCGGGCGATAAGCGGATGTCTGCAAACAACCAGGCAGGCAGTGAAAATACAAGTAAGTTCTTGTTAGTGACCAAACAAGTGAGTGTGAGTGAGTGAGTGAGCAATAAATAAGTTGTCGCCGCCGCCGGGCCAGAACCAGCCAGCAGACAAAGGTGGTGAATAAAACAAGTGGGAAAAAGAATAAATAAAACAACAACGACAACAAATGTGAAGTGAAACAAAACGCAAAACAACAAGTAAGCGAAGAATAATGAACTTGTTTGTATTGCTGATGCGTTACCAGCGCCGTCGATGGCTGGCTTGTTCTTGTTTTTAGGTATTTTGGCCACCATCATCAAAGTCCGCAGATAAAAGCGTCGCAAATGAAAAAAACATGTATATATAAACCACAAGAGTTGCAGAAATTAAAGAATCTTAAGTTTAATAAAAAATACTACACAAAAAAGTGACAAAGAACAAAATACGTGAGTGACTGAGCGAGTGAAGGCATTAAATTTTATGGCGCTAGGTACTACTAAACCAGCAAGTAAAACAGAAAAAAGTTGTAAAAAAAAAAGAAACCAACTGAACAAAACTGGTACAACAGCGCTAACCGGACTGGGTGGTGCCGTGAAAAAAATCGCAAACGAATAACTACGCGCATATTTCGATCATTTCCTTATTATAACTTATTGCCTGTATCCTTTGTTGTTGTTTCATGTGTTGAATAACGCCACAGCGGTGACATTTTTTTGTGTAATTTAAAGAGGACTGTTGTTGTTGTTGCTTTTTAGTAGCTCCATTTATGCACGTCTATCTTGCTGCTGATTTGCTACATAAATAATAACAAAAATTCGCAATATCAGCGCAAATGACAAAGTTGCCGCTGCAGCAAAACAAATGAAGTGCAACTGCAGTTATCGTTGCTTTTATTGTGTGCATGTGTTTATGCTTGTGTGTGTTTTCGTTTTCGTGCATTCTGTTGCATTGTGAGTGTTTTTGGCTAAAATAAAAATTTGTTTACGGCTTGAAATTCGAGTGGAAAAAATGCGCTGAGCAGAAAATTATGCATTTTTATGGTGAAGATCGCGAAAAGCAGTGGAAGTGATAAGATACAATATTTTATAAAATATGTGTGTTAACAGTTATTAATAAAAAAATAATATTTAATAATATTTGAAATAAATATATAAAAATAAAAGCAAAAAAATCTATGTATATATACATAAATCGTCAGCTAAAATGCAAAACATCAAAAATATCGAAATTGAGTTTTTTATTGCTTACGATTCACTACATCATTTTACATATGTAGCATTAAATTTTCTGTTCCGCTATCAGTTGTAACCACTATATACGCAATTTATAACCACTATATAACCTATATATAACCACTATATAACCAATATATAACCACTATATAACCTATATATAACCAAAACTCAAATTTTTTTCAAATTAAGTGTTTTCTTTAAAATTGTCTTCCTTCCCCTGTCAACTTATGAAGAGTGATGTTACGTTATTTTATATTTTAGGTGACGGTATGTATCAATAGTGCAAAATAAATATGTTTACACTTAATTTTATATTAAAATATATTTTAATCGAAATGTGCAAATGTGGAAGCAAACTTACTTACACACATATATATTTTTTATGTGAATGTATATAAATACGTGTGCAAGTTTACCTGCAGAAATGGCAGTAGTAAATAAAACAAAATTTATCGTCGTCATCAAACGCGCACAACAGCTACAACAAAAAGTCGTCATGCTCAAGATATAAATCGCCGCTTCCTAGTGTGTTAATACATACAAACCTACATACATAACATATGTTACATGTGTTGAGTTTTTCGTATATGTGTGTGTGCGCTTATGAGTATATTTCCATATATCACGTTTGTATGAGTAGGTGTACATACATATGTATGTACATATATACTACATGCCTTGATAACTCAAATCAGATTTTGCTTAAAAAAGTGAATATTGCACAGCACACAACAAAAAAAAATTAATTGTTAATAAATAGTTGGCGATACCAGTTTCACCATATATACATACATATCTACATATTTATGCACATAAAGCATAAAAGTAAATGTTTTTAAAGAAATGCATGTAAAATTATAACAATTGTTGCATAGTTTGGCATATACACACATAAAACCACATTTCTATATATTGTCACCTAAAATGTAAAACAACATATGTATCAACAAAACAAAAAAATCGAACATTGCTGTCATATATAATAACCGATATATAACCAATACTTAACCAGTATATAACCAATATATAACCATTTTATAACCAAAACTCAAATTTTGTTTCAATATGAGTGGTTTCTATTATATCGTTTTTCCTTCGCCTGTAAAGTTATGAAAAGTAATGTTACGTTATTTTGCATTTTAGATGATTATATGCATGTATGTGCCTATATAACCATAATTTCAGTACATACATATGTACATGATCAACTATTTATCGACACGCTGCATTTACGTTGCAACAATAAACCCCAACTCAACTAAAAAACCAACTATTTAACTACCAAAAACAGAAAACCAACAAATACAAGTAGAGCACTTGCGCATGTGCACGTATTACCAACGTTCGCGCAGACCAACGAGTGAACGCACATATTTATATGCAAGCAGCACAAACACTTGCCATACAAGCGCGCCACTGTAGTGTCCGTCAAAAGTCAGCCAACCGGTCCGCAGCGCACAATCCAACGCATCAAATCTTAACTCGTTCCATTCAATCACCATCTCAAACCAACTAAACCAGCGTCCAATTGCTAACCTCCCTAACCGCTACAAATCCGCGTTTCCCTCACACAACACACACATACTTTACACAGCGCTGCTGCTCTGACCACCAGTTCACTGATCGCACAGTGTACGCGTGTTCTGCAACGCGAGCGTTTGGCGGCCCAAACAGCTGTTGGCCTTTTTGTGGCAACCACCAACACGCTTCAGTCGCCAGCATGTAAGCAATAGCTTATGTGCTGGTGCTGCTTGCATATGTGGTAAGTAACAAATTACCGTTATGCACTGTTGCACTGTCAAACACAAACAAATGCACACGTGCACAATGTACAATATTAATGTGCAATATATTTTGTAATGCAAATTCCGTCAACTGCAACTTTTGTGCAAAGAAAAAATTAAGAAAATTAAAAATAAAAATAAAGAAACTTAAAAGTATTTTTAATTTGTGCAAAAATTGTATAATTTCAATATTTTGCTCTACAAGATCAGTCCAATTTGCCGCTTAACACTCGGGCATTTTCACATAATCAGTTTAATTGAGGTTTTACTAATCACTGCCATCGAAGGTATACAAATTTGTTAATTCAACCAGTCGCTTCTTCACCTAATTTGTATATGTACGTACGTATTTATATGTTAAATATATGTACATATGTTTATTGTATATATGCTTGGTATCTCCATTGCTTGCTATAAACGCTTTTGTCATCCCACTCGCTCACACAAATGTGGCTGTCGCACGCATACACCTATTTGCACACACACACAGACACAATACGTGAGGTGACAGATAAGCAAATTCCCTCAGGTGTCTGCATTGCCACTGAATATTAGTAACTGCCGAATGTTGTGTTAGTATTGGTGAGATGTGTTCACTATGTGCTGACCCTGTAGGAAAATCTTGTACAAAATATGATATTATATTTGTGTTGACTGTTTTAGAAGAAACAGCGTAGCTAGTAATTGCACGAACTATATTTGACTGGTTTATCTAAAAATTCGACATTGAGGGGAGTTAGAAACTAATTTCAAAGTTATACTAAGTCAAAACTTAATAGAATGCCACGGCTTTTTAAACCTTCACTACAAAGTAAAGCGTGATTCATTTCGAAGTTCCCTATTTTTTTTTAAGAAAAACCCAGAAAACTGAAATTTAATGGAGAATGTTTATTATCATTCGAAAGAACATTCTTTGTGATTTATTTTATGAAGATTATCTCTTCCAAATGTTGACCGCGGCTAAGTCTCAGATGTTCCATCCCCTTTTCGATGACTTGTTCGAGCATTTCGACTGGTAATTGGCGAATCACATGCATGGTGTTATGCTGCAAGGCCTAAATCAAAACGATATTATCAACATAGATTTTAGACTTTTCATATCTCCACAGAAAAACGTCTAACGGGTTGATATTACACGAACTTGGTGGCCAGACGACTGGCTCAAAACGTGAAATTATCTGTTCACCGAAGTGTTCTCTCAATAAATCCATTAATTAATACGATGTGGTGGGAAGTGGCGCCGTCTTGTTGAAACCAAATCACGAGCTTCAATTTCAAGCGTCAAATAGTCCATTGACGGTTAGGTTCTCACCAACATAAATATGAACCGATAATTTCACTGCCTCACAAACCACTCCAAACCGTTGTTTTTTCCAGATGAAATGGCACCTCTTGAATATATTCAGGTTGCTCTTCGTACAAATGGGGAAATATTACCTGTTTAAATACCCATTGAGCTAGAAATAGGCCTCCACACTGAACAAAATTTGGCTCGAAAACTTCGCATCATCTTGGAACTTTTCAAGAGCCCAAAGAGCGACGTGATGTCGACTCGAGTGGCTTCAGATCTTACACAAATTGTATTTTGTTCGCTTTCAATTTAAGATCTCGACGTAAAATGCGCCAAATCACTCCATATGACAGTCCGAGTTGTTGCGAACGGCGCCGAATCGACTCTACACGGTCTTCGTGTACACTCTCATCGGCGCCAGCTACATTTTCTTCACTGCTTGCTGAACGTGGTCTATTCGGTCGAATATTATCCAATAATGAATGCTGGGTCTCAAGATGGGTGATGGTATTGCGAATAGTACGCTGAGTAGACCGATTACGTTGACCATAAGTTGAGCGAAGTGCGCGAAACACATTCATTAAAGAATGTGAATTTTCGTAATATACTTATTAATTATTTTTCTCAATATTTTCCTTCTAAACTTTTACAGAACCCTTTGAAAATGAAAAAAAGAAAGAAATTCATTGTAGGTTGACACTAATCGGAAACGAAAGATAAAACAACAAACATTAACGGAAAAATAATTTGCGGCCGATCTGAGTTCGGGAAGGAGGAGAAGTGTAGCGTTGTTAAATTTTTAAGCGTTAAAACTGGCTCTCGATTTCCACTAAAACCACGAGTCCTATAGAAAACAGTTATTTGTCAATGACGCGTCCCTATGAGATGCCTGTAATGCTATGTAACTCACTCGATTTCGTTTTACAGTCACCAAATATATTTTAATGAGTTTTGTATTTTTAGTAAATGTTGCTGGTGTGACCCTTCACTCCTTAACCACAACATTTTCGATTTAGCAACCCAAAATGGGAAAGAAACAGCCTTTAACTATGACGTTCAGTAAACCAGTCATTCTCACATTTTTTTGCCAAAAGTGCATGCTTAGACGTGGACCCTTTTTGTCGCCCAAACCGGGTTTCGTTAGCGAAGGGGAGAGAAGAAAATAAGAAGGAACTGTTTCGCTCGTGCTCAAGTGGCGCTCTTTGATTTCTTATTCCCAACAGCTCGTTGTTACTGAAATTAAAAAAAAATCACTTCAAAACTCGTCGAATTTCCTACTGACTATATTCCCAAAAGAGTAAACAGTAAATATTGTATATATGCATATATTTATGCGTATGTATGTATGGTATATTTAACCATATTCTTAAATATACTAGACAATATCAGTAGAGACTCTCTCAACAGCTTTACTGCTGAGCGTAACTTTTCAAATGAGATATACTTTGAGAACTCTGGTTACTCTTTTCTTCCAAAATTTTTGCTCGATAAAATTAATTATTATTGTTTATTTCTTATGTTGTTTTGATTTTTCCACTGAACCTACACAAGTATAACTCTCATATTTACCTGCCGTTTTGTCCGGAATCAGTTTGTATATATGCATAAGAGCACAAATGGAGAAATAAATATATGGGAATATGTATGGAGTGACAGATTTATAAACGCTTCGCTGCAATATTTAGCTTCGCATTTATTGCTATTGCCATATTTTGGTATTCTACTCATTAAGAACAAACTTTTATTTTATTTTTTCAATTTTGCCGGCTTTGCTGTTTTATTTCTTTTTATTTTTTGGTAATTTAATTTAGTTATTGTTTTCATTCTATTCTTATATTCATAAATTATTCTCTGCCATCCGTTCCAGCCAATACTGGTATTGTTTTCAAGGTCTTTTGTTCACAAGCCCATTCATCTTCTTTTAATGCAGCGTTAAATTTAAATATTAAATGTGTTCCCACCAATTCGTCGCGTGTAAATCAGTGTTAATTAAAACGTACTTATCTCTAAATTGAGTTTCTTCGATTTGTTACGCAAAACCGTTTATTAATTAATTCACCTTGTCATGGGAAAATCCACGCTTAAGCCTTAAAGTTTTAGAGCTATGTATGTATGGGCAATGCAAGTCTTATCTGTAAGGTGTCACCAGAAATATATTTTTCTATTGAAACCTAAATACTATATATAGATATGTGTATGTATGTTCTTTGGAAAGCAGAAAAGGTGGAGGATAAATGGTTATAAATTGACGGTGTATTTTATCGTAAATTTTTTAAAATTATTTTTAAGCATTTACCTAAATGAGTTAAGTTTGGTTATGGGATGTCATGCCATACTTAGCCCTACAGATCCTATGCCATGCCAGACGAAAATTCTAATATGAGCTGAAATTTACATTGTGCATTACGTTTTTCGACACCTGAAGAGGCGGTTGATGTGTACAAAAGGCATGTTTTGCAGATACCTCAATCAATTGCTTCGAAATTTGGTTTCAACGCATGCAAAAGTATATAGATCATAATAAAGGGTCACTAACGATCCTCCTTTCACGATTTGGCGCATGATGAATAGTATCAGTTGTTGATTTTCAGGCCTGAAGCCACACTGATAAGGCTCAACCAGTTTGATTACGGTGGGCTTTATCTTTCGCACAATACGCACGATAGAACCTTATATGCGATGTTAAGGAAGCTTATCCCGTGGTAGTTGGCGCAGATTGTGAGGTCTCCCTTTTTGTGGATTGGGCAAAGCACACTTAAATTCCAATCGTCTATGCTTCTTATCAGTTCATCGCTGCCATATTTGAATATCCCGGCCGGCAATCCATCGGCCACGCAACTTTGTTGTTCTCCAGACGGGTAATTGCTATTCGAACAAAGGAAAGAAAGTCATCGATAGGGGAATCGGGTTCACCATTTCCGGTGTTTTGCTTTCATTGCCATTCACTAGGCTGTAGAAGTGTTCCCTCTATATTTTCAGTATGCTTTGGGCATCAGTGAATAGATCACCTCTGAAAGTATGCTCCGATCTTGAAACCTTATGTTATTCGCGGAAATTTTCATAGAATTTTCGTGCATTAACCCTGTCGGCCAACTTGCCAAGCTCTTCGTACTTACGGATTTGAGCCAACTCTCTTTTTTTCTGCAAATTCGTCTCGCTTCCTTCTTCAACTCTCCGTATCTATCCCTACTCGTACGTATTGTGGTCGATTATAACGTTGCGAGATAGGCAGTCTTTTTTCTCTCTTCTGCGATATGGCACACCTCATCGTATTAGATGTTATTTTGCCTTTTCCGAAACCAATGGTTTTGTTTGTAGCTTTGTGAAACGCCGTCTCACAGTTTCCTTGTACCAGCTTTCTTAGGAGTGCTCCCAGAGAGCTGTTATTCCACATAGGGAACATCAAAAGTGATAAATCGGTGACAGTTATCTTCCAACATTTATGTAGCATTTTCCAAAATTTTTGTATTATTTTTGAGACACGATTGGCCTCTTTCTTCAAAATATACCAAGTATACTCTGGGTAGCCAAAGATTAACCCATTTGAAGGCGGGCTAAGTTAACACTTCAATATTAACAATAATTAGTGGTCCATATTTTTGCTTTTTCTGGAACGACATTTCACAAAATAAATTTTTACAAGTTATCCAAAAATACTTCCAGCCGATAACAAAAAGCCAAAAGCAGTTATAATTTTGCAATTACAACTCTGTGTGAGCTATAAGTTCATAACTGAAATTGCCGTTTATATAAGATATTTATGTGCAGCTGTTGCTTGCCTCGCTTTTGCCGCAAGCGTGATTAGCAGCAACAAAAACAGTCATTTATTACTTGCAGCAAGGGTGTGCATGTGTGTTGCACATTAACATCTACTCAACAAATGTGCAACAAGACGGCCGACTGGCATGCCACCAAGCAGGAAGCATTGTTGCGTCTCCGCGTCTGGTTTCGAAGCTGGTTTTCCCGCCTGTCTGATTACCAACCTGACTGACTCTCAATCGATCCGGTTATTTCTCCAATACGAACCCATGGCCGTTCGATTTTTATTCACTACATATGTACGTATATGTATATGTGTGTGGTTATATGTGTTCATGTATGTGTGTTTCATGTTTAACTCCTTTGTATCGTATTACGTTGACTAATAAATTGAATGTATTTTGTGCATGAAGCGTTGATCGCCGAGTTCATACAGCGACTCCGGCACTGATATATTATGTAACTCTATTTGCACTAACACACACGCAAACGCAATTTGCGAATTGCTTTATGAACATATGCCACTTTTAATTTAACAAACAAATTTGAGGTTAAGTTAGGTATTCAGATTCTTTTTTATTCCTTTCTATTCCTATACCTATTTTAAGTCAGTATTTTAAGTAGCCACTACAAATTTGCACAGACGTTAATTTCCGTTCCAGCTTATCTGCTTCCATACAGCTTTTTGAAATGGTGTCCGGCGGGATTCTCAGCTCTACTAGAGTGATGGCCTGTTAAAAGCCACACAACTTGGGAAAGGCTAGTCTTAATGAGGACAAAGAGATGACTAGATCTGTTGCGAACGATTGGCTAAGCTTTCGCGAAGCTCAGCTATCTACTTATTAGTAGAACACTAAAGGATGTAGGAGCACCGAGCTCATAAGCTTTACAGTTTCCTGCAATTCCGCTGTGGCCTGGCACCCATACCAATCTTATCACAAAGACATTCTATATTATATACTATTGATAGCAAGGTTAGGCACTCTTTGACCAGCCCTGCACGCATTGTTAATTAGTTCAACGCTAGTATCGCCGCTCTACTATCTGAGTTGAGTCATTTATCTGAAAGGGACTGCACTACGGAGCAGTAAATATACTGCCACCTTAATGACTGCAACTTCGGTCAGGGAAACACTGACCCACAATAGTTATGGAGTCTGAAGCTGGAGTTGATAGCGAGCTCTTGACAGTAAACTCCTCCGCCACCCTTCCCCCTAAGCTTTGACCCATCAGTAAAGAAGCTCACTGCTCACTAATTTATCTATTTTGAAACTTGTCACAATAAAGTGCTTATATGGAAAGTTTTTTCTTATTTTACAAGAAATCTTCAATAAATTTTAGGCGGCTTATTGCCTACGTCTATAGCAACTGACCGATCAAACACAAATCCCAAGCTAACCTCATGAAATTTTGAATAAATTATTATCCAAAGTAAAGTATCGCCCCAGTTCTGATGAAATTGTTTAGATCGGACTACTATAGCATATAGCTGTAATACAAACTAAACGATCGGAATCACGTGCTTCTATTAAAAACTCATTTATTTGCCGAGGTATCTTTAAGAAATTTGGCAAACAATATTATCCAATAAAATAAAAGAATTTGTGCCTGAGAGTCGACGATTAACAGTCAGCGATCTTACTGACATCGTTGGAATATCAGAAGGATCAGTGAAAACACGATTTGTTCGAAAATCACTCAATTTTTTTCGAAAAACAGCGTCGCCTTAAAGTCTGTTAAACAATGCTTTCCGACTACAAGGATGTCTTAAAAGTAATATTATTGGCAATGAGTCTTAGATCTACGATCCGCAAACAGACGATCAATCGGCCGAATATGCTGGCAAATGTGAGCCATTGCCGAATAATCCACGTCAATAGTTAGATCGTTTTCTTCGACTATCGAGGTGTGGTGCACTCCGAATTCCTTCCGACCGACCAAGCTGTCAACAAGGAATACTATTTGAGTGTTAAACGTCGGTTGCGCGAAGCTAGTCGTTAAAAGAGGCCGGAATTATGAACCGACAACTCTTTGTTTTTGCACCACGACGACCGTCGTATACTGCGTTAATTCTTTGTGGGTTTTTCAACATAGATTTTGAAGTATTAATTAAAATTTTAAAATTTTCTTGGGTCGAATGCCTAAGCACCAGTTCCCTTAGTTCCTAGTTTGTCGGTAAATTTATTTACAGGTCATATTTCAATAAATATAAAAATATAATTTTGAACAAAGTCTTAATATTTTTTGCTCATAGTAGTACTTTAGGTAAACGCCTAAACATCTTATGTATCTACGCATAAAATTTCTCATTGTCACAGTCACCTCATTTATGTAATTCAGTATGTACTAACAAAAGTAAAGCTTTTAAATCCACTTCCAGTATGTGTTAATCCCTCAAGGTATTTTGCAAATCTAAAGCAAGTTGTAAGCACTGAAAAAAATTCGTGAGTGTATTCCAATTTATTTTAACTCGTTAACACATTAAGATCTTTTAGTAAGGGCGCTATATGTCAGTTTAGGAAATCTTCATTTTATTTTTTTTTTTTTTTTTGTATTTTAAGCTTCTGTTCACAATCGTGACGTTCACACGTGAAATTGGATAAGATGTGCAGACAAGGATTCAGCAGAGATATACCTCTCAATAGTAGACTTTTTCGAATGTTTAACTTTTCCCATTGATCTGTTGTCTTATCAAAAACCTAAGCGAGATAAATAGGATAACTCTTAAAAGAACTATTACTATGTATTATTGCTATTTGAAAGCAGATGATATCGGCCCCCGCCCACTCCCCATGTACTGATAAAAACTACTTAAAAAGCGAAAATGAATAACTAAATACGATGGAGGCATTAAATTTAACCTTCGAGATTGCATTAGACAGCCTTATAAGCGCTGTGGTCGAACAAAAATCGTTCAAGTCCTAAGATACCGAATATTTGGACCCTAGTATCCAGAACCCCAGTAGTTGAGTTTATACAAAGTTAATTTGTATGGAAACTTGTATTGGATTAATCGAATTAGAAATATCTTCTCAATTCTTGTAGGGCTAATGATAAAGCACAATATTTTGTTATACATACACTAATGATAACTACCATATTCAGCAATAATCTGCAAGCCAACTTCATTCCATTCTTTCGAAAATGGAAAGAAATAAACAGTTTTCCGATTCGCTTTTTCCGGAGACGAGATACCCACATACTGAATCTCCAATCCATAATCCTTCAGTCATTCTATAGCTAGAGCAAGAAGCATATTCCCATTACATTTCCTGTATCTTTAAATCGAAACATACACAGATTTAGATCGATATTGCATTTCGCACTTTAAAAGATATTTATCGACACAATATTTGAATAGCTAAAGCGATACTGATAGACTGCGGGGGATTTTAACACGTTAACCACACTAGTTCTATTCCAAAAATTAAATATTAAGAAAGATCTAACAATTACATAGCGATGTATAAAACGTATCTTAAAGTAGGTTTCACTATGAAACATCAGGTTTTTATAAAAAGCATGTACGACTACCATTTATATGAAGAGATTGACATACACCTTATCACATATTAAATCGATATTAAATCGATATATCCAATTTCCCCTGCTATCCCACCGACAGTAAAAAGACATTAAGCGCCAGTAAGTTAACTAAAGCTTATCTATACTTCAAATCACTAGACCCAACGGAATACCCGGAATACCAGAGCACATATAATTTGTGGTTTGAATCAATTAACTTTTTAACATGTACCAGCTGTGGGGAACCCCCAATGCTAGCTGCAGAAAGCATTCTTTACACAAGAATTTCATTACCTCAGCGAAAAAAATTGCAAGTGTTACAAATAACAACAAAGTGGAGAATAGAAAATAAATAAAAGTAACGACAACAAATGTGTAGTTGAGGAAAAACATCCAGCGAATATGCTCATTCTTGTGCACCTATTTCGAACCTAATTAATTGCGGTATGTGCCAAAAGAGTGTCGGGCGGGGTAGAGCGGGATGTTGGCGGCCAGTTACAATATACCTTTCACCTGAAAAGCGAATGTGAACTTGCTTTTAGAAACGAAGTTAAATGGTTTACATATTATTGTAACGTCACATTCGACCATTGCTGTTGGGCTAAAGAGGAGCCGTGAAATTGTGGACCTGTTGAACTCGAAGCAAAGTAATGACACAAATAAACTATAAAGGCTTGAAGTTAGTGAATTGATATAGATTTCACGCACTCACACGCGCATTTGAAGAACAATAAGAGGCAAGCATTCGCAATATCGAAATTGTGCGCGAATGCAGAAACTTATTGAAAAACTATTTTCGGACGAAATCTATTTAAAAATCGTCTGTGGACATTAAAAAGTTCTATGCAAGTGATTTTGTTGCTTTTTTTTGCTAATTGTATTATTCTTTTTTCCCATTGCAGTCCCGTCGCAGAGGGGATTAAAGAGTGCTAAATGTGCTCGTCGCCGTTTCGGTGATCGCTGCCTAATAATGTATAGACTGAACTAACTAAGGCCACCATACACTTATGTATTTACATTCATACATATGCACATAAATAGGACTCTTATAAGTTGTGTGTACGCGCGTGTATATGTTTGCGCATATGAGAGCAAACCATTACCATTTTCACAAGCATTGTGATCATTTCAAAAGCAAAAAAGACAATTCTTAAATACGCAGACTCAAAGGAAAAAAATAAACGAAAATAATACAACAGAAAAATGCACGAGCTCTTCACAAAAGTACTCTCCAAACGTGATCTATCCCGTGCTGGCGATCTTTTTTCGGTACCAGATTCGGAAATCGTCAACGACATCAGCGAAGTGGTGAGTTATTAATGATATAAATTTTTTATACTTATACATATGTATATATTTATGGTTTTCGTAGAAACCTTAGACAAATAATAATATATTTTATTTCCCCCCAAAAAAAGCTCTCCGATATCAGTCCGATCATTTCTCATCCGGACTACCTCAAAAACAATAATGATCAATCGGTGGTGGAGATTTGCGTTACGCGTGTGCTCTCTTGCATACGTGAAACAAAGACTGCAGAACGTTATTGTGCCGCATTGGTTGATTTATTGAAGACATGCTTGTTGTGGAACCTCCAGCCGGCTGGAACGACTAAAGAGGATCCACCACATGCAAAAATTGCCGCTGATATTATTTCGAGTATATTTTTGGTAAGCTAAAAGCACTATAACAGGCAAGCTAAAATTTTTATAAGAAGAAATATATTTTCACTACTATAAGCAAAAAATAGTAAGACTAAATCCATTCCAATCTAAATCCCATTACACTTGTGCCAACGTTTTTTCCAAGCCTTGAAACAGTTGTTAAAGTCAACAAAGGGACCCCACGGCTCAATAATAGAAGAAAACTGTCAACATAATCTTGATTTTTGATCTAATTTGGCGTGTTTTTTTCTGATGCAAGCCTCATCGCCAGTAATATAACATTTCATGACATCCTGGAAGTCGAAAAATATTGTTTCACAGACTTTAACGCGACGCTGTTTTCCGAAAAACTTGAGGAATTTTGGAACCGATTGTGTTTTCAGTTTTCTTAGGCCCAAATGATCTTTCAAAATGGTTTTCACTGATTCTTCCGATATTCCAACGATGCCAGTAAGATTTTTGACTGTTAATTGTCCATTCTCAAGCACAAATTCTTTCAATTCTTTTGATGTGTTGATCACCAGTTGACACGTTCTCGACCCTCTTAATTTGTGCCTATTAAAAACACTTACACAAGGAGAATAATTATTGTAAATAAAAATAAATAAAAGTAAGATGAAACCCATTAAAAGCGAAAGATAAAATCACAAAAATAAAAGAAGAAATAATTTACGGGTGATCTGAAGTCGGGAGGACGTAGTTTAAGTTAAGTTAAAAAACAATTAACTCGATTTCCAGCAAAACTACGAGTCCTTTAGAAAAAGTTATATAAAACAGTTGTAGTTTTGTATCAACACTTTTTTCATATAACCTTTTTTTGCCCCAAACAAAATTTATTTTTTTATTAAAATATTAAGGTGTATTTTTTACCCGAAGGAACCCATGTATCCCGAGTAAAAAACAGCCCATTTTCAACAATTTTTTCTGATAAAAAAATTAAATATTTTATTAGAATTTTTTATTGTTACAAGCATACAGTATTAACAAAGAAATCCTGAAATTAAAAAAAAAAATATTTTCAACTCGGCCATTGCGACACCATTTTCGGTAACGCGTCGAAAAAAAGATACGCCCGCGTTGGCAGGATAACTCCTTACAGGATCGTCTAAAGTGAAAAATAAGTATTTTGGTTAAAACCTTAACTTAGAACTTGGACGAAGGAAAACAAATTGAAAATTGGATTTTTGGTAGACAATTTTATAAAAAAAAATAAAATTTCGGTGAAAATTTCGAGAATTGTCCAAGTCCAAAACCAAGTCTTTAAGTATTGTATCTCAAAAGTTGTGTAAAACTTCATGAAGATCGGTTGAGTAGTTTTCGAGAAATCTTGCCAACCAACTTCAAAAACACAGTTTCGAGAAAAACGCGTTTAAAGACGGCGCACTTAGCTTATGCCTCATTTCCGAAACTATTACTCGGATCAACCTGAAAATTTAGGAAAACATAATAAGACAATAAAAACATAATTTTTTTGGAAACCGTAAAAACATGTAACCACTTAAAGAAGAAACCTTATTTTGACTTAAAATTTAAAAAAAACCTTATTTTTCAATCAAAAATTCTCACGTAAAAATATCAGATTTTGTTAAAGTCAGTGGACGTTATCTTCTTTGAAGACTCTACTTTCTGAGGGTATAAATAATATATACATTTTGAAGGTAAGTTTTCTCAGAAAATACACAAAAAGACCCTACTAATCAATTCTAAGATCTTTAGAGTGATAGCTATCTTCATCATTTCACGCCAAAAAATATGAGTTAATAAAATGGTTTTCTATTCTTATTTCGTTTCGCTGTTAGTCGCTAATAGAAACATTATATTAAATAAATATTATTGCGTAATACAATAAAAAAAAAAACTTTTTACTTTTCTTAGGAATAATCCTCATACGTATAATAGAAACATTATTTCATTAATTTATCTCCTCCCCCACATGCAGAACTATGACAAAAAGGAGCTGATGAAAATCTCACTGCCAGTCGCCGTGCAATTTCTGCCGAAGGGTAACCGTGAACTGTCCCGAAACTTGGCAAGTTATCTCTCCTTAGCAGCCATCGATTATGCCTACTTGCTAAGCCCACATGTAACTTCCATTATGGACTCCATTATGTCTGGTAAGTTTTATCATGCGCTTCATAAATACACTGTACAAAATAATATACTACGTAATGTCTATAGGTAATTTCGGTTTATTGCGCGTGCTTTCACAAATTTACGAGGTTTCGCCAGATGAAGTGTCGCCTCACGCACCAGTACTAGTTGCGCTGCTGCCACAGTGTGACTCACAGGAAAAACTAGCTGTTTTGCAATTATATTTGCTTATTGCGCAAAAGACACCTGCGGTGAGTGAGAGAGAAACCCATTACCAATAGGAAAATTGCAATATAATTATATCTATGCTTGTATAAATCTAATTAGGTACTTGAGAACTGTGTGCCACGTCTGTGCGAATTGTTGTACGACAATGAAACTGCCACAATAACAATGCAGATTTTGCTGAAAATTTCCGAGCAGCGCCCGCTTTTGATAGTTGAGCATTGCGAAAAAATCAAAGCGGCCAGCAAAGCAAATCCTAACACGGTTTCCTTGGCAGCTCAAATACTCGCTTCCGCCGGACGCACGAATAAGGTGAGTATTTAGAAGTAAATACCATAAATAATATGAAAATTAATGGTTTCCTACTTTTTTCATGCTTAAAGGAACACGCCCAGTACGCACTTGATTTTGTGTTAGAACACTTGCCACATGCAGATCGCACATCACAAACGAATTTACTGCAAGAGGCCACCAAGCTATGCTCGTCATTTCCCATATTGTTCACCGATAAGGTGCTCGCTTGTGTACGTCAAAAGAACGCACTAAGGTGAGCTAAACTAATATAAATGATATTAAGAAAATCAACAGCAATAAACACAACTCTTTTAACAGTCAGCAGAAACTCTCGACGTCCGACATTAATATGGATGTAAGCAATAAAACTTCAGGTGGCGTGACAATTGTGAATTTGAATAGCCCAACAGAGCCGCCACCGCCAGCACCAACTGCAGCTGCAGCAGTGGTGGCCACCGTGCTGAATACAGCAGCCACGGCCAATCATAGTAATGTACCCAACACCTCAGCCACATCGATACCAATCACTGCCGATCCAGTCACCAGCGCAACAACCGTCTCGGTGGCGGCCACCACTGCCACCACAGGCCGCATGCACAAGAGCAAAAATAAGAGTCGCAGCAGTCCCAGTAGTCCGAAGGATGGTAGTCGCAAGGCGTTACTAAGCGCACATTTAAAAATTTGTACGTACAAAGAACGAAGTCCAAGTAACACTTTGACTTACAAATCTCCTTTTTTAGCAACAGCACAACCAACTCAACCAACTGCTGTGAACACAAACACAACGTTTATACAACAGAGTCATAACGCTGCAGTGTCGGGTGCGCCGCCGCTTGTGCCGCCCACTCCGCCACATACTGGTTATACGCGACGCGTCAAGCTGGGAGACTCGCGCAGCACTGGTCGTCTGCATCCGACTGGCAATACGCACCGCAGCATGACGCGTCTCAATGTCGCCGGTGGTTCGGTGGGTGGCCTACACAAGAGTATGACGCGACTCAGCTCATCACAGCATATTAACCAAAATGGTGGTTCAAGCTCTAACAATGCAAATAATTCGCAATCTAGCGGCAATGTAGTGGTACAAACGCCTACAGGCGCCAGCACAACAACTGTAGGTGCTGGTGCGCTGCCCAAAACTCCGACCAGCCCCAGCAGTCCAGGATATGTGACACCTGTGCCGCCGCTGAGTAACAATGTCATTATAACTGGTCACAATAAATGGGGTATTCCTTCGACACAGGTGACATCAGGTGGTGTCACAGTCACGACGTCTCCCACTAAAGTCAGACCGCACTCACAGGGTCCCACTACATTGCTGAACTCGAGCACTGCGTTGTTGAAATATAGTACTGATGCATTAAATCAGTCAATTGGTGAGTGAAAAATGTCGGATGTATGGCATAATGCATGACTACAACTACTAAACAAAACAGTTGGGTATTTTTGAAGTATTATTTTTTGAAGCTCTTGTTACGGTATGCAGTAATATCAAACCTGCACTACTGCTAAAGCTGAATTTTTATAAGTAGATAGTTAGTAAATAATAGGTTAGATTAGGTTAGGTTAAACTGGTATGCCAATAAACCAACCTATAGACCAATTTTGGTTCTTTGCGATAACAGATAAAGTTCAGTTGCTAGATCTAAGAAGAGTAGTCATCCTATAGGATGCCCGCGCTTGAAGCGAGTTTTAACAGACTCCTTGGCTTCACTATCAATACTTCCTCCAGTCTATCATACCGTGAGGATGCTTATAGCGTAGTCTTGCCAATGCGGGAGAAGTACACAAGATATGCTCCATTGTTTTCCTGGTGTCCTGTTCTAGACTTTTGCTGCAGTCTTCTCGATTTGTCAGCCCCAGATGATTGGATAATATGGCGTTTGTAGTCACGATACACTCCTACAGTCTCTTCTATCGAGTGGCAATAGGAATTTTATGTACTTCCGATCTATGGTTTTGCACATGACTTTTGCAGTTTTGTTCCATCGGATTTTGATTTTCCTTACCATGTTTCTGTCGAGATATGTAGTCGTACAGAGAATGCATGATCACGTTTAAGAATGTTAGCTGTACACCATTCTTGGCAATCTCCAACATTTCATTGCCTTCGATGCCTTTGTGGCCTGGCACTCAGCAGAAGTGAAGTTGCTTGCTTCTGGCAACACTTTCCACTGCCACCCTGCTTCCCAAGACAATTCTGACCGATATGCGATACGAGGTTACTGTCTTGATTGCTGCTTGGTGCATTAGAGACCAGTTCCGAGGCTTTCGAAATAGCAAAGACGGCAACTTGAAATATTCACGCACCAACTCCATCGTCCACTTTTGAGCCATCCGTATAGATGTTTAGAGTGTTGCGCGTAGCTAATATACCTTTATGCCAACGTTAGGCTATTAACAATAAAATATTAACATAAATTATACATACTTCTGTATGAAGGCCCTCGAAATTCTGAACTCATATTAGCAATGCACAATGACTGACAATATGTCAGAAATATTTGGTTATTCTACTTCTATACAATTCTCTTTCTTTTTAAAATTCTTGCCATATTACGAAAAGTTAAACTCGAATTTCTTTCAATTATTCAACCAAAAAAACACAACTAAAAACTCGGTTCAAACCTTGGAATATCTGAATTAACACAGTAAAATATCTGTTCTGCAGGTTCAATTTCCATACCACAGAATCCAGTTTCAGTGCATCACGCTTCGCCAGCACTGCCGCAACAGAACAATGGCAATCAGAAGTCTGTGATGAAATTACCCGTAAATGGAAATGTAAGCAATCGAAACCTTGTACGCCATGGCGTATGAGTAACACATGCTACTAATAAATTAACCCCAATTATTTTGCGCAGAGTACACATGAAGTGATCGTCTCCGGCCCCACAACCAATATGACACCACGACGAAACAACAACAACACCAGTCGTACACTACTCAATGCAAACAATAGCTGTATTTTAGATCAACGTATGAGCACCTTTGAACCCTATCAGATAATGCGCGATCCCGTGCAACAATTCTGCGAGAAACATTTCGGTTCAATTAAGTCGTACATGGACGATGTATCACAGTCGCTGCCGCCGCCAACGCGTTGCAGCATTGAAGGTGAGCATATATGTATTTATTATACATAAACACAAGCAGAAAAATTAAGTGAAAGTCTTGCTTCAGAGAAAGAACATCAAAACAGAGAGCAAGAGTCAAAAACCCAGGAGCTAATTTTAGAAATTAACCCGTAGTAGCTCTGTGTCTTGATGTTGCCTCAGTAACACACAAAAACATAACAACCCAATTTGTCATATTATCACAAGCATGCGTTAAACTAATTGTATTTTCGTCAATTTTGACCTACTCCTTTCTTAATTTCACTGCACAACTCTTACTAATTCATTTACGTTTTGATTTTAACTTTACTTAATTCAAACTTTATCTCTTCATTCTCGTCTCGTTCCCGTTGCACTGCTGTTATATCTATCCTACATATGTATTTATATACCATACATATATATGTGTGTATATGTATGTCTACTCGTCTGTCGTCGTCTACCATCAAACTATCGCTGTAAACTTCCACTTTACCCCACGTCTGGTACTTACGTCAAAAAGTTTCGAATGAATTTGCAGAGCGTCGCACCAAAAAGGTGGCCAAACTGCACTTCGCCTGTCAGATACGCGGCCCCCACTGCATGTACTCGAAGGCCTGCTTTACGATGCGCACGCGCAACCCCAAGACTTGGATACATTTGATGTTTTTGGATTTTCAAGTGCGACATTATGTAAGTAATTTATTTAAATATTGACTAAACAAACTATTTGTGGATATATTTTTATATATGTATGTTTTTAACCTTAAATTGAAATAACATGGCTACTGAATTCATTTAGGCATGTTAATACTAGTAGTCATAAGGACTCTCGATCCTTTAGTATGGGCCTTTTTAATGATTTTGCAAAAATTGGGTTCGAAATAGTTTCTAGCTAGAGCTTAGAGCACTGGAACAGCTAATCCATTAATATTAAGACACTTTGTCAACCATATTATGTAGAAGTATGTATGTTACGAAGTTTGTAAGACCCAGAGGAAAACGTTGAAGACCCTATAGAATGTACGAGTATCTACATATATACATAGTAATCAGCCTGACGAGCAGAATCGATTTGGCCATGTCCTCCTATCTGTATATGTGGAAACTAGTCCCTCAGTTTCCGATATATTAATCGGATATTTTGCACACGTCCTTTTCTCTCCAAGATATGTTAATTTTTTTGGTACCGCAGATATCGGATCAATATAAACCACTAAATCCGCAAGTCCTTGTCTGGAAAACTTTTTTTATCTGACGAAATATATTCACGACATCAAAAGGGAGCCTCTCATTCGAGGTTGTTGTGTCCTTTTTATTGTTCAGATCGGGGCACTATACTATAATATAGCTGGCATACAAACTGATTGATCAAAATTTAGTCCTTGTATGGACAAATTTTTTATTTGTGAAGGGTTTCTTACAGGGTTTGTCCGGAAAGTAATAATACTGATTTTCTTTCGCCGCGACTGTACTTCGGAGAATGTGCGCACCGAATGGATTCGGTAGAGGGCGTTCCTAGCGGCTGGTCAGATGTCTCCGAGCACCTGCAGAGTCAGGACCAAAATTTTCGCGCGACATGTTTCTGAGCGTGGTGCAAGCCGAAAATGCAGCGTTCGTTAGATCCGAGGTACGTGATTAAATTCTGTATGAAACTCGGTGTATCTGCGACAGAGACGTTTGATATGATCAAGCAGGCTGACCCAGATGTTGCTTAAGCAAGAAGTGGTATGTTTCGGTGGCAGCAGGCCTTTTTGGAGGGCCGGGAAGAGGTCGCCGATGAATGAGCAAATCCAAAGTGAAAACAATGCTCATTGTCTTTTTTAAGATCAAAGGCCACGTCCACCATGAATATGTTCTACCTGGACAAACTGTCAACGCCAAGTTTTACGTGGAAGCTCTCAAGAGACTCAAAAGGGTCAATCGGGTCCGACAAGACATCGTCACACCGTCTTTCTTGTGAAAGCTCTACTCTTTTTCGACTCAGTCCTGTTACTTTTCGAACAAACCCTGTAGCTTCAGTGCAATCGAAGTTAACGTTCTTCCGTGTTTTCATATACAATATAACAAACATAGGCCTATCATACATACAAAGACAGTTAAGCCCACCATTCTCTTCATTTGAATCTGAAAAGTTTCTACTTAGACATATTTTGCCTTTTTGAGTTTATTTATATAAAGGGTGATTTTTTAAGAGCTTGATAACTTTTTTTTAAAAAAAGACGCATAAAATTGCAAAATCTCATCGGTTCTTTATTTGAAACGTTAGATTGGTTCATGACATTTACTTTTTGATAATTTCATTTAAATGTTGACCGCGGCTGCGTCTTAGGTGGTCCATTCGGAAAGTCCAATTTTGGGCAACTTTTTCGAGCATTTCGGCCGGAATAGCCCGAATTTCTTCGGAAATGTTGTCTTCCAAAGCTGGAATAGTTGCTGGCTTATTTCTGTAGACTTTAGACTTGACGTAGCCCCACAAAAAATAGTCTAAAGGCGTTAAATCGCATGATCTTGGTGGCCAACTTACGGGTCCATTTCTTGAGATGAATTGTTGTCCGAAGTTTTCCCTCAAAATGGCCATAGAATCGCGAGCTGTGTGGCATGTAGCGCCATCTTGTTGAAACCACATGTCAACCAAGTTCAGTTCTTCCATTTTTGGCAACAAAAAGTTTGTTAGCATCGAACGATAGCGATCGCCATTCACCGTAACGTTGCGTCCAACAGCATCTTTGAAAAAATACGGTCCAATGATTCCACCAGCGTACAAACCACACCAAACAGTGCATTTTTCGGGATGCATGGGCAGTTCTTGAACGGCTTCTGGTTGCTCTTCACCCCAAATGCGGCAATTTTGCTTATTTACGTAGCCATTCAACCAGAAATGAGCCTCATCGCTGAACAAAATTTGTCGGACGTAAAGCGCGAAACACATTTCGAACCGAACACTGATTTTGGTAATAAAATTCAATGATTTGCAAGCGTTGCTCGTTAGTAAGTCTATTCATGATGAAATGTCAAAGCATACTGAGCATCTTTCTCTTTGACACCATGTCTGAAATCCCACGTGATCTGTCAAATACTAATGCATGAAAATCCTAACCTCAAAAAAATCACCCGTTACTTTTTCTTCACTTAATATCCCTTAACTAGGTGAAAGAAAAAACCGTTCTTAGTACTCGTGAGCCCGGTATCAGCAATTTGAAGAACATTTGGCAAATACTCAAGTGTGAGAACCGCAGTTTCACCGAATTGGTCACCAGCCAGTTTCCCAATGCAAAGGTTTGTATATATCTTTACTCTATAAGAATATTAAAAATACATACTTACATATCTTTGTTTTGTTATTATTTTTTCCGGAATACGAAAAATATTTCGTGACTGCAGGATCGTGAGATTCTCGTCAACGAATTACGCCACTCTGGCTTCTTGGATGTGTTCGAAGTATCCAAGACAGACACCTCCAACCCAAATTGCAATGAATTGGAATACCAATGGGGCTGTCTGCTGTGTAATCATCCCGATAAAGCCGTTGGTTTTCTTAACGGTAGCAATCAGCCAATGATCGAGGGTCAGCTGAAAGAGAAGAAAGGCAAATGGCGTCTATTTCGACGTTGGCGCACACGATATTTTACGCTCTCTGGCGCACATTTATCATGTAAAGGATCGGTAAGCTAAAGTGACTTTACTAAAGTTTGATTTTATTTAACAAACAATTTTCTTTTAACCTCTAATCTCTACAGAGTGGCGGCGAAAGCATTGATGTAAATCAAATACGCTCCGTCAAGGTATCGCGCGGCGCTCGCAACATACCAAAAGCATTCGAAATATTCACCGCCGATCAGACATTAATACTCAAGCCCAAGGACGGCAAAAATGCCGAGGAATGGGTGCAATGCTTAAGCATTGTGGTGGCGCATTCGCAGGCCCGTGATAATCCCACTGCGAAAACAAATAGTCTGCCCGCACGTGGCATGGGCAGCAGCAAGCCATCGTTTTAGTAAAACATATATTAATAATATATACACATATATATATATTAATTTATAGTATAGAGATTTTTCTTTTTTAAATACAAAAGTAAGCTTCAAAAGACATACATATACATATATTTACAATAAGTTGTAACAAAAAATACAAAACTCCACTGAAAGAAAAAAGACGCTCAAAAAGAATTTAAGGACTACAAATGTGTAATACACATATATATACGTACATAATTCGTCTCCAATAAATTATATAATATAAATTACAGATTTTACATTTAACCGGCAACCTGACATACAAACATGTACATACATATGTATACGTATGAACTGTGTATGAGTACTTAATTTTTGAATAATTATATGGCAACTACTTAAAACGTTTTGTTTGTTTTAGATAATATATTAAGTAACTAAAATATTTATTATAAATAATTAATCGAATAAATGTTGATATACAATATTTTTTATACATAATAAATGCTATGTTAATACATACATAACTACGTACACCTCTGTAAATTGTAGTACTGAGCTTTTGTTGCTTGTATATTTGGGAGAGCATGTAGTAGGTATTTTTTAAAGAATAATGGAAATTTGCGTACTTTTTCATTCGTCTACATTAACTTAGTCGCCTTCAAAATAATCCATATTCGATATTATAACAGCGTTTCTAACTGACGAAGCACTTTCTAAACTCGATTTTTGAGATAGCCTTTATCTAAGTAAGCCATGTGCTTTTAATATCATCTATGCTTGTAAAACGACGGCCCTTTTAGGTAGAACGGCAAAGTACTCTACTGACTTTAGATTTTCGTGTATTTGACAAACTCAACCAATGCCATACAACACATCTTCCAACTCCTCCATATACAGACCTTCACACATGCCTAGCAGCCTTGACATACTGGATATATTTGAGGATTTTCTTGTTTCTTAATTGTAGCAACAAAATTCATAGCTTTCACTATCGGTACCTTCGTACCAACCTTAAATAAGTAGAATATGATTTCCCAAAATCACCACTTTTTATATAGTGGTTACTTCTTTTATGATTTCTGCTCATTGTTGCCATTGAAATTAAAATGAAATCCAAAATCAGTGAAACAAGAAAAAATCTAAATTCGGTTGCACCGATGCACCGATACACTTAACAAAGACAAACAATTCTTTACAAGAACTTGTTTTGGACAGTTTGTTTGACAGCCATAGTCTTTCGATCAGAGCAATTTCTTCAGAGATAACACTATTGTTTAAGATAATAATCCATGTCAAATTTTTGTGCAGATATCTTATCAAATGAAAAAGCTTTCTATACAAGTACATATGGTTCACAAATGAGCCAAAAAGACGCGGAGAAATTTTCTGATCGATATCTTAAAAACTGAGGAACTATGTATATGTGCAGACAGATAGACAGACAACAGACAAATCGACACAGCACGTCATGCTTGTTATATATGTATAATTATAGATTCTCCGACACTCCCTTCTGTGTGTTGGAAACTTAGTGGCGAACCTATTCAGGCTAACAAGTAAGGAAGGACCTAAAATTCGGATGTAAGATCAATTTTCAGAGCTCAGGAGCATTACAAAATGCGGGTAATTAATCTTGGTACATTGCGGGTTTATAAGGCCACAGAATAATAAAATGTTCCAAAGTTTCCTTAATTCCTCACATACAATATGTATCACCTAGAACTAATTGAGTTAGATATAGAGTTATGTATATATAAATGATCAGGATGACGAGTCGAGTTGAATTTCGAGTGAATGTCTTCCTCTCCGCCCATCCGATAACTTTAGTAAAAATTGAGATATCGTAATATCGTAATGAAACATTGTACACGGGTTCCTTGGAACAATGGAGATGGTGTTATTGCAGATAAACGCAATCAAGCTAATGTCACTCCCACAAATTTCATTAAGCAAAAACCTAGAAACAGCTATAACTAATCTCCGCTATGATACGAAACTGTACAGTGTCTATGGCTGACTTTTTATCGCGACTATCGATCAATATGTACGGTACCTTAATAAAACGGAAGAAAGCATATTTTTCTGCAAATTATATGACGTGTCGCCAATAACTGATAAAATGAGGTGATTACTTCCTCTACCGCTTGTACCGTTTTGTTTGTAGAGGTACCTTATTAGAACTTAGAGAGCATCTATTGCTGGTAATGGTAATTCTCTCGAAGCCTTAAATTCCATACGCTGGTATTTCGAATTTTGCGAACTCTTTTACTTTACAACAGATAACACAAACTTTAAAGAGGGTATCGAAAACAGCCTTTGCACAAATAGGGTGAATTTCCGTCTATCTAATCATATCCCACATTCCTTGTAATATATCTGTCCTTACAGGGTTTGTCCGGAAAGTAATAAAACTGATTTTCTACCGCCGCGACTGTACCTCGGAGCGTACGCGCACCGACTGGATTCGGTAGAGGGCGTTCCTGGCTAATGAACGAGCGGCTGGTCAGTTGTCTCCGGGCATCTGAAGGTGCAGGACAAACATTTTCGCGCGACGTGTTTCGGTGAGTGGTGCAGGCCGAATATGCAGCGTTTGCTACAGCAGAGATACGCAATTAAAGTCTGTCTGAAACTCGGTAAATCTGCGACAGAGACGTTTGATATGACCAAGCAGACTTACCCAGATGTTGATTTAGCAAGAAGTGGTGTGTTTCGGTGGTACCAGACAGCCGGTAAGAGGTCGCTGATGAAGACCGCAAGAATGAGTGAGTGAAAAAAGCAGCTTATTGTCTTTTTTGACGTCAAAGGAATCGTCCACCATGATTTTGTTCCTCCTGGGTAAACCTTCAACGCCAAGTTTTATGTGAAAGTCCTCAAGAGACTCAAACAAAGGGTCAATCGTGTCCGACATGGCAACGCAGCCGATTTAAAATTGCACCACGACAACGCCTCGGTTCACACCAATTTTCTTGTGAACAGCTACCTAATCAATGCCGGCATCCCAACGCTTCCGCAGCCGCCCTACACTCAGATGAAATTAAAGAAATATATAGTTTTCTTATCATAACTATTATCTATCGTCTAAATTTCTGTACTGGGCTGAATTTACCTATTTATGTTAATCAGAAAGACAGATAGACATTCAAAAAAAAAATTTGCAATTTTTGATAATAATAGTTATAAAGGGTGATTCATTTCGACTTTCCCTTTTTCATTTCGACTTGAGCCAGAATTGAGTCTGAAAAAATTATGGCTCGAAAACGTTGGATTTTCTTGGAACGCTCATAGAACGATGCGGCTTTATTTCTTGCACAAGCAGTATTTTGTACGCTTTCAATTTCAGACCTTTTCATAAAATGCACCAAGTCGTTCCATACGTCAGTTCGAGTTACTGCGAATAGTATTCGTGTGCACTGTCAGCTACGGATGCTATATTTTCTTCACTACATTCAGGACTTGGTTTATTCGGTCGAATATTAGCCAATAATGAGTTTTGGATCTCAAGATGAGTGATGGTGCTGCGAATCTACTACTAAGCATACTGTAAACCGATTATGTTGATCATAAGTTGACGCCCGAAGTGGCGCGGAAAACACAAAGTCTATTAACAAGAACGGTGAAATTTTCGCAATAAAATTGAACGATTTATAAACGTGTTCAGGCGTAAGTCTTTCCAAGACGAAATGCCAAAACAATACTGAACAAAAGTAACATGACAGCTTAACACGACTCACGCGTGATCTGTAAAAAAAAAGCTATAACGGTACCTCTATTTAGATCACCCGCTATATCTCTATATACTAAAAGTTTTATAAGCAACCATTAAGCAAGCTATTACACGCAAGATGTGGCGAGAGTATAAAATTTGATAACAAGTTATTTTAAATAGATTCCACTTTAACGCAGATAAGTTATAATAAATTAATATTTCTTATCGAATTGACAAAAATAAGTGCGACTAAAGTGTGAAGGTATGTGTGAATTATTTTTGGTAATTTAAGTGCCGCTGGCGTACTTTTAGATAGATAACTCACGTATATTTTATTTACATACATATCGCACCCTAAATACAAAAAGGGTCACAAACTCAAAATTACTAAGGATTTTTCAGGAGAGACGAACCAACGTTTTATGTAAAAATTATTTACATATATTTAAAGAAAATATGTTTGCCATCATGAAACATATACAAACCATTGCGAAGAAGAATCTGCTAATTATTTTTTCAATTGTATATTATGTTTGCGGAAAAAATAAAACAAAATTTTGATTTTATGACTCTTTAACTGAAAATTTTTTCGATTAACTAGTGATATATCTTAAATTGTGCCTTTTTAATTGATTAAAATGTTTGTAATTTTATAAGGTTTCCTAACCGCCCGACGGAATAGAGAATAATAATAAAAAGAAAAATCCACAGGACAGTGATGAAATGTATGTTGATTATTAAATTATTTCTATTTTGAAATAAAGCTTTATTCATCAATAACACATATGTATCAAAGTAGCACAAAGTAGAAATCAAAATATAGTTCAACTATATTAAAAAAGAAAATCCTGCCAAAAGTTTACGGTTTTAAATGCCATTGGAAACGATGTAACTAAATAAATATTTTTAATATTGAATCATAAAAGTTTTTTGGATATGATTTTTATCACCAGTTCCTTTTATATCCTATTTGCTTTATTTGTGGAAAGCGATAGCCTTCCCGAATAAATCGGCACATAAGCTAAAAATATTATTGTTAAAAAAAAATAGTTTAATGTTTTTTAAAAAAACAGCGAAATAAAGTAAAGCAATCTTGTATTATTGCTTCTCAATTCTATACTTGATGCAACTCCAAGGCTTTAAGTTGTTTCTTAAACACACTTCCTGAAAAGTCGATATCTTTATTAAGATGTTTTAATAAAAAAATGAATTTATTGACTAGGAGAAATTTAATATTCACGCCATCATAAAGCTTTCTGATTGTTTTATTGTAGAAAAATTGTGACCCCCACTCTTCTTGAAGAGAATTAAATCTATAAAACGCTTATATGACAATTCTCGAAACTTTTATTATGGGGGCCAGTTTTTTTTGCTAGTTGCTATTAGTCTTGTGTATTGGTCTGGGCGTATAAATGGGATTACTACTTCTTAAATGAGTGTTGTTACTTGCTTCTCAAATAACGCAGTGTGTGTAACATGGCTCCTTCATTTTGAGAATGACGTTGAATAAGGTATTATGTGTAAATACTTTTTCAGATTATAACTTATTAGTACAGCATATGCATACTTTGAAAGAATGTACTTATTTTGCTGTCCACAGGCAGTCATCGGACTAAAAAAATTATAGCTAAATCTAAATCTGAGCATATTTTTGCATTTTGTTACCAGATTTTCGAATATATAAAAACACACAGGTGGCCGATCGCATCTACTCCCACGTCTTTCCTTGTACTTCCAGTCCGAGGTGCTGCTTTTTCCGGACAACACAAAAATTCAGATCCACTAAGTCACTAAATGCATTAGTGATACTATCATCATTGAGACAAGGCACACTACAATCTGTTTCCAATCGTGTTTGAGTAATGGTTGCATAGGTTGTGTGTTGGGCAAGACATTTTCATCAATGGGGTCACAACAACCAAAAATTAAAATTTTGTTGATTGCTAATAATTTAATATTTTACAAAAAGGCATACCAAAATAAGTAAACAAACAAAATAATAATACCAATATCATTAAAATTTAATATTTTTTCTACTTTTAAAATATACAAAAATTATAAAACTACGATGCTACGATGATTTAATCAAAGAAGGCACATAAATAAATATAATACTGTTAATTGAACTCAACCTTTTCACAACTAAAGAGGCACAATGCAAAATTAATATTTACAACGAAAAATTTATCACTTTTGACAGTTTATACAGGCAGAAACTTAAAATAAAATATCTATTATGTGTATTAAAAGTAATCAGCTGTTTTGAGCACATTAACGCAACTAAAAATAATTCCTATTTAGTTGATCGTTTGCAAAAAGCAAACACATGACATAAAAGATGACATAACTGTATTCTTCCTGTTAACGAAGATAGTTATGTGAAACGAAAAAGTTTGCATTAGTAGTGAGAGATGTGTACTCTGAAAATTAATTTATGCAAAAAAAACTCAGTTTTGGAAAATTTTAAGTTGTGAACCTTTGTATTTAGGGTGTGAAATGTATTCCTATGAGTACTAGAATGTATACTTGACGGTAATCGCAAAAAATTCCTCTTTATCCGACTTTGACCTCTTCTGATAATCAAATATAGCAAAAGGAAATCAGTTTAATCTTAGACGACATTTCTATAAAGTATTTAATTTAATACTAGAATTATAAATTTATCAACAGCCAAGCATTTGCTTTGAATAATCTACCATCGACTGGTATTTGAAAGGCCTTGAAAATATACGTTATACTTACACATATTAAAAAAATTACCGTAAAAGATATATATATTCTATATACATATGTATATACGACGAATAGATTAAATGAAACCACGGGATAATGTTTACCAATTCACACTCACAAAGAATAATATCTTAAATGCTCATATTTCTTTTAGATTTTATTTTTTCTTACCCCAACCAGCAAGTAAAACCATAAATAGAGTACCGAGAATGAACCCTCCAGCTGGAATGCAGACCAACAATCTATAAGTTGAATCGGTAAGATCACTACCGGGTCTCTTCGAAGCCCAACCTTTGCTACGCTCCACGGCACGTTTCCACTTTCTATAACGTTGAACGCGATCATTTTCTGTATTTGTTGGTAAAAATAAATCTCTCTTCAAGTCATCCTCATAGGACCTATTTGGGTCCAAAGTAAATAAATCAATACCCTCGGCCTGCGCTGCACATAGCGCTGCACCCAAAGAGATAGTGTCCACCGCAACGCGATACACTGCCAACCCCGAGGTGTCGGCCTGCAGCTGCATCAACATATCATTCTCGGAGAAAACACCATCAACATAGACTTTATTTATCTGCCTACCACTCGCCTCGTACATGCACTCAATAATGTCACGAGTTTGAAAGCAAATCGATTCGAGTGCCGCACGTATAACGTGTTTCTTCGTAGAGTACTGTGTCAGTCCAATGATTAGACCACGAGCAGACTGCTCCCAATGCGGCGCATAGAGACCGGTAAAAGCGGGGACAAAGTACACATCGCCGGTAGTTTCCACAGCCTCGGCAAATGCCTGTGCCTCATCTTCGTTTTTTATAAAATTTAAACGTGTCTCCAGCCAGGTCAAACACGCTCCTCCCACGGGAACAGAACCTTCTAACGCATATATCGTTTTTTTTCGTGGCCCAAATTTGTATGCAACTGTCGTAATTAGACCGCGATCTGTAATAACACAACGTTCGCCGGTATTGCAAAGCAAAAACAATCCATATCGATAACTATTTTTTGCTTGGCCTGGTTTAACGCAATACTGGCCAAGCAAACCCGCTTGATGGTTACCAATAATGCCGGTTATTGGTTTGCCCAACAAGCCTTTGCAATGTTCATTTTTGATATGACCGAACATTTCAGATGAACTTCGTATGTCGGGTAACATTTTCCGATCCACACGAAACGTTCGCAATAAAAGTGGATCCCATTGTAATGTTTGAATGTTCATGAGAAAAGTGCGCGAAGCATTTGTCACATCTGTCACATGCAGTTCACCTAAAAATTTACATATATGTGTATGGTACATTAACTTCATATGACTGTGGGAACATATTATTTTACCGTTAGTGAGGTTCCATACGATCCAACTATCGATTGTACCAAACTTACAATGTCCTTCCAAGCATGCAGTACGTACTTTAGGTACATAATTCTTCAACCAACGTATTTTCAGTGCCGAAAAGTATGGTGAAATTGGTAAACCTGATGTGAACTTAAAATGGTTGATATGCTGTGAATCTACCTCCGCTACAAGACGGTCCGCTATCTGATCCGTGCGTATATCCTTCCACATAATTGCATTATAAAACGGTTTTCCCGTTCGTGGATCCCACAAAATTGTAGTCTCACGTTGATTGGTAATACCAACGGCTACAATGTCAGTAACCGTAAAGTCTGTCTTCATTAACAATTTATCTATCTCATCACAACATTTGTAAACTGCTGAAATAATCTCCATTGGATCCTGTTCGAACCAGCCTGCTTGTGGCTGCAATACGCTAATATTTTGTTGTGTCCTCACGATTTCGTTGAAATGAGGAGGTTGATGAACGGTTAAAGAAACATAGACTGTGTCGCACTTAATGACTCCGATTAAATTTTTGTGCTTTGTCATTCTGTAAGTCTAAATATCTAATGAAAAAATAAATATGCGTTCACCATAACAAATTGATTTTGATCTATAAAAATATAAATAAATATATGGAAATATTTCCATGACATTCTGCTTAAGTTTCGAAATTACAACGGTGTGTACAACAGTAAATGATGGCCAAAATCATCGTGCCCACAACAGGTTCAGGTACTCAACATCGATGGATCTGAAAAAACTCAGTTAAACTTTTTACCATGAAATTGGCTGTACTAGATATAATATAAATCCAGCTGAGTTATGGTTACATAGGTATCAATAGGATTGCAAGTTTTTGATTAAATATGATATTATAGTACAGAGTCTACCCATCGGGATGACGAGATTTTGACAGCTCGTGGCTCTAGGTTTGTTTACGAATTTGTGTCAAATTTTGTCAGTGTATTCGGTAAGGTTTGCTATTTCATTATATCACGGTGCAACGCTTGGAAATTGTCCAAGATTATTACGCAAATTCACATTCTCCGAAAAATTCACAAGTCTTCGTTCATCAAAAAATCATATTCACAAATGAGTCCCATTTCTGGCTTAATAGCTTCGTCAACAAACAAAATTATTGCTATTTTGATGTGGTTCAGGAACGCAATTGTATCCCCACAAATTGACCGATTGTTGTAAAGTACCATCATCGGGCATTATTTTTTCGAAATACACAGGATATGAAAGTGCCCTTACCATCAATTGTTGACCAACTTTTTTCCCGGAATCTGATGAAATCGACGCCCACGAGCTCTAGTTACAACAAGACGATGTGTTGCCTAGTGTTTCAACGCTCAACAAGGGCACATTGTCTGCAAAGTTTGACGACTGGTTATTTTCGAGAAATGGTACTGTTAAGTGGTCATGATCATCCTCCGATTTAGATTATTTTCTCTGCACACTATAACTGAAATGCCATCCGAAATGATGCACCGGGTCATCCGAAATTTTATTAAACGGGTAGATATGTATATGCAAACGGAGCCGTGGTATCCATTTGGCAGACATTTTTGGGATCTATTCGATTGAATAAATACTATTATTTTAATTATGATGTTTTAGAGTGGCACTCGACATCACATCGTATTTTGAGACGTACTAAAGCTGCTATAGCTTCTCTCGGCTGCGTGGAGTGTATTTTGAGTTAGCTTTTTACTAGTAACTTGTAGGATGCCACGCCTGATAACGGCTTTTTAATTTTGTTTTAATCGCGATTATTATCCTGAAAAAGTGGAGGTTGTAAAAAGTTGCTTCAAGTATTTATGGATTGCTGTCAGATTTTTAACTCAACCGTAACTGTATTCCCATCATCATTTTTGCATTATAGCTAACCATGCAAGTGGAATACGGACACAGTCTTCAATGGACCGTCGAAATTGTCTGTTGGCTACTTTGGTGAAGTCGAAGCCCAGGTGCAGATTGCACAGCCAGCCTCTAAGGATAAGGTCGCAGTCGTGCGTTGGCAGCATGAGACCATGTAACTCAAGTTGAAGTTCATTATACCGAAAAAGAGATAGGCTTGTCTCAAGTTGTATTGCTTTAACTTCAATTTAACTGAGTAGAATTGAAAAGCGTAAGGTTAAAAGTTGTTCTTCCTTTTGTCCATGTTAGTGGGTGTCATGCATTTTTTTGTGAAGTGAATTCCAAAAAAATTAATGCGACGAAACTGTCGTTATCTCAATTTAGAAAATTAGAAATCTTAAATGAAACTCATTCCAACACATTTAATATAACTCTACAAATAGACGATATTCTTTAAGCTTGTGTAACGACCGTTTTTTACAGATTTTTTGGAATTTATTATAGTGAAATGAAAAAACTTAAATTTCCAAATATTTTCTATATTCTCATTATGAACTTTTTTTTAAGTAAAAAAAATTTTGGATTTGAAGGTAATTATTGGGTAACATGGGTTTCCTCGGGTAAAAAATCAGCCTTTTCCCCACATTTTTTCTTATTAAAAAATTAAATATTTTGTTAGAATTTTTTATAGTTATAAACATACACTATTAACAAAGAAATGTTGAAGTTTTTGGAAAAAGAAATTTTAAACTCGGTAATTGCGACGCCATTTCCGGTGGAAAAGAGATGCGCTCGCGTTGGCAAGAACACACTTTCGAGAAAAACGGTTTAAAAACGGCGAACTTAGCCTTGCTACCCTCGACCGCACAAGTTCTCAAGGGTGTGTTTCCGAAACTATTACTCCAATCAACTTAAAAATTTAGGACAATATTATAGAGTTGTTTTTAAAATTTAATAAGCTAATAAATAAATTCGATTTTTTGAGACCGGTAAACCCATGTAACCCCTTAAAGGTAGGCACACGGCGTACTTGAGTCCAACACACTGACTTAACTAAAATCAAAAAGACAAATTGCATGTTAACCCAAAGGGATATGGCTATCACCGGCATTAGGATCATTTACAAATCTTGAAAACTCAATTTTTTTAATGCTTTTAAAGCCCAAAATTTCATGATTTTTGGCGACTACCTTTTTATGAAAACAAAAACGGTTCAATATTTTTCAAAAGTCCTAGTTCGCGCGATCAATCAATATAACTGTTTTTGAAAAGCCAATTTAAAAAATGTAGTTTTGAGAAAACCCAGTTTGAAAATTCAGGTGTGTGGGCCAGACGTCACTACTCTAACTTTCCAACAATCAGTTTCGGAATATTACATAACCAGCACATTATATGAATGCTCTAGATGTGATTTATGCAAAACAAAAAGAAAATCGATTTTTTGAAATCGTCACACGCTTCAGTGTTTATTAAATTCATTTGGTATACGCATCGTAACGCTTACAATTTCTAAGTTGTAAATACCTAAATAAATATTATGTTTATACAATGGTGTATAAAAATATAATTCAGCTAATCTAAGTATATACAAGTTGATAGCACTCTCGGCAAACAAAGCCGTCTGAAAAGATTTACAACATATAAAATATTTTGTCATTTAAGCATTTTATCACAACCAAAACTTAATAAGTACTTAAGGATAAGTTGTAGCCGACTAAGAGGTTTTCATTGAACATTATTTAAAAATGGCAAACTAATTAAGTACTTAAGTACTTTGATATGCTTAAATATTAATTAAGAAAAATCTTACAAAATATTCAACAACAAATTTAAAAAAAAAAAAAAGCTTCCAATCGTCATGGCAATTATGATAAATTAAGTAAAACTTTTAGCTTCATCAGTACTCAATATAATAAAATCGTTTATACTATATGCAAAATAGTTCATTCTATCAACTATTTGTTCGCTGTCGCGTGTATGATCATAGCAAAAGTGGTCATAACGAATATTGCCGGCGGTATGGATGACAGCAGCTTATACGTCTCATCAGTTATTTGGCGAGTAGGTTTCTTAATTACCCAATCCATGCTACGTTCCACTGCACGCTTCCACTTACCGTAGCGATGATGACGTTCGTCGTCAGTACTCGTGGGTAGAAAAGTGTCATAGTCCACAACATCATACTGTAACTCATCCGGATGAAAGTTGAACAAATCTATACCTTCCGCCTGTGCTGCACACAGTGCTGCACCAAAGGTGGTAGTATCAGTCACTTGCGAGCGAAAAACTGTTAATCCAGCCGTATCGGCCTGCAATTGCATTAGTAAATTATTCATACTAATCGAGCCATCGGCATGCAATTTATTGAGCTGGAAACCGCTCTCCTGATGCATGCACTCCAATATGTCGCGTGTTTGAAAACAGATTGCCTCCAAGGCGGCACGCACTATATGATGTTTAGTGGAATATTGCGTGAGGCCAATAATTAAGCCACGCGCTTCCTTACGCCAATAGGGTGCATAGAGACCCGTAAAGGCAGGCACAAAGTATACATCGCCCGTTGTCGCCACCTCCTCTGCGCATTTTTCCGCTTGCGTGAAGTCTTTCAACAGGCGTACACGATTCTCTAGCCAGCGTAAAGCGTGTCCGCCTACCGCCACAGAACCCTCCAATGCATAGATGGCTGGTTTATTTGGTCCCAGCTTATAGGCGACTGTGGTGATGAGGCCATGCGCTGAAATAACTGGACGCTCTCCCATATTACAGAGTAGAAAACAACCAGAACGATAAGTGTTCTTAGCTTGGCCGGGTTTGACGCACATTTGTCCCAAGAGTGAGGCATGTTGATTACCAATTATACCACTAATTGGTACACCGGTAAGCACACATCGATCACTGGTAATGGGTCCATAGATTTCTGAACTACTACGTATTTCGGGCAGTATATTACGGTCTATTTTGAAAGTACGCAGCAACTGTGGATGCCAATGCAAGGTTTCGATGTCCATCAGGAGTGTGCGCGAGGCATTTGTGACATCAGTGATGTGTAGTGCGCCTGCATAAATAGAATTAAGAATTAGCATTAGTGGATATGGTAATAATAACTTATCCAGCATTATTTACCTTTTGTAAGATTCCACACAATCCAAGTATCTATGGTACCGGCCTTACAAAATCCCTCACGATGCACCTTTCTCACCTCAGCGACATTGTCGAAAAGCCATCGCAACTTCAGCGCAGTGAAATAAGGTGAAACGGGTAAACCAGAAATGTGTTTGAAATGATTTTTGTCTTGATTGTCCAATTTGGAGAGCACACGATCGACACTCTGCTCACTGCGTATATCCTTCCAAACGAGCGCATTGTACAGCGGTTGGCCAGTTCGTGAATCCCACACCACAGTCGTTTCTCGTTGGTTCGTCACGCCAATACAGCTTATATCAGCTACGCTGTAACCTAACGTGGGCAGCTGGGCGCACGCCTTCTCACAGCACTCATATACAGCGTCCATCAGTTCCAATGGATTCTGTTCAAACCAACCATCCTGTGGTGTTATCATTTTCAAATCGATTTGATACTTAGCCACTTCCTTAAAGTAAGGCACAGAATATAGTGAGAACTGTACGCTACTGGTACCCTCATCGATGACGCCAACGAGACTTTTGGTTGCGGTAGATGGTGTTTCGGAGGTAATTATACGGCGCTTAGGCCCATTCAGCAAGCGTTTGCCTTCCGTCATGTTTATGGCACTCTCCGTGACTAATGGCTTAGCTGCCTTGTAATGCAAGTAGTAATTTTCTAGTCACAATGCGCCAGCTGAAATTGAGAGGCATTGGTTTACATATGTCTTTAGTCACTTATGCAAACATTTGCAAATACATAAATGTCTGCTAATGCATAACTTATGCAAAATGTAAATGAAAACGAGCAAAGTTCATTGAATTTATTTTCAAAACACAGTAGAAATCGGATAGACTGAACAAATTCAAATGTATATGCCTATATTTGTAAATTATAAACTGATAATCCGATCATAATAAATAATTACTCACATCCTAATCTCCCACTGAGGCAGTCAAAACCCATGCCGAAAAATATTAGAAATATGATCAACATGTCATCAATATAAGCATGTTTTTTTATCAATATTATATGCTTTTTATTGTAAAACAACTCTACCTTCAAAAATAGGTATCTATTTTATATTTATTTATCGACTCTTTGGATAAAAATAAATGCATTAGTTTAGATCCACACTTAGGTGAACAATTTTTCGAAATTTTTCAAGATTTTTCCATAAGCTCTACATTTTTTTTATGAGAAACAGTGAACGGTGTACCAAATCCAAATATATAAGCATTTTATTAATAATTATAATATTATTCATAACAGCATGGAGATAAATTGAAGTGACCATTTCCTTTCCCTCTTTCTGTGACAAAAGACATACAACAAAAAAATTCAAAGTTTTATAACGGATGGACCCAGTAGAGATGCTTTTTTCAATAGCCTTTCTTTCTTTGACAGATCACCCGTGAGTCGTGTTAAGCTGTCATATGTAATAATGGAAAAACTTACGCCTGAACAACGTTTACAAATCCTTCAATTTCATTATGAAAATTCACGTTCTGTAAAGAATGTGTTTCGCTCCGTTTGCTCAACTTATGGTCAACATAATCGGCCTACTGAGGGTACTATACGCAACAACATCATCTATCTTGAGACCCAGCATTCATTGTTGGATACTATTCGACCGAATAAACCAAGTGCAGCACGCACAGTAAAAAAAATATAGCAGTCGCAGCTGAGAGTGTACAGGAAGACCGTGGAAAGTCAATTCGGCGCCACATCAACTCGGACTGATGCATGGAACGACTTGATGCATTTTACATCGAGATCTTAAATCAAAAGCGTACAAAATACAGCTAGTACAAGAACTGAAGCCGCTCGACCTTCCAAAGCAACAATTCTTCGCTCTATGGGCTCTTGAAAAATTCTAGGAAGGTTCGACGTTTCCCAGCTGAATTTCGTTTCGCGATGAGGTCCATTTCAGACTCAATATGTATGTAAACAACCAAAATTGCAGCATTTGGGACGAAGAGCAACTTGAAGAGATTCAAGAGCTGCTATTTCATCCAGAAAAAAACAACGGTTTGATATGGTTTGTCGATCGTTGGAACCATCGGTCCATATTTCTTCAAAATATCAATGGCGACCATTATCACGCCAAACCGACTATTTGATGCCTGAAATTGAAGCTCGTGATCTCGGTGACATTTGGTTTAAACAAGACGGCGCCACTTCCCATATATCGCATCAATCAAGGGATTTATTGAGAGAACACTACGGTGAGCAGAGAATTTCTGGGATCGCCCTTTATAAACAGAGTTATCAATACAGAAAGTACGCTCTTAAATACTTCAATCTAACTTCCCAGCAAACCCTCAAAATCGCAAGTTTTATAATATAATATTACCTTCGTCAAATATAAGCCATAAAGTCATAAAATTTGATATACAAGACCATAAAACGCGCGCCTTGCATAACTTGCCCCCTTATAGCTTTTTTATACCATAGAACACACATCTCGAATCGGCACTGTAACGTATATAAATGTGTATATAATACATATACAGACGTATATACATATGTAAAACATAGTATTTATACACATCCATACGTAAGCATACATTTATACGTTCTTCGTATGTTGATAAGCTACCAAGCGCTGATATTCAAGCATAAACATGGGAGTGACTCGGTCGAGCCCCTTATGTCGAGAGCGGAAACAAGTGTGGACGTCATAAGAGCGAATAAACAAAATATTTTGCGTACTACTTATGTACATACATATATAAAGAGTTGTGTAAACATAAGACAAAACTCGTTTATTTGGCCTACGTGCACTGCAGTCCGCTCTGGACTACCTAATTACATTTCTAAATTCCTAAAGTCGTTGACGTTATTTGCCTATCATATTTTAACCATTTTATTATTAACTGTTGGAACGATAGGTTATAACTGATTCTGGGAAAATCCATACGATTATTTGTATGCAAGTCACCGGGTAAATAAGCCGGCATACTTTTCGCTCGAACGAAAAGACATTACTACAGAGTGCAGTTTAAAGTTATATAGAATATTCATGTGCTTTTATACTCCAGCAACCTGTTTCACAAGGTAGAATATTTTTGTCCAACAAATTGTTGTTGGGGAACTTAAAAACAGGATTTAAGGTAATACAAAATTTATTTCGATGTCTAGCGGACGGACGTCCTCAAAAAGTTATAAATCGCAAAAAATGTAAAATTTAAATTTTTGAAACCTAACCACAAAGCTAATAATGATAAATGGCGTGTCAGATATCGTAAATATGTGAATTGGACCATTATCACACCCACAAAATGTTTACAAACTCATTAGCCAATTAAGCTGCGAAATTTAGTACATGGGGTCATTAAGGAAAGTCGCATGCGTCGAAGGTGGGTGTGAAAAGTGAAGAAGAAGAAGATACGTTTCACACAAACAGTTCACTTTCTGAGTAAAACTTTGTAGAAAATCAAAAAAAAAATTATGAAAATTCCATCATATAAACTATTCCACCACATTAGGCTCTTTAAATGTACAATAAACAACTTATAATTTTCTAAAATATACACTGATACTCCCATTGACGAAATCCAACTATAACTTTAAATAATTTATAAGATACCACGTCACGTTGTGACAAAGAAGTACTTGGAAATTGAAAATAAAACGCAAAATATTTAATTATTCATCGACATTTATTATGTTGACTTCACAGTAATCCCCACCAGATGTAATACACTTATGCCAACGATTTTTTCAGTCCTCGAAACCTTTTTCATAAGCATTTTTTTCAGCTCCTTCTGCGAATTTGGGTTTATCTCTTCGATCGACTAAAAACGGGTTTTATGGAGCGGCAAGTACAGTTTAGGCGACAAGAAAAAATTACACGGATCGAATTCTGGTTAATACGTTGGTTTCAATCGGAATTGGAACAGTCAAAGATGTCTAAAGAGACCTGCTTAAGGCATGCTTTCGAAAAAAATTCAGGGACTAGTCGAGCAAGAATGCGTTTCATACCCAAACTATCCACCAAAATCATTCAACGAATTTGCCTGATGATTTTCTTCATTTTTTTTTTAAATATTTTCATCAGTTGAAGGAGGTATGTCTTCAACGATCTCTCGACCTTCTTTAAAAGCTTTATACTACTGGCAGGCTTGTGTTTTTGATACAACTCAATCTCCGTAGCCTTTGAAGACCTTAGTTAGAAATACAAAATTTGAGATAAATTCTTTCGTTCGATATTTTTACCAATGTAAAAATCGCAAGGCACTACTAAGATGTATCGACTTAAGTAGCTGATGTAAACAAACTGGTTGACAGATCGCGTTCGTAGTAATTAAGGACAGTCCTACCAACTTAGCAAAAACATTTTTATGAAACATGAAATATTATTTATTCGAGGAATTTTACTTAAATTTCCGGCTGCTTTTTTGTCATAATGTGTGTTTGTTATCTAATCAAGGTTTCAACGAATAATGAGTATTGATATCAATTGCAACATTTTTAATGGAAAGTTTGGCAACATCTGAAAATACTTACATATATCGCCGCCTTTTATCTACGTCAAATCGCGAGAGTATCAAATATTAGGCTCCATCCGAACATAGCTCTGCCTTACGTGTATTTTTACAAATGGCCAAATATCTAATGCTCGAACGCTTTCGAACTTAGTCCAGCCTAACTGGTTCAAATTATATAAATATGTAGGTCTGTACTCGTACAGAGAAACGTGCATTTGCAAAGTTGTTTACAAACAGTTGAGGCAATAACCACATTTTTGTTTTTTCAATTTCATTTAATATTTTATTTTAATTTAACAGAAATAAATGAGAAATTAAATCATACTAAACAACAAATTTCTTGTTTCACCATAGGAAATAGATTTTTTCGTTCACTGCTCTTTTGCCTTGTCTTCTTATATAGTAGTAACCCCTGATAATATTGTATTATAGGCTTATTAGGTCAGTATAAAGCTTTGCTTTAATGTTAAAGAACTGTGAAGCTTTTAGTAACTAAATTTACGCAAAAGAGAAACGAGTTTTGTAAAATTCAATGAAGGAATAGAGAGGCCAACCAGGCCTTATTGAGTACTGAAATGCGTTCTTGCTTGACTCGTCACGATAAAGCTGAATTTTTTTCAAGAAAAAAGAACCGTAAACAGATCTCTTTGAACATGCTTGGTCGTACGAATTCTGATCCCACATTTATGGAGAACATTATAACTGGCGATGAGACATGTTTTTATGAGTTTGACTTGCAAACAAGTCAACAACCCTCGAAATGGAGGGGAAAAAACGAGCCGAAACAAAAAAAAAACACGTTAAATCCGTTCAAAAATCAAGGTGATACTCATAGTTTTTTTTTGATAGTCGTGGTTTGATGCATCATGATTTTTTTCCGGAGGGACAGACGGTCAATAAGCAGTTCCATTTTCGGAAAATTTTCGGAATTCTAGAAGAACAACACACCATCGCATTGAGCCACGGTTGTGACCGAATTTAAAGTCAAAAACACAATGATTATCATCGATCAACTACCGTTTCACCTGATTTGGCGGCGCGTGATCTTTTCTTGTTCCCCAAACTGAAACTACCGCTCCGTGGAACCCGTAAACACTCAATCGAAGTGATAAAAAAATCGTTGAAGAAGCTGAAGACCATCCCAAAAAGGACTTATGAAAAGTGTTACGAGGACTGGAAAAATCGTTGGCATAAGTGCATTACATCTGGTGGGGATTACTTTCAAGGCGACGAAGTCAATATTATTGAATAATTAAATATTTTGAGTTTAATTTACGATTTCCGGGTACTTTTGACACAAAGTAGCTCATGTGCGGTTTTTTTTTTCTTGTTTATGAGACGCGTTTAGCACTTTACCCCCAACTTAATGGAATGTTAGTAGAGTAAATATTAAGTAATCAGTTATATAGCACCTTGCGTTCCACTTTAATATTTTTTTTTTTGAATTTTTTATCACAACTTCCTCTATTATTGACTATATCACAAAACCTTCGTTAAAGTTAACATGTCACACACTTAAAAATTAGCGTATTGTTTTATGAATCGGCATGTTTAATCTACAAATGTTTACGATTATTGAATTTACTCTTTAATTGCCGCAGTAAACAGTCAAAGCGGCAAAAATGTTAACAACAACAATACAAAACACATACACTCACTAATCCGGCTCGACTGTGTCTACTTCAGAGGGTAAAGTACAAACTGCGTCTAATTACATGCAACTCTGGAAGTTCTGAAGTCGACGGTACAGCTGCACTTAAAGCTCGCACTTTGACGATCACTTGCTGATTTCCAGTGTGCAAAGATGATAGTAAACGAACAAAAATAACTCCAAATTGTTGTGCGTTAGATATGCAGATGCGTAGTAAGTTTGCGAGTTTTTATTGTATTTTACTAATGCACTGTGCACTCAAGCGCAAAACACGTCTGTACACCAGCTATACGCAATACAAACTGCCGGTCGCATTTAAGTGACAGACGTGGACACAGTCAATTTCGAAAGCATTGGCGATTAACCAAATGATCGCCGAACGAACTGGTAGGAGCAAAACGATGGAACTTTTATGTGCGATAACGACAGTAGAACAACGCTTGATTATATAAATGTATGTGTAAATGTGGGCATACATACTAATTAATAAAAAATATTTTACGGGAATTGTGATAAGAAAAATCGATTCCAATTGCTTTTGTTGAGGCCAAGGGTCCCAATGACGACAGCGATGACAATGTCAATGACAAATCAGAAAACGCTGAGATGTACATACATACGTCCAATCTTGCAAACAAAATAAGAGAGAGGAATCATGCGATCGGTCGACAGCAAGGAATATAGCGACATGCTTGCCAGGATAACGAGGGATAATGCCTGGATAATAAAGGAAGCTAAGAGCTGTGACTAAAACAACACATGCATGTGTGTGTGTGTGTGTTGATAAGCAATGATAACAACAATGATAACAAAGGCGCGTGTCATAAAAATATGATAATATTTGATAGATATATTGCATACTATTTTGGGGCTCGCCCTTGCGATAAAACACAGTTAGAACTATTTGCAATTTCAAGTATTCGCCAGCTATATAAATAGAGATTTACGAGTAAGCAAATAATCATATCGTAAAACACTTGTTTCACGAATACTTAAGTGCAATAGCAATTTGCATAAGTGCTGTTTTTTTTATTACACACACCCAAACACATATATACATTGAGACAAAAAAAGCAACCGGAAACGGTAAATAAATTCGTCGGGTGAAAGATAATTAAAAAATAATGTATTTTGCTAAGTTGGTAGGACTGTCTTTAATTACTATTATATGAGCGTGCTCTGTCAACCAGTTTGTTTACAGCATCTGCTTAAGTCGGTACACGGTACACACTCCGGTTAGAAGTGCGTTGCGATTTTTACATTGGTAAAAATATAGAACGTTCTGAACTGTTTTCGACTTCTTCAACTGATGAAACTATTAAAAAAGTGAGAGATATGGTGTTTGAAGATCGTAAGGAAAGTATTAGAGAGATCGTTTTTAATGATTTTGGTGAATATTTTGGATATGAAACGCATTCTTGCTCGACTCGTCCCTATAAAGCTGAATAGAGCATGAGAATAGCTCTTTGGATAGTATTGAGACGGGAAAATAACGAACCGAAACCAAAAAAAATAAAAAAAAACCACGCCAAAGGCGCTCAAAAACCGAGAGGTGATTGTTTTTTTTCGATATTCGCAAGTTTAGTACATCATTAATTGGTTCCGGTGGGACAGACCATCGCATCGAGCCACGATTGTGAACGAATTTAAAGCCAATAACGCAATGAATACCATCGATTAAGCACCGTATTCACCAGACTTGGTGCAGTTTGATTTTTTCTTGTTCCCCCAACTGAAATTGCCGCTGCGTGGAAGCCGTTTCCAGTCAATCGAAAATATAAAAAAAATTCCGCGGAACGCCATCCCAAAAAATGCTTATGAAACGTGTTTCGATGACTGGAAAAATCGTTGGCATAAGTGCATTACATCTGGTGGGGATTACTTTGAAGACGATCAAATAATTTTTGATGAATAATTAAATATTTTGCGTTTTATTTACGATTTCCGGGCACTTTTTTGTAACAATGTATATTCCAGCAAAATGGTTAACAAAGAAAGTGATGTGATTATATCAATAAATTTTGTGCGCTGCTCATTGACCTCATGGGTGAGTTGCTGAGTCATATGGATGAAATAAAATTTTCAAAATAATGAACGCCAGCTGAAATCGATAAAATATGATACATGGTCCATATTTCGCTATAAACAGGCATTTTTATTATCTTCTCGCACTAGGTATGGAAACACTACGAAACTGAGAGAGGATCTCGACGAAGAATTACGGTAAGAGTGTTTTAACTCTATTGTGTTGGGCTACTAGCGCCAATATACCTGGCTACCGGCTACTAATAAAACTGCTGGTGACTATTTTTATATTTTTGCAATATGTTGCTAGAGTGTTTAATAGGTTTGTTCACCTAACGGTTGTTGCTAACAGCTAAAACTAAACGAGATAAATAAAGAATTAGATATATATAAATGATCAGTATGACGAGACGATTTAAAATCCGGGTGAGTGTCCTTTGAGTCCAATTTTCGAAGACTCGTTCGAGCATTTCGACTGGTAACACGCGTGATGTTTGGCTACAAGGCAAGAATCAAAGCGACATTATCCGCATAGACTTTACACATCCCCACAGTCGAATGGTGTGATATCACACGATCTTGGTGGTCAATTGACCGGGCCAAAACGTGAAATTATCTGCTCACCAAAGTGTTCTCAAATTCATTGAGTGATGCGATGTGTGGGAAGTGGCGCCGTCTTGTTGAAATCAAATGTCGTCAAGATAACGAACTTCAACTTCAGTTATCAAATAGTCGGTTAACATGGCGCGATAACGGTCGCCATTGACGGTTACGTTCGCACCGTCATCATATATGAAGAAATATGGACCGATCATTCCATCGGCCCACAAACTACTCCAAACCGTTGTTTTTCCTGGATGAAATAAGAGCTCTTTAATCTCTCCAGGTTGCTCTTCGTCCCAAATCCGGCAATTTTGTTTGTTTACATACCAATTGAGCGAGAAAAGGGCCTCATCGCTGAAAAAAATTTGGCTCGAAAACATCGGATTTTCTTGGAAACTTACAAGAGCCCGCCGGGGGAAGCAGAGGAAGAAGAACACTTCCACTCCATTGGAAAGACCAGGTGGAAAAGGAGCTGGCTTCCCTTGGAATCTCCAATTGGCGCCAAGCAGCGAAAAAGAAGAACGATTGGCGCACTGTTGTTAATTCGAGTATAACCGCGTAAGCGCTGTCTACGCCAGTAAAGAAGAAGAAGACTTATTTCAAAAACATGCTATTACTCTGCTGCCTCTTAAAATAGACATTCTTAATTTTGAAGTCACGTTTATATTGAAATGCTTTTACTTTGCTGTTCAAAGTGTTTAACATTAAAAATATATACTGCACTCAGTCGTTGGCGTGAAGTATCATGCATATATGTATGTACACACCCCTTTTCATTAACCCCAATGCCACATTTTTAATGATATGTATTTGCAAATATAAATGAGATATTCACATTAACATATTGATGTTTTAAACGCGCGGGCTTTCGACTTTTTATTACATACTATATAGCTGCATACATAGATGATATACTATATATTGCGCTTACATACTATACATATATACTTACATAAGCAGGTGTAAAATTTATTGTGCGACGGAACGTATTTTTGTCATTAAATACAAATATACACTGTTTTTAAAATCGCCTCAGCATGTGTAAATGCCTTTCAATGCAATTTATTTAAGAAATTCTGTTGCCAAAATGCACGGCATCACACTGAGTATACAATTAGTTATTCACGCGGACACAAAGCAAGTTCAATGATACAAAATAATAAAGAGCTTTTACAAAAAGTTCAGAGACTGGCGTGCACAAATGTAGATACGAACAGATGATTGATTTCAGGTCTGAAAGGCTGTTGGAAGTTTATGATTTCTTAATCCAGCGTTATTGCACTAACCAAATTGGAATAAAGCTTATTGAATATTTAGGCACATTCACCCAAATGTTGGCCAGGCATTTTTTATAAAAGAAAGTACTCGATTGAATGATTCGAAGTTCTTTGGACATAATAAGATAAATTTTCAGCTTTATTTTAAGATTTTTTTTTCAAAAATTTTGAAATATAACGGTATTTCCTATACAATGACCTATGATTTTTGGAAAATATCTAAAATTAACAAAATGTTGTAGTTCTGAAAAAGAAAATCTTTTTTTTTATTTTTAAGGTAAAAATTGTGTTTTTTTTTAATACCAAATTGAAATTATATAGTAAATATATTCAAGAATACAGTTTCAATTTGAAATCAATCGATCAATTTCTCATTGAGTTATGATATCAGCTATTTAGAACGCTGCCATTCAAAAACGATTCAAGATACGACCTTGCAGATTTCACAGGATTTTTTGTAAATATAAACTGCTGCCCCCTTAAGGGGTTAATATGGCAGCTGGTTTCGGAGGCACCGCCCAAAAACATCTTCTTGGCGGTGCCAAAAACATCGTATGAAAAGATTTATCTATTATCTATCATCGGTAAATAGATGAGTATAGAATCGTGTGATATCACGCCTTTACTTTTTGAAGTTTCTGTGTTGTTGCTATAAAAAAAAAGTAGGGAACTAAAACGACATACGGTATATTGGTATGGTGGTCAATAATGGAAAAAAAATTACGCGAAAAGACATATGGAAACCATACAAAGAGCAGTTAGTGTATACATTGGTGGGACACTTAGAACAACGTCATATTAAGTAATAAACGTTATTTTATATTTATTGCCCACAGACTTCCTATTAGTCATATATATAAGGGGGGACGTAACAAGTTCCAATAATGTAATTACATATAATTAAACTTAACTTTGGTCTCCAATATGGCGTTCTCTTGCAGAGAGGAGTGGGATAGGATGAAATGGACAATGACACAGGAATAAGTACCTATTTATAACGAAGAGTCCAAACTAGATAATCGTGTGGGAAATTGTGACTTTTAACATAATCAGATGCCAGAATCGCCTTCATTCCATCAAACCAAGCGCAGATCACAACAATTAAATAAGGCCTTCTTGTTCTAACAAAGAGTGTGCTCACAACAAGATTTATATTTATATATACAGATAGCCAAGCGGCTTTGATATTACTTAAATCTACTAAGCCTTGACCTCTTAGTGGATCTAACATCCTATTTCATGAAAAGAGTGCAATGGGTTCCAGGATACGGTGATATTTCTGGCAGCTGTGAAGCAAATGAACTTACCAGACAGACACCACGCTACTATGTATTTGACTCCGATAAAAAATGAACTTGCAAAACAGACACCACCATACTACTAGACTCCCATTAAGAACGAATATATTGGCTACCTCTAGGTATTTACTTGACAAACATTATATAGATTTGTAGCTGAGCCCCAATGGAGACAACCTCTGATTTGCTCAACAAACAGAAAAATGTGGCATAAATGGAATATGAGCCGTAGATGGGCCGACAATTAAAATTCGTTTCCACGACAGTCGGGCCTAAGTAACCGGAACGGACTCGAAGTTTTATCCGGCCGAAGACTATCAACGCGGCACCATTCCTCGAAATTTATTCATGAATGTTTTATGTCACAATAACAACTGCAACAACAATTAAAATTCAAAAGAAATTACTGGCAGACATGACAGCAGATTGCGGAACCATGCAACTTTTATTGTAGAAATTGTCAAGAAGTGGCAGATAAAGACACAATAGAACATCTAGGCAAGGTGTTGGTTTCTTGGCGTTGTGTATGCAACCTATATTAAATTTTTTGAATTGATGAACTTCATCAGAAGCACAGGGTGATTCAGAGAGAACATAATAGAGTAAGGGGATTTTAGTCCCGAAGGTTTCACAAGGGGCCACCTAAAGGCCTAGGTGTGCCGTCAGACATTGACCCTACCTATCTGACTAGATACTGTATATTTTATCGTATGGAGCAATTACATTTACATAACATTTGATCTTTCCTTTTCACCAACAAAGCCAATGTTTGGTTTCAAATATATTTTACCAACCACTATAATGATTTCCGAATCTCTGATTGGAAGCACATTTCATCTAGAGACTTTGGTAGAAAGCAAGACCCTAAGAATTGTGCAAAAGATTTCAAGAGCTTTATCTAGCAAGGGGTAAGGGGTAGTTAGAATTTTGAAAAAAAAATATTTTTTTTTACATTTGTGTAATATCTTAAAAATATTCTCTGAAAATTTCACGCTGATCCGATAATTAGTTTTTGAGTTATTCGACAAAAGAGAAAGAGAAACGCGTTTTTTCAAAAACTATGTTTTTTGAATCGGTGACAACTGTAACTCGAAAACCGTTCAGTAGATTTTAATGAAATACAGCTTTTACAGTACACAATAAACTCGGGCCTGATCGAAGGATTTTTATTTTTTCGAAAATTTCAATTTTTTAAGACCAATTAACTGTAGATTTTTTCGCTAAAATTTAGAAAAAAAATTCCTTTGGCCGCCATATTGTTAATTTTGAAAAAAAAAAAAATGCTTTAATCAGGCCCGGAATTATCTATTTATAAAACTAATTTTTTTGTCCGATTGTTTTTAGATGAATCTCCAAGGACTTATGCTTGTCACCGCAAGTACCTTTTTTTGGAACAGGGTCAACACAAACAACTATAACTTTGGAAATTAATTTTTTTTTTGAAATTTTCGTGACTTCAAGTCAACACATCCTATAATAATGCCATATTACTACATTTGTAAAATAACATGATTTAGTAGCAAAAAAAAAATGCCGAAAATTCTCATTTTTTCGTGCCTCTGACTACCCCTAACCCCTTAATTGAGTATATTTCCGCCTCCAAATAAATATATAGCTAACTAAAACATGTTAAGCTGAAACGACAGACAAATACGTATAGCCAACGCAAAAGCTTTCAAATATTATATTAATTATTTCAACAGAATTTTGCGATAAAACAATATCAAAACATATTACAACTGTTGTCCAATATAAAGTAAATAAAACTGCTTTCAGAATATCAACGGTACTTAATGCTTAATCACCAGTCTGCCATTGCTGATAGAAGATATTCTATGATAATAATGCATTAAAAATCAAGTAAGGAAGGTCTAATGTTGCAACCGAACACTTTATAGTCTTGCAACTTGCAGGAATCACAGGATCGGAATCTAAACACTTTTACATATATGGTACAGAAAATATACATATGTATATAACCTATACACTGACCGACAAATTCGGCATAAGGTTTGTTAGAAAAATTAAAATCATTATATGTGGTAAATGGGAATTAGGGTAGTATCGTTTTAACCATTTACTATTATCATGCCATATACTAAAAAGATGTTCCCTAGATTACATTAAAGTACATATCATACAATCACCAAGCATTTGGAGTCAAGTCAGCCGGATATACGAAAATTCTGAGATTAGTTATATGGGGCTAGGTTAAGTTTTAACCAAATTTTATCTATTTTAGACCCAAAGATACACTGTTATGAGTAAAACGTTCTCTGTGATTTTCAATGAAATAACTCAAATAATGTCCGATATATGCAGAATAAAGTTACCCGGAAGTTCGCAAATCTTTATATTAGGTATATGGGGGCTCAGGGAAATATTGATACACACAAATACTATTGTCAGGAAAGGATTCTGTCAGAATTTCAACTATAGATACTGTGGTCAATATATTCGGTTCTTACGGCTTGTAGAGGTTTGGTTGGATTTAGGCAATTTTTAGTCATAATATGGCATACTTTAAAGGATTTATTAATGCAAAATTGCATCCCGTTATATTAATTGCTTCTTGATTTGTGTACTGGAAAGTGAAAGTATCAAATGGATTTTAAAATTGTGGTAAATGAGAAGAATGCCAAGTAATAAATTTAGTCGAAATCGATCAGTCGGGTACCGAGATAAGGATTTTCTCCGATACTTATATGAATGAAACCGAATTTTTTTTTACCACAGAGATGTATGTATGTCTGTATGGTAATATAGCAACCGCAATAAATAAAACTTAAGATACGTGTACGGTATATGTACATATGTATGTATGAATGTATGTAGACTTTGCTGGTTTTGGATCTGTTATCAATGTTATATTTATAACAGACCGTTTATCGAAAATATTTTCGATATAGGCAAGTACAGTAGTAGTTTTAAGATAAAAAATGTGTGCCAGAATTGAACGGAACCCGCTACCCCATTCATTGGTCATTTCTTTTAGTTCTTTAAGGGGTTACGTGAGTTTTGACGGCCGAAAAAAAACCTAATATGTCCACTAGGGCGGGTCGATTTAAAAATCGCTCATTGCTCTGTGAAAATCGTATTCTAGGGATCAAAATAAGAAACTTTGCCGAAGGAACCATACCTCTAAAACGAATTTTGATGTCCCCCAATTTGGGTCGAACTTTTGGGTAGGGGCAAATTTTGAAAAATCCCACTTTGACCCATTTAGAGTGCTCCAATCAAGTCCAAATGTATGACCGACCCCCACTAACTTTGGACGGCCGATCCATCCATGCCAGTGGCACACCCCCTGGAACTCCTCTGGGGGGTTCCCCATACAATCATTTCAAAAAATCACCATTTTTGGCCTTTACATGAAAAAATCAGCTAAATGGCTATGTTTTTTCTTTATTTTTATTTATTTATTTATAATAATATCTATTTTTTCTCTTAAGAAATTTATTTAGTCAGAACATATGTAAATGAAAAAATTAATTTAAGTGAGTTATAGAAAAGAAACTAAAAAAAAATATTGTTTGAAGTCTTTTTTACTTTCAAGTCTGGGCAATTTCGCACGGCTCTCTAATGTCGTCGCCATAACAGCCTCTACATTTTCCGGTATAACCCGTTTGGAAACGCTAGCTAGCAATTGAACATGTCCTTCAGTTCCTTGTACGTGTGATGGAATTTTTGGATCATTAAACGGTGGATCATCTTGACTTAAATATTCTTTCAATGTATCGTACGGAATGCTTCGCGTGAATGGTGGTTCAAATACGATATTTATATCATTGAAATTGATCATTTCCGTATAACTTGTGCAATTAAAGTTTATATCTGGTTTTTTATAAGCTCAAAGTTCCATTAGCTCGTCAACATCGGTTCGATAGCGTAAAATTTTCTTGATGGCACAGTCGCGCTTTTCTTTCCTATCATCAAACAACATTGATTACAAGATATTTTCCGAATGCGCATAATATGAATTATCTTTAATTACTTGATTGACAATTTTGCGTAAACGAGGTTCTAGAAATCGTGACCAACCAATGAACTTGAAAAATAATACACTGCCGTACACGACAGAGCTGTAATACTTGATATTGAAGTACATCGGCACATAACATTTAATTATAAATTCAATCAGAATTCTTAAATTTGCATCTGGATTTTCCGTTGTCACATATAATCGCATTAATCTAGCGGCTTTGGTGAGCCACCGAGAATGTACAATTTTCCCTGGTTTGATGTTAGCCAGATCCACCGGAACCACGCCGCTAGAAATTGCATGGGCCATGTCGTATGAGTACTTCGAATCGGTGGAAAATTCTTTTTTTTCTGGAGCAGGGGGCATATTTTGCAACTCAATTTTCTGGAAGCCGTCCACCACCTAAAAATATATAATAATAAAATAATTAAAAATGGTTGAGAATTATAATAAATGAGTGATAGCAATAACTTACCGGAAGAGTTTCACAAGTTTCGATTTGACGGCTCAGTTTTCCGGTTGCCGATCTGGGTCCAGTGCTGGTTGATTTATCCAAAGCTTCAAACAAATGCCGAAACGGAAGTTTGTTGAAGTGTAGAAGGCAAACAAACCAATGCAATGGTCTTTTTAACAGCAATTCGAATCGTCGTATAATTCCACCGTGTGGGCCAGTGTTTGTTGGCTCACCGTCAGTGCATATTCCAATTAATGTATCCAGTGATATATTTTTATCGTTGAAAAAACCATTTAATTTGGTTGTTTTGTATTCAGCGGTTTCATGTTCCAGTCTTACGTAACCAATCAATTCAGAATTGGGTTCTCTCAAAATAACAAGATGAGGTTCTTTTACCATCCTAGTATGATACTTCTCATCAATTTTATCTATCGTTAAAGTATCATCTTTTCTGCCATCGAATGAAAACGCTAACAAATTGGTATCATCTAACCGTTTGCGAAGCACTTCTTGTCTGCATTTCTCTTTTTCTCTGCGAACTTTCGATTTATCCATGATGAGAGGTTTCCCATGCTTATCTTTAATTTTAAAATCTTGCAAAAGAGCGGTTCCCAATGCTGATGCTATTCTGTCAGGCACACCAAATCTGTCACATACCAAGGCAAAGTTAAAACAATCGTATCCTTGCTCTTCAGTTTCCATCATAAATGCACTCATTGTTAGTCTTCTCTGATTATTTTGATCGTGCATGAACTCTTTGAGGCGTTCGGAAACCCAGCCGCATGCACATGGAGCTGCCTTCAAATCGCATTTACATGTTCCAATGTAGATTTTACATTCTCTGTAAATTGTTGGGTGTTGTTTCTTCTCTTGATTTGCTCTTGATACTTGTCAAGTAATTTATTCAATTTATTACATACACTTTTTTTCAGCATTATTTCCATACCAAGTTTTTCCCAAATTCCAATCAACTTATCTTGTACTTGAGTAGTGAATGATTTATGGGAAAACTTTTTTTGCTCTGTTTTAGCACGTTCGCTTAAGTAAAAATAATATCTCAAGATATCCAGATGGGTTGGTAAATTAAGATCAGTCAAATCAGTGACACACCAAAAACAGTAACATCATGCTTGGGTATATGACTCATTGGGTTTTCGATAGGTTTTGATGTAGGTTCTTCATCTTGCGGTGTAGAGAATGGTGGATTCATTGTAAACTTTTTGATTTGGAATGGTCACTTCACTTATTATTTTTTTGAAATATTATTGCTTTAGTTCTCCTCACTTTCAGAAGTAATAAGAATGAAATGGTAATTTCAATTCTATTTCAAAATTTGTCCCTACCCAAAAGTTCGACCCAAATTGGGGGACATCAGAATTCGTTTCAGAGGTATGGTTCCTTCGGCAAAGTTTCTTATTTTGATTCCTAGAATATGATTTTCATAGAGCAATGGGCGATTTTTTTGCCTCCCCACAAATCGACCCGGCCTAGTGTCCACCTATTTTAACACAATAAATGAATTAATTTATTACAACAACAAACAAATGTAATGAAGTGTAAGCGTATAAAAAGTGCATAATATGAAAGAAATAATATTTTACAGCCATTGCAAATAATTTTCTGCGTGTGTTTGTTGTTGTGCCGTGGTAAATCTGCAATTCTTGCACCGTGCACCGGGTTTTGCGAGAGCAAGAGAATACCCCTATTCTTAATCTGGAGAAGATGTTAATGAATGACGATTGTAGTAGCTTAGTGATAGTTCTCAAGTTGAGCCGGTATTACATATACAACGGGACTGATTTTGACTGAAACCGATATAGTAACCCTAGTATTATGCCTATTCCTTTTCTTTTATTTTCGTTATTTCTTAATCTAATTCCAATTGAAAAATATATTCGTCAACACTAATGTTTTCCGCTTCCATGCTCTCGCAATTTTGATTGTAATTCGGCTTTATTCCATTTTTATTATAACGGATTTCTCGATAAATCGTCTTCCGTGTAACTCACTCCTCTCAGATATTCAATTTTTAAACCAGAGTACATGAAGTTAAAATTTTCAAACAAAATGAAATTTGTAATTCCGATTTTGGGATTAAAAACTGTAGAAATTTAATTTAATGTTAATTCCTAAAAAAATTTTTAATTATAAGCTCGGGATTACATGTTTTTCAATCCGGTATTATCCGGAATATAAACTTAAAAATGTTTTAAAATTTAAATTTAAAAATTAAAATTTTCAGCATTACAGAATAAAAAAAATTAAATCAATGATTATTTCAATTATTTTTAAAATGCATTATTTACAACCCGATTAAATCGTCAGGTTAATTGTAGAAAATAAATTCATTGATCAATGACTCAAAACGATAACTTGAAAACATTAAAAAAAATCCAATCATTAAATCAACTCACACAATTGACGCCTTAAAAGGCTCGGCCCGATAGCATCGTTACCAGTTTATTTTCATTTTACCACCTCTTTTTACATGACAAGCCCTCGACGAGCCCACCTGGTGCTAAAATTTGATTGGTTTACCTTTGATTACAACATTTGTACATACGTATAGAACGTAAATACATAACATGTTAGTTTGGAGGTAAATTTACTTTTCCTTTTTAAATTAATGCAAATTAGGTTTATGAAGTTTCTGTCATCACTGATTACCTGTTTTTTATTTAATTCTATGATTCTGTCATGCATCTGCATTATGCACTACCGAAGCATGGACAAAACATTGAACATGTAATATACATATATATGCATATATATGTATATCCATTAATAACTTTTAGCACAAAGCAATTATTATTTAATTTCCACGTTTAGCACAGTTTCCCTTGGTTTTGATTTTCGCTAAATACACAAACCCAATTTAATAATTTAATTATTTTTAACTCAACACATGACGAGCCCACTTTTCACTAATTTCGATTTGAAACCCTTTTAAATAATACTTTTTTGACTGAACGTATGCTTTTTATTATAGGTTGCCCTCATCTGAAAGAAGTTTAGCTCGCCTAACGTAGCATGCTAGTTCTCGTTCATTAGACGCCAATAAAATAAATTTATTTGTTCACGCATACAGATGAATCTATATTTCTTTCAACTGTGACTTTGATAGCAATTTTCACACATTTAAAAAATAGACGGAGTAACAACATATAAGTTAAAATTTAATCAAAACCTCTCACAGGTTTAAGCTATAGTTGTCTTGCCAGTTCAAAATTTATAAGAAATAATTACAAGCAAACGCTAGATAAACAAACAAATATTTTACTTTTTGATTTTTGTGATATAGGCAAAAGAAAAATCTAACAAAATTTATAATTAATGTAAATATTTAATATATTTTTTGAAAATCTATAAAAAGTTATTTATGTAAAGCACTGGATGATTAGAATTGTAAAAGAAAGAAATAGTTTGAACACCCTTTGTTCAGTTACATGCATTTGTTTCCTTTTCATTTTGTTCCGATTCGATAAAAAAATTTATGCAAATGTTGCCGAACATGGCGTCAAATGAAAAATTGTAGTGAACATGAGATCTATAAAAGTTATTCAGTAAAAGTGAATTATATCTAATACAAAGTTAAAATATATAATTAAGAACCAATAATGATGGATGTACCACCTCCACCAAGAGGTAAGCATAATTAGTGATGGTAGCAACGTATTTTGTGTACCGCGAGTTCGTGACCACAGCATAACCCCATTTAAACCGCCTATTGGGTTCACTAAAAACTAAAATACATTGGAACATGCAAATTTTATTACAAGAAAATTTTGTTTACACAGATTCCAGTCTTCGCAACATTATCGACAAATTGGCAGAATTTGTTGCACGAAATGGCCCCGAATTTGAAATGATCACCAAACAAAAGCAGCACGGCAATCCAAAATTTGATTTTCTTTATGGAGGCGAATACGCTGGTTATTATCAATATAGAGTGGTCGCAGAACAAGCGTGTAAGCCACCTTGATTTTTTATTTTCAGTTATTTTTCTATTAATATACTTTATTAAGCTGAATATTATTAAAATATAAAATGTTTACCAATTTGCAGTTTTGAAGCAACAAAGCGGAATGCCACAATCCTCTCCACATACTTCAGTTCATCATATGCCGCATAATCAAAATCAACAAACACTATCGCCAGCTCTGCCTCATCATTTCACACAAGGTCCGCCAAATCAAATGCACATAGCACAAACATCGGGATTAACACAAAATTCACATGATGGAAATAATTTCGGTATGAACTTACAACAACCTCCACCAACTTCCGCAAATAGTGCGAGTATAGCAATAAATATAACGGGGCAAATAGAAGCTATTAATATGCAACAAAACACTTTACGGGAACAAATTCATCAGTCCGAGTCGAATCTCTCCGCACAACATTCGGTAATTCATACTTAAATAAACTGTTTATAATTTAATTCTTGGGGAAAAGTCTTTGTAAGCTAAAGTTCAACATTAGGAGCAGCGATTAAATATAAAATTGTATAGATTGTGTATTTTTCGCGTTTATAAAAAAAATCACGTTATTGGAGTTATACCCGTTGCACATTTCTCCAAGCCTTGTGCAGTTGACACCTAATTATTTATAGTGAATAGTGATTAAATAATAGCGAAAAGTAAGTACAATCTATATTAAATCATAAATTTTTCCTAATATACCAAAAATATTTGCAACTTTCAGCTAACTATTTGAGGAAAAAGAAATAAAAATGTATCAAAAAGTGCGGTAGCTGTAATCAGTACGACTACGACGGCAACATGCAGTGTTAACGTTTCTTTATGACTGTAGAATTTTAATTATTAAACTTTGGTGTTTTAACTAAGTTTTATTACAATTGTGTTTACATTTCCTTGGGCCGCTTATATATATGCCATATACATAAATAATTATGTATATTTCGAAGTATACCATTAACATAAGCAATTTTAACTTCGTGGGGAATTAGTTGCGATATTCTTCAGTTACATGGGCTTTCAAATAAGTTTTTTTGGCATCTGCTACAATTTTCAGGTGTATATTTATATAACCCTTGCATTCCAATTTGCGCTTACAAAATAATAACGTGTTTTTTTTTAAACATAATAGATATTAAGTTATGTTTTACATACTATAGTATGGAAATAATTAATATGCAAATGCACATATGTACATTTATTACGCTTTCAAGCCTATATTTAAATGTTTGCTTTACTTATATATTTTTAAAACCTCCATATGACACAAACAAACCTCAAAACAAAAAAACAAAACCTATTTCGCCTTGAAATTGTTGTGGTTCGAATTCGCTCAATCCTTCGTCTTTGCACTACGTTCAAAAAATACTAAAAACTTTAGGCAATGATGGCACAACAATCTAAGCAAGTCGATGAGGCCATTGAAACGGCGCAAAATACGCACTTGGAAAAACAGGCCGAGGAGAATAGCATAGCGTTGCGAGAATTCGATGGTATACTGCAGCCAATTATTGAGTCCTGTACCAAGGATAGCATCTCTGCAGGTAAATATGCGCAAATCCATAAAGACGTTGAATAGTTTGTAAAATTCTTGAGCTCGTATTAACTATTAAGCAAAACAAAAAAGAAGTAAAATATAGTTATTATTAAAATTATTTATTCCTTATGTTATTATATGTAATACTCTTTAAAACTTGCAAAAATGTTAACAATATAAAGTAACATTTTTGGTATTGCAATTTTAGGCAAAAACTGGATATTACAGCATTCATCCGACAGCGCAAAAAGCAATGTTGTTTTACAATATCTTTTAAAAAAGTATGCGTCAGTTAATCAATTACTTTATTTAACTAATTTATTAACTCATAAACAAATTTCTCTTCCACTCGTGGTGACCAAGATATGCAATAGGAGCGACATTTTGCCTGACCCATATTAACTTTCTTTTGAATATAAATTTATTTATTTAATTTCTTGCTCCCTCACTCGTTTAATTGAATACGCAGAGAAGCGAAAGAAAAGCTAGATATTTAAACAATATTTTCAATGGTCAGTATTGCAGGGAATGCATTTTTCGATTGAAATGTACACTCTGAAATACTTACTTTTTTGTAGACTTAAAAAGCCTTTTTCCTAATTAAAAAAAAAAACAAATTTGCAAATTGAAGTAGAACGAATATTTCGCGTAAAATTAGACTTTATAGAGAACAATCAATTTACAGTGGGCAAGAGACACGGAAAATATCTTTGTGAATTTATTTTTAGGGCTTTGGTCAATGGTTCAACGTTTCAACAAAAATTGCATCTTATATATTTAGTAAATGATATACTCCATCACTGGTAAGTTGGACCAACATATTTTTAATATGTTTATAATTAATAGTTTTAATCCAAATAAAATACAAAACTAAAATTGGTAAAATAATAAAATTGGCTAAAAAAAAAAATAAAAAACGTTAGTAGATTTATTTAAGTGCAAACATTAATTTAATAAAAATCAGTTTAGAAAATGAAAATACTACATTAAAAGAAAAACCTTAAAAATTCAGCCAATTTATGAATCTTTAACTGATTTGCATCTAAAATAATATTTCGTTTTTGCAGCGTACGCAAGAATTCTCATGATCTGAAGAACAATTTGGAAAATGTGGTCATACCGATGTTTTGCAGTGCAGATTTAAGTAAGTTGCAACAAATAATTTATAAAATTATAAGCGCCTGTCTATAGTAAATGTATTATTTTATTTCTTTAAAGTCGCAAACGCGGATCAGCGTGCCAAACTCACTAAACTATTATCGCTTTGGGAGTCAAAAGCAAAATTTTTCGATGCATGCGTTATATCGAAGCTGCAATCGCCCGATTCATCAATGCAGGAATACAAAACAAATTTGCAGAATATGCACCAAGATATCGTTACAAAATTTGCGCAAAGCACGAAGGCCACATTAGAAAAGTATGCAAAATTTACACTTATTTTGAAGTATACTCCATATAAGAAATACGATTACATTGCACTTTTTGTCGTCTCTTCACCTCCACAATCAATGTAGCTACCAGAAACAGCATCAAATCTTCATTCAGCATGCAACACAACAAATCACACAATTGGAGCAACAAAAACAACAGTTGGAACAACAAATGTTGGCATCTGTATTGCCAAATGCAGCTGCGATTTTGCCCGCATCTGCATCATTACCTCCGCAGCAGCAGCAACAACAACAACAGCCAGTTGTTTCAAAGATTCCTCCACTCATGGCGCAAAAGGTTTCTATGCCAGATGATGACGACGAAATTATGAAGCCGCCGGGTGTTGATGACAGCAATTATAATGGTGGTGGTGGTGTTGGTGGAGGGACCGTTGATTATAACAATGCCAGCAGAAATCATCACTATCAACAACAACAACAATCACAAAAGCAAAAATATGATAACATAAATTATGGACAGACAAGTGGTCCACAACAAAATAATTTCACGCTAGATAATATGACTCAGCCAAGCAATGCGGGAAATTTCTTCATACCGGACCTATCAAAACCGCCTCCAGGTTTTTCTAGTGGAGCTAATGCCGCCGTCAATTCAATGCCACTTGGTTTACAACAACCATTTGCCCAAATGAACAACATTCCGCATACTGGCAATAATAGCAGCGGTGTAAGCGGTGGCAACATTGATGGAGCTAATCTTACAGCCGCAGGTTCCAACATAGACGTGCTGGCACTCAATGCTGCCATACAATTAGTTTTGAAACAACAGAATCAACAATTGCAAAATTCTCAGCAGAATGTAGAGGGAACCGTACAGCATCTAGCACATACAGATTTGTCAACAAATGTGCCACCGTTGACGCAAGCACAAATGCCGCCACACCATATGCTAGACAATGAAGAAGTCACAACTGGACAACTGGCCGTTATGACGCCACAAACTGAAGCAGAGGAAACGAAACCATCAGCGCCTTACTACGATTTGCCTGCTGGATTGATGGTACCATTGATACGTCTAGATGACTATAACTACAAACCGCTTGATCCCGCAGACATTCGTTTGCCACCACCTGCGCCTCAAAGTGAACGGCTAACTAACGCATTAGCAGCATTTTACGCGCCACCGACTCATGATCGACCACGTGATACGTATGCATTCATTCTTATTTTTCACATATACTATATGTATAGTTTAAATTATATCTTCTATATTGTATACACCCCTTTTTTTAAACAGTGAAGGCTGGGAAAAGCTGGGACTGTACGAGTACTATAAGGTGAAAAATGTGGCGAAAAAGCAGAAAGAAGAGGAAATACAAAAAGGTGAACGCGAAAAAACACGCTCACCCTCGCCGATTGTTTTGGAAAAGCCAAAATCTAAAAAACTCAATAAACGTTGCTATCGGTAAGTAAATATGCTGAAGTGATAACAATTCCGTTACATATAAAGCGGTAGTTTTCCTCTATTAACATATATGTATGTATGTTAATTTATAGTTCCAAAAGTCGCAGCCGGTCGAAGTCACGCTCACCATATCGATCACCACCTCCAGCTCGTTCATCCTCCAATCGCCGCAATAATCGTTATAGCCAACGTAGCCGATCACCTAGACGATCACCACAGCGAGAACGAAATGACCGAGAACGCGATTCTTCTAGTAGTAGCCGTGAAAATAGACCGGAACGTGCCAATCCACGACGTGAGCGGTCTGTTACTCCGCCAAGTTTCTTGTAAGTAAACCTAAAAACTTCTATCAAATACGAATATGTTTAAAATATTTTATATAATTATCATTATTACAGTGGTGGAAATTTTCCGAAACCCAATGAATTTATCGAAGAAACCAATAAGGGGCATCAAATGCTGAAGAAAATGGGTTGGGCTGGCTCAGGTACTGGCCTAGGCTCGAAACAACAGGGTATTGAACAACCCATCTCAGGAGGTGAAGTACGCGATAGAAAAGACATGTTTAAGGTAACAAAATTGACACAAATCACTTCCACAATGCCGTTAATTACTGATCTTTTTTTAGGGTGTTGGAATTAACATGAAT